>NW_012142968.1:238060-239953 GCF_000956105.1 Propithecus coquereli | reverse complement strand
GTATTCTTTTTTTTTCTTTATCTTTTTCTTTTTTTCTTTTAGAACTCAACTACAACATGATATATAGTGTATATTCTGAAAGAAGAAATACATAGGGAAATGTTAGCCTTTGTGCAATATCTTATGAAGACCTTGCTACCCACTTTCACTGTATACTCCATATAAAAAATCTAATGCAAATTGATCTTACTCTCTAAGGAAGGCGATTTTTAAAATGTCAAGTTGTGATTGTAAAGTACTTTATGGACTGATGACTAATAAATGACATACAGCAATCCCCAAACTACTTCTGTATGAGTATCTTTATATAATCTGTCATGTTTAGGCAATTATGATAAAGCTGCTATAAACATTAATGTACAGGTTTTTGGTAGACTTAAGTTTTCAACTCATTTAGATAAATGCAAAGAGCATGATTACTGGATAATATAGTATGAATATGTTTAATTTAGAAACCAACAAATTGTCTTCCAAAGTGGCTGTACCATTTTGCATTCTCAACAGCAATGAAAGAGAAGTTTTGTTGCTCCCATGCTTGTGAGCATTTGGTGTTAGCAGCGTTTAGCCATTCTAATAAGTGTGTAGTGGTATCTTACTGTTTTAATTTGTAATTCTCTAATGAAATACAATGTTGAGCACCTTTTCATACGCTTTTTCCCATCTGGCATATCCCTTTTGGTGAGGTGTCCCGATATTTTGCCCATTTTTAAATTGAGTTGTTCATTTTCTTATTGTTGAGTTTTAAGAGTTCTTTGTATATTTGGGGTACCAATACTTTTAGTGTTTTGCAAAGACTGTCTCCCAGCCTGTGATTTGTCATTTCATTCTCTTAAAAGTGTCTTTCATGGACCAGAAGTTTTTAATTTTAATGAAGTCCAAATTATCAATTGTTTTCTTTCATAAATCTTGTTTTTTCTTATTTTTTTTTATTTCAGCATATTACAGGGGTACAAATGTTTCGATTACATTTATTGCCCTTGCCCCACCCGAGTCAGAGCTTCAAGTGTGTCCATCCCCCAGATGGTGCACACTACACCAGTAATGTGTGTATATACCCATCCCCTCCTCACTCCTCCCATCTGCCCGACAACCGATGAATGTTATTACTATATATGCACTTAAGTCTTGATCAGTCAATACCAAATTGATGGTGGGTACATGTGGTGCTTAATTTTCCATTCTTGTTTTTGATGTTGTGTCTAAGAATTCAGAGCGAAACCCAAGGTGATCTAGATTTTATCCTGTTATCTACTAGTAGTTTTAGAGTTCTGTATTTTACATTTAAGTGTATAATCAATTTTGTGTTAATTTTTATGAAAGATCTAAGGTTGTCTAGATTTATTTTCCTTTTTACATATGGATATCCAGCAGTTCCAGCATTGTTTTTTGAAAAGACTATCCTTTCTCCATTGAATTACCTTTGCTCTTTCATCAAAGTGAAGTTGACTGATTTTGTGTGGGTGTATTTCAGGCTTTGTATTGTGTTCCATGGGTCTAGTTGTCTATTCTTTCACTGATACCACACTATCTTGATTACTGTAGCTTTATAGTAAGTCTTTCAAGTCACGTAGTGTCAGTCCTCCAACTTTGTTTTTTTCCTTAAGTATTGTATTGGCTATATTGGGTGTTTCACCTCTCCATATTAGCTTTAGAATCAGTTTGTTGATATCCACAAAATAACTTCCTGGAGTTTTGACCGGGACTAGATTGAATCTATAGATCAAGCTGGGAATAACTGACATCTTAACAATATCGATTCTTCCTATCCATGTACATGGGATATCTCTCCATTTATCTAAATCTTCATTGATTTCTCTCATCCAAGTTTTGTAATTTTCCTCATATAGATCTTGTACATATTTTATTAGAGTTATATTTAAATATTTCATTTTT
>NW_012142968.1:225570-236500 GCF_000956105.1 Propithecus coquereli | reverse complement strand
GTTATCAGCCCTTTGTCAGATGTGTAGAGAGCAAATATTTTCTCCCATTCTGTAGGCTGTCTATTCGCTCTAATGATAGTTTCCTTGGCTGTGCATGAACTTTTTAATTTGATCAGATCCCACTTATTTATTTTTGTTGATGCTGTGATTGCTTTGGGGGTCTTCTTCAAGAATTCTTTGTCTAGGCCAATGTCTGAAAGGGTCTTCCCAACATCTTCTTCTAGAATTCTTAACGTTTCATGCCTTAAGTTTAAGTCTGTTATCCATCTTGAATTGATTTTTGTGAGAGGCGAAAGGTGGGGATCCAGTTTCATTCTTCTGCATATAGCTATCCAGTTATCTAGTGCCATTTATTGAAATGAGAGTCTTCCCCAGTATATGTTTTTGTCTGTTTTGTCAAAGATTAGATTACCGTATGCAGATGATTTCATCTCTGGATTCTCAGTCCTGTTCCAAAGGTCTATGTCTCTGTTCTTGTGCCAGTACCACGCTGTTTTAATTACTATAGCCTTGTAGGGCAGCTTGAAGTCTGGCAGACTGATACCTCCCAGTTCTTTCACTTAAGATTAATTTGGCTATACGAGGTCTTCTCTGGTTCCATACAAAGCATATAATTATTTTTTCTAGATCTGTAAAGAATGATGATGGTACTTTGATAGGGATTGCATTAATTCTGTAGATCACTTTAGGAAGTATGGACATTTTAATGATATTGATTCTACCAATCCATGAGCAAGGTAGGTTTTTCCATCTGTTTACATCTTTTACAATTTCTTTTTTTAGTGTTTCGTAGTTCTCCCTGTATAAGTCTCTTACATCTTTCGTTAAATATATTCCTAGATATTTAATTTTCTTTGAGACTATTGTAAAAGGAATTGCGTTTTTGATTTGATCTTCTGCTTGACTGTTGTTGGCATATATGAATGCCTCAGATTTGTGTGTATTGATTTTGTTGCCTGAGACTTTACTGAATTCATTTATCAGTTCTAGGAGTCTCTTGGTTGAATCTTTGGAGTTTTCTTAGATATAATATCATATCATTGGCAAAGAGCAAGTGTTTGATCTCATCTGCATCCATTTGGATGCCCTTATTTCCCCTCTCTTGTCTAATTGCTCTAGCAAGTACTTCCAGCACTATGTTGAATAGAAGCAGAGATAGTGGGCAGCCTTGTCTGGTTCTGGTTCTAAGTGGGAATTGTTTCAATTTTTCCCCATTCAGTATTACATTGGATGTGGGTTTATCATAAATGGACTTGATAATTTTAAGGTATGACCTGTCTATGCTTATTTTGTTAAGAGTTTTTATCATAAAGGTGTGCTGGACTTTGTCAAATGCTTTTTCTGCATCTATTGAGAGAATAATATGGTCTTTGTTCTTGCCTTTATTTATGTGGCAAATTGCATTTATAGATTGGCGTGTGTTGAACCAGCCTTGCATCCCTGGAATAAAGCCCACCTGGTCATGGTGCATTATTTTTTTGATATGCTGCTGAATTCTATTTGCTAAAATTTTGTTGAGGATTTTTACATCTATATTCATCAGGAATATTGGTCTGTAGTTTTCTTTTTTTGTTGTGTCCTTTCCTCACATTGGTATCAAGGTGATATTGGCTTCATAGAATGAGTTAGGAAGGATCCCGTCTTTCTCAACGTTGTGGAATAATTTCTGTAGTATAAGTACGAGTTCTTATTTGTATATTTGGTAAAACTCTGAAGTGTAGCCATCTGGTTGGGGACTTTTCTGTTTTGGGAGGTTTTTAATTGCCACTCCAATTTCTGAGCTTGAGATTGGTCTATTTAGAAATCCTATTGCCTCCTTGGTGAACTTAGGGAGGTTGTATGTTTTCAGGAATTTTTCCATTTCCTCCTCATTGTGTAGTTTTTGGGCATATAGGTTTTTATAGTAATCAAAAATAATGTTTTCTATTTCCATGGTGTCTGTTGTGACCTCTCCTTTTTTATTTCTAATTGAGTTTATTAGAGTCCTTTCCATTAGAATTCTTGTCATTCTCACAAGAGGGGTGTCTATTTTGTTTGTCTTTTCAATAAATCAGCATTTGGTTTTGTTCGTCTTCTGTATAGTTCTCTTGTTCTCAATTTCATTTAGTTCTGCTTTGATCTTAGCTATTTCTTTTCTTCTACTAGGTTTGGAATCAATTTGTTCTTCCTTTTCCAATTCCTTGAGACTGTTTATTAAATTGTCTATTTTTGAGCTTTCTGGTTTTTGGATGTGAGCATTTAATGCAATTAGGTTTACTCACAGGAATGCTTTTGCTGTATCCCACAGGTTTTGATAACTAGTGTCTCCATTATCATTTAGTTCAGAGAAACTCTTGATTTCCCTCTGTATTTCCTCCTTGACCCAATAGTTATTCAACAATAGATTGTTTAATTTCCATGACTTTGTGAGGTGATATTTCTGTTGGAATTGAACTCTAATTTTATATCACTATAATCAGAGAATATACATGGTATAATTTCTATTTTTTTTTTTAGTTTGTTGAGGTCTCATTTGTGGCCTAGTATATGATCAATTTTGGAGAAAGTTCCATGGGAAGCTGAGAAGAATGTATATTCAGCTTTATTTGGGTGGAATGTTCTGTAGACGTCTGCCAGACCCTTTTGTTCTAGAGCTGTGTTTATGTCAAGTATTTCTTTGCTTATTTTGTTTGGAAGATCTGTCCAGTTCATTCTATGGGGTGTTGAAGTCCCCTACTACTATGGCATTATTGTTTATCATGCTGTTTAGATCAGACAAGGTATGCTTTATGGGCACTCCTGAGTTGGGTGCATAAATATTAAGAATTGTTAATTGTTCTTGTTGGATCTTCCCTTTCACCATTATATAGTGGCCATCTTTGTCCTTTTTTACTTTTGCTATTTTAAAGCTTATGTTATCTGAAAATAATATGGCTACCCCTGCTTTCTTTTGACTTCCATTTCCCTGGATGATTGTTTTCCATCCCTTGACCTTGATCCTGACAGCATCTTTGTGGTTTAGATGCATTTCCTGTAGACAGTAGATAGTAGGCTTGTGGATTTTTATCCACTCTGCCAGTCTGTGTCTCTTCAGAGGACAGTTTAAGCCATTCACATTTATTTAAAGGATTGAAATTTGAGGTAGATTTCCATTCATATTGTTGGGTGAAATCATGTTATTTTGTTTTACTCCTTGAGCCATCATGAAATCCAAGTTCTAGCCTTTAACTCTTGAATGATTTTACTTTGAAGAGTGTCTATTGCTCTGTTCTTTGGGTAATGCAGGTCTGAGTATTTCCTGTAGGGTTGGTCTGGTCTTTGCAAATTCCATCAGTGATTGCTTGGCTGGGAAGGAATTTATTTCTCCCTTATAGATGAAACTTAGTTTTGCCGGATAAAGAATTCTAGGTTGTGCATTATTCTGTTTTAGAAGATTGAGGATAGGCACCCAGTCCCTTCTGGCTTGTAAAGTTTCAGATGAGAAATCTACAGTTAGTCTGATAGGTATTCCTTTGTAGTTTATTTGTTGCTTTGGCCTCAGTGCTCGGAGAATTGCTTCTTTCATGTTTATTTTGGTCAGCCTAATAACTATGTGACGTGGTGACTGCCTTTTCACATTGAGTGTCCCAGGAGTTCTGTGTGCTTCTTGTATCTGGATATTAAGATTTCTGGCCAGGCTAGGCATATTTCCCTCCAGAATTCCATCAAATAAGTTTTCCAGCCCTCTTGTATTTTCTTCTTCTCCCTCTGGGATGTCAATGATTCTTATTATTTGGCTTCTTTACATAATCCCACATTTCTTATATGTTTCGGTCTTGTCTCTTGTTTCTGTGTTCTTTTTCTTCATCTGATTTGTTCAGCACATAGGCATTATCTTCAAGCTCTGAGATTCTTTCCTCCACATGATCCATTCTATTCTTGAGACTTTCCACTGTGTTTTGAAGTTTCTTGAATGCCTCCTTCATTGCCAAGATTTCTGTTTTTTTTTTTTTTTGTAACATTTCGATTTCTTTAGAGAAATTTTCATTCATTTCCTGAATTGACCTTGTGGTTTCGTTATGTTGGGATTCTGTTTTCTCTTCAATACCATTGAGTTTTCTTATAATCCATATTTGAAGTTCTTCCTCTGTCAGTTTAATCATATCATGGAAGTTGCTCTCTATTGATGGAGATTGAATGTTTTCTTTTGGAGGTGACTTTTCTCTCTGATCTTTCATTTTTCCTATGTTCTTTTGTGGATTCTTTCTCATCAGGCTACTTTGTCAAGGACTGGAGGTGCTGGGTCTGGTTTATGGACTTAATTCTGGGTCCCCGCAGAGACGTTCCTTGACAATGCTGGGGAGATGCACTCTGGTCCTGTATTGACTTAGAGATTTTTTAGCCTGTTGGGTTATCTCTGACCTGTTGCCTTCACCTCCTGTTTAAGGAGATTAGTGAGTTTGGATCCCTTGCCTAGACTCCCAGGAGTTGGATCGCTCTTGTGTGTGTGACTCCGCTGCTGACCACTAGTTTTAGGTGGAAGACACTGTGTTGGGCTATGAGGTTACCCTCTCTTTTGTTGCTTGTAGTTTGCATGGAGGAGTTGGATATCAAGGTATTCCAATATCTTTGTATTGAGCTCTAAACCCCAAAATGGGATGTATAGGTGCCTCAGTCCTAAGAGTGTATACTTCAGAGGTTGCTTGATCTGCAGCTAGGGGAGAGCTGGTAATATGTTATTCAGGGCTTTTTTGCCACTCTTGTGAAGCAACTCCTGATGGGGGGGTGTCATTTGGTGCAATTGCTAAGGACTCTGGTCAATATTTTCCTTCCCAGACCACAAGTCCCTAAGCTGGCAACAGCCTGGACACCAAGGGCAAGCCCTTGTGTTATAATCTTATCAGATGATCAAAACCATCCCTCTGTACCAAGTCAACAATCTGTCCCCTTTTGCTTAGTTCTAAGGTCCCACAGATTCAAGGTAGTCACACAGGGAAAGCGACTTTTCTCCATTCTCCCTGCCTTCAAGGACTGAGTCTGTTCTGATATGCTGGGGGAGGGGCGTTGGCTGAGACTTCCACAAGTCCCAGCCAAGGAAACATCTTTTTTTGTTTCTCCCCTGCTCCAAGGGCAGGGTCTGCCCTGCAGAGGGGAAGATAAGCTGCCGAACTGGGGGATGGGCACTTCCTCGGGCCACCAGGCGTCTCAGCCCAGGAAGTGGCTACTCTCCTTACTCCGCCCCTCCAAGGGAGGGGTTTGACTAGTTGGTACAAAGTACACACTTCAGGGCTGCTGGAGAAGCCCTGCCCAAGGCCACTGAGGGTCTCAGCTCAGAAAGTGGCTTACTTCGCTCCTCCACCCTTCCAAGGGTGTGGTCCAACGGGACTCACTGGCAACCGAGTTGCAGCAAAGAGGCGGCCGCTGGTCTCAGCTCAAAAACTGGTCCCCCTCACTACCACGCCCCCCCCAGGGCGGAGTCTGTCCCTTTGGTGCAAACCAGCCCAGTGGTGGAGACAAAGTGAAGGGGCCGTGGTGGCAATCCCACCATGGGTCTCATCTCGAAAAGTGGCCTCCTTCACTACTATGCCCCTCCAGGGGTGCAGTCTGTCCCTTTGGAGCAAAGTTCCCCAGCAGCAGCGATCTCGGGTGTCGGCTTGAAAAGCAGCCTCTTTCACCACTCGAAAAGTGGCCTCTTACACTACTCCACTCTTCCAGTGGCAGGGTCTGTCCCTTTGGCACAAAGGACCCTGGGGACCGAGTTGCAGGATAGTGGCATTGGTGATTCCCCCGTGGGTCTTGGCTTGAAAAGTGGCTTCCTTCGCTACTCCACCCTTCCAGAGGCAGGTTTCCTTTGGCAGGAAACCACAGGTGGCTGGGTGGGGCCGGGGGCCGCCCAAGACCACCTGGTGACTCAGCCAGGAAAGTGGCTTCTCTCGTTATTCCACCCCTTCAAAGGTGGGGTTTGACCTGCCAGCGTGAAAAGGCCAGTGACTGGGTTGGAAGAGAAAGGAGCTTCTCTCCTTACTCCCCTCCTCCAAGGGCGGGACCTGCTCTGCCAGGCAGGGGCAAGGGCGTTGCCTGATTCTGTTGCCTGGGCAACACGCCACAGCATTTTTAGGCTATGGACACGCAAAATGGCAGCTGCCCACCCACAGAGAGCCAGCGCTGGAGGCGACTGCTCAGTGGGCAGCTGATGCTGGACCTGGCACACTTTCTCCAAAAGCCGCCCGCTAAGCCCATTGTATCCCCAACACACTGACTCATGACTGTTCAGTAGGAGGGATCTCTACTCTGTCCCACCTTGTGCCAGCCAAATCTTTGGCGGTTTTCAAAGGCAGAGCCTCCTTTTTGGTTTTCACCTCCCTTTCTCTGGTCCTGGCGGCCTCCAGAAGTGAGAAGCCTGTCTCTGAGCTCCCTCCCTCAGAATCAGGAAGTGTCCACTCGGACCAGTCCCTCCCCTGCCGAAAGCAGACCCAGCACAGCACACTGGAGAGTTCAAAATGTTTCCTGCTCTTGTCTCTACTCCACACAGCCTGGCTGCCTGTGCTATAACTTCGCACTGACTTCAGGCGCTTGCTGCCTGCGTGGGTGTGGAGGTTGGTGGAGGAAGAGTCATCCTCCTGTGGGTCAGATCACACTGCCCTAGCCAGCTGATGGTTGCGGCCATCCCATGCTCTATTCCCTATTGTATATCTCACGCTCTCCAGACTTTGCAGTTGATTCCCCAATTCATCTTTTTTTTTTTTCCTGGCGCTGCTTGTTCCACGTTGCTTCTCTTCAGGTTCACAATGCTGATCTTGTGGGAGAGCGACCCACTCGCATGTAGCTGTCCACATTCTCCACCTCCTACTCTGGGAGCAGAGAGCCAGGAGGTCACCCCTAGTCCACCATTTTAAATCCGTCTCCTATTTGTTAATATTTTTTAATAATTTGGGGGTATATATTCATGAAAGATATTTTGTCTATAAATTATTGTTGTGCTCTCTTTTTCTGGTTTTGTTATCAGGGTAATATTAACTTCATAGAATGAATTGGAAAGTTTTTCTTCCTCTTCTGTTTTCTGAAAGAGATGTGTAGAATTGATATTATTTCTTCTTTAGTAGTTTGATAGAATTCCCCTGTGAAACCATTCAGACCTGGAGTGTTGGGAGCTTTAAATTATAAAATAAGTTTTTTTTTTAAAAAAAATGGTATAGGACTATTTAAATTATCTATTTCATTTTGAGCGAGTTGTGGTAATTTGTATATTTATGAGGCATTCATCCATTGGATCTAAGTTGTCAAATTTTTGTGAGTATAGTTGTTCGTAATATTCCATTATTATCCTTTTGATGTCTGCAGGTTATGTAAGATATTCCCTGTTTTATTTCTTATGTTAGTAATTTCCATCATTTATCTTTTTTTTTTCAGCCTTGCTAGTGGCTTGTGAATTTTTTGATCTTTTCAAAGAACCTACTGTTTTTCACTGATTTTCTTTATTATTTTTATCTGTTCAATTTCACTGATTTCTGTTTGTATTTTTATTATTAATTTCCTTCTGCTTGCCTTGGGTATAATTTGCTCTTCTTTTCCTAGGTCTTTGAAGTAAGAGCTTAGATTATTTATTTGAAACTTTACTTTCTCATGTAAGCATTTATTGCAATAAATTTTCCTCTCAACACTGCTTTAGCTGTGTCCCACACATTTTGATATGTTTTATTTTCATTTTTATTTAGTTCTTCTATATTTTATTTTCCTTGATACTCTTTAACTCAGTGATTATTTAGGTATGTGTTACATTTCATACATTTCCAAATGTATGAAAGTTTTCCTGTTTTCTTTCTGTTATTGATTTCTAGCTTGATTCCATCTTGCTAGTTTGACTAAAGTGTAGAAATCATTTCTCCTGTTGCCCTCCACATTTATAATTGCCCTAGGTACTTACTCTACACACATTGAGAACCACATAAGACAATGTTATAATTTTTGGTTCATCTGTCAAAATAATTTGGAAAACTCAAGAAAGTTAATATCATATTTATTCATATTTTTACACTTTGGGTTGTTCTTTCTGCCTTCCTGATGTTCCAACATTACTTATTTTTATCATTTACTTCCTCTTAGGAGCATTTCCTTTAGGCATTTCTTTGGGTAGGTCTGCTGGCAATAAATTCCTTTCATTTTCCTTCATTTGAGAATGTCCTGATTTCTCCTGTATTCCCAAAGGATATTTCTGCTGAATATATATTCCAGGATTGACAGTTCTTTTCTTTCAGCACTTGAAAAATGTACCACTTCCTTCCTGTCTCCATGGATTCCGATGAGAAATATCCTGTCAGTCATTCAAATTGTTTTTCTCCTGTACATAATGTATCATCTTCACTGCTGTAAAATTTTTATTTTGTCTTTAGTTTTTAAAAGTTTGAATTCGATGTGTCTTGCCATGGATTTTTTTTGTTTATCTTCTTTCAAGTTCACTCAGATTCTTGAAATTTTAAGTTTATTCTTTTGCCACGTTTTGGACATTTTCATCCATTATTTCTTTGAGTACTTTTTAAGTCTTCTCTTCTTCCTCTTTTCATCCTGGAACTCCAATGACATGGATGTTAAACCTTTTCTTATAGTCTCACAGGTCTCTTTAAGTTTTATGTGTTAAGCAGAAGCCTACTTCAATTTATTGTCTTGTATTTTCACAATCACAAATACTACAAAGCACTTCTATGACTGAAAAAAAATTATTGCTTACAGATTATTAAGCACCTGTTATAAATTCAGTTTTCTCTAAATTGTACATTCCAATATTTTTTTGTTAAGAATGCAATATGACTGATTAACTATGAAAGGTTGAAAAAATGTATTACTTATGGACACCTTGAGAATTGCTAGTTCAAAGAGTTGTTTGCTTAATAGAATTATACTCATTTTTTGATAGAACTTGGAATTCAAGCATATAGTCATAGGTAACTGGTTAAGTAGAAAAAAGGTGACAAAATATTCATATATATATATATACATACATGAAAAAGAAATAATGAAAAAAATCAGATCAAGAGAAAGTACTATCTCAATGATGTTTATTATTTGGAGTATAGCTAGAACTACTTCCTTATGTCTTTAGATCTAAGATCATTTTTAGTAATAACCTTCCATATATTATAGATTCATTTGACAAAATGTATGTGCCTAAAATATTTTGATAAGTATTGATGACAACATTGTTGTTAAATGAAGAAATTAATTTATATTGTGTCTAGTCCTCTAACTCACAGGGTAAAGGTTGCACTGTAAGCTTGTAAACCTAAAATAGAAACTTTTCAGTTGATAGCAAAGAGGAATGATTTTCATTATCATATGACTTTGTAACTACTTCCAATTAGTTGTGAGATACCCATTCATACTCTTCTGGAACCAGAGAATCCATTATTAGATCTTCCCCTCACTCTCATGGCATCTCTTCAAAGCAGCTTTTAGGTGTAGAGGAAAATATCTTAGGTAGTTCAACACTCTCTAATTCCACAAAGTCTTTTAATGTGAAAAGATACCTCCATGTATAGCATTTATTAGTTAAATGGATCATTTCTTTTCAGTCCAAATGAGAGGATCTACAAAGATTCCTTCTTATGCAACTGCAAATTCCCTTTTTAGATGTACAAATTGCAAATTTTCTCTAGGCACAAACTACATTTTCACTTTGACACTGTTAAAAACTGCAAAGAGAAGCTTCCAAAGTCTCAGCAATTTTAGGAGATCGATTATTTCTCTAAATGGAAAAGATATCTTAGTGTACTAAGAGGGCTTTTTATCTTGCTTAAAGTATTACTGCACCCAAATGGGGCCCAGCCTAGGTCCCTTTGCTCACCACACAAAAAGCCAATTACTGAGATAATGAGTATTGCCAGAGAAGAAAGGGTTTTATTAACATTGATGTCAGCCGGGAGATATTTCCCAAATCCATATCGCTGACTGACTGAGGTCAAGGGCTTTTGTAGTGGGTTGTGGCATGCAGGTCACGTTGCATAGAGTTTGAAGTCATGGGGTTTACAGGTGGTCTGGTTCAAGAGTCAGCTATTAGTGATGGATGGTGTGTCATCGGGAATCCTGTAGACAAGTTAGTTAAGCAAGAAGATTACAATGTTCTGCTCATTAGGCTTGACTAGTCTAAATGTCTGAAGTATTGGGGAAAAAACAAAAAATAACTTTGGGGGAAGTCATTTTCCAAGGCCAATTGCAAAAGGTGTAGACTCATGAACTCTGAGTCAGAAAAGTCCTTGGAGATCATCTAGTTCAGAGGTTGTCAAACTTTTTCTGTAAGGACCAAATCATAAATATTTCAGGCTTTGCAGGCCAAGAGACAATGGTCTCAATTCTTGAAGCAGCTCTTCCTACTGAAGGGCTAATAGACTTGTTTACACTTTACTTATAAAAATGTGAAGAAACACCCTTTACTCTTGGGCCACACAAAAATAGGTGGTGGGATGGATTTGGCCCATGGGGCATAGTATGCCAGGTCCACAACTCTCTCACTGGGTTTTCTTTAATTTCAAAGTATTATGGGGGTACAAATGTTTTTGGTTACAAGGATCACCTTTGTAATGCTTGAGTCAGGGTTATAAGTGTGCTGGTAACCTAGATAGTGTTCATTGTTCCCATTAGGTAGGTTTTTTCCCATCCCCCTTCCAACCTCCCCTGATTGATTTCCATTGAGTTATACTACCATCTAGGCATATATGTGCTCATTGGTTAGTTCCAATTTAACACTGTTGGTGGGAGTGCAAATTAGTACAACCTGTATGGAAAACAGTATGGAGATTTTTCAAAGAACTAAAAGTAGCTCACTGTTTCTTAAAGTGGGCTATACTTCTTAGGATGCTTGTTTAAAGACCTGGGCATTTTGGCTTATTTCCTTGGTATTAAATTGTAGGTGGACATTCTTAGTAATGAAGCTTTCTAAAAGTAAACCTCTATGGAAATATACAATGTACAATGATGGGGA
>NW_012142968.1:222196-222645 GCF_000956105.1 Propithecus coquereli | reverse complement strand
CTTTGCTTAGATCTAGTAGGGTTTGCTTTATGAATCTGGGCACTCCTGTGTTGGATGCATAAATATTTATGATTATTAAGTCTATGGGTTAGCTGTGTTTCCAGGGGACAGCAGATACTTGAGTTTTATTTTTTAATCCATTCAGCCAGCCAGTGACTTTTGAGTGGGGCATTCAGACCATTCACATTGATTGATAGCATTGATATGTGGGATGCTATTCTGTTGATCCTGTTAGGTAGCACCTTTTTGCTTTCTTTTAACTCTTATACTATTTTTTATATGAGCTTTGAGCTTTATCTTTTGGGTGGTTTTATCCTGATGGGTGTTTATTGTGCTGATCCATGTATAATGTGGTTCTTAATATTTCCTGTATGGCTGGTCTGTTCTTGACAAATTCTCTCAGTGGTTTTTTTTGTTGTTGTTGTTTGGTTTTGATTTTTTTTTTTTTT
>NW_012142968.1:220904-221481 GCF_000956105.1 Propithecus coquereli | reverse complement strand
ATTTCCTTGGTATTAAATTGTAGGTGGACATTCTTAGTAATGAAGCTTTCTAAAAGTAAACCTCTATGGAAATATACAATGTACAATGATGGGGACAGTTTACAGAAAAAGAAGGATCACTGAGGAGACAAGTTCCATGAGTAGTGAGCTTTACTTCCTTTAGAAAGTAAAGGGGCTTGTTGCCATGTTTTCCTACCCATACTTCCATGCAACTCCCTATTTAAGCCCTAAATCACTAAAAATTCTCAAAATACAAGCTGTAATTTTCTTTTCATAAGATTTCATTAAAGATCACATATATTGCCTTTGCGCCACCCAAGTCAGAGCTTCAACTGTGTCCATCCCCCAGACATTGCACACTGCACCCATTAGGTGTGTATATACCCAACTCCCTTCCCCCTCCCATCTGCCTGACACTCGATGAATATTATATGCTGAAATAAAAAAAAGGAAAAAATATTGGTGTAACAGATTTACAGAACTGGATTTTTAAAACTATCAGTAAAGATTAACTATATGGTTGCTTTTTTTTATAGATCTTGTAAATCATTTTGATGACTACTTCCTAAAAAGTTAC
>NW_012142968.1:218131-219949 GCF_000956105.1 Propithecus coquereli | reverse complement strand
ATGAATTCATGAATTCTTTGCCAAGGCCAATATCTAGAAGAACTTTTCCAACATTTCCTTCTACAGTTATCATGGTTTCATGCCTTACATTTAAGTCTTTTTTCCATCTTGAATTAATTCGTGAGTAGTAACAGGTAGGGGTCCCATTTCAATATCTTCATATGGTTATCCAATTTTCCCAGCACCATTTATTTAATAGGGCTTCTTTTCCCCAGTGTATATTGTTGTCTGCTTTGTCAAAGATCAGTTGAACGTATGTGGGTGATTTTTTACTGGGGTCTCTGTTCTGTTCCATTGGTCTATATCTCCGTTTTTGTGCCAATACTATGCTGATTTGGTTACCATAACCTTGCGTTAATAATATCATTTGAAGTCTGGTAATGTGGTACCTATAGATTTGTCATTTTTGCTTAATACTGCTTTGGCTATTTGGGCTATTTAATGGTTCCAAAGGAAGCATACAATCATTTTTCCAAGATCTGTGAGATATGATGTTGGTATTTTGATAGGGTTTCCATTGAATCTGTAAATCACTTTAGGTAGTATGAACATTTTAACAATGTTGATTCTACTGATCCATAAACATGATATGTTTTTCCATTTGTTTGTATCATCTGTGATTTCTCCCTCCAATGTTTAGTAGTTTTATTTGTAGACATCTTTCACCTTGGTTAAGTATATTCCTAGGAATTTTATTCTCTTTGTAGCTATTGTGAATGGTATTGAGTCTTTGATTTGACTCTCAGCTTGATTATTATTGGTATATAGGGATGCTACTAGTTTAAGTATTAATACATTGATTTTGTAACCTGTGACTTTGCTGAATATATTTATCAATTCTGGAAGTCTTGTGGTGGAGTCTTTGGGGTTTTCTAGATATAAGAGCATATTTTCAGCAAAAAGTAATAGTTTGACCTCTTCTTTCCCAATTTGGGCATCCTTTATTCCTTTCTCTTGCCTAATTGCTATGGCTAGGATTTCCAGCACTATGTTGAATAGAAGTGGTGACAATGGGCACTCTTGACTTCTTCCATTTTTTAGTGGGAATGCTTTCAACTTTCCCCATTCAGTATGATGTTGGCTGTGGGTTTGTTACATATGGCTTTTATAATATTCAGATATATTTCTTCTATGCCTAGTTTGGTGTGGATTTTTATCATGAAAGAGTGCTATAATGTTGAATGCTTTTTCTGTACCAATCGAGATGATCATATGAACTTTGTTTTTGCTTCTGTTTATGTGGTGAATCACATTTATTTATTTAAGTATGTTGAATCACCCTTACATCCCTGGGATGAAGCACACTTATTCATGGTGGATTATTTTTTTGATGTGCTGTTGGATTCAGTTTGCTAGAATTTTACTGAGGATTTTTGCATCTATATTTATAAGGCACATTGGTCTGTAGTTTTCTTTTTTTGTGTGTGTTTGTGTGTCCTTTTCTGGCTTTGGTATCAAGGTGATACTGGCTTCATAGAATGAGTTGGGGAGGATTCTCTCCTTGATGTTATGGAATAATTTCTACACTATGGGTACCAGCTTTTCTTTGTAGGTCTAGTAAAATTCAGCTGTGAATCCATGTGGTTCGGGGCTTTGGTTGGAATATGTTTCTTGTACTCCTTTAATCTTGTTGTTTGTTATTGATCTATTTAGTTCTATTTCTTCCTGATTGAGTCTTGGAAGGTTGTGTGTTTCCAGGAATTTGTCCATTTCCTCTATGTTTTTGAGTTTGTGTGTGTAGAGATTCTCATAGTATTCACAGGTGATATTTTGTATTTTTGTGGTATCAGTTGTAATATCTCCTTTTTCATTTCTGAT
>NW_012142968.1:204535-216301 GCF_000956105.1 Propithecus coquereli | reverse complement strand
TCTGTTCTTTATTTTTTTCTGACTAATTTGAGAGAGTTGTCATCAAGGTCTGATATTCTTTCCTCTGCTTGGTCTAGTCTATTCTCAAAACTTTACACACTGTGTTTTGTATTTTCTTAAATGAATTTTTCATTTATAAAAGTTCTATTTGTTTTTTTAATATATCTATCTCTTTAGTGAATTTTTCATTCATTTCCTGAATTGTTTTTCTGCTTTGTTTGAGTTGGTTTTTCATTTTCTCTTGGGTTTTGTTGAGCTTCCTTACAATCCATACTTGGAATTCTTTATCTGTCATTACAATTTTTTTTTCATTTTGGTTGGTATTCATTTCCACAGAGCTGGTGATCCCTTTTGGGGGTGTCCTTTTGCTCTGATTTTTCATACTTCTGGAGTTTCTTCATTCATTCCTTCTCATCTGAGGAAGATGTCACTTCTTATTTTTGGATTTTCTTTTGTTTAGATGGGGCTTTTATTTTCTTCCCTCCTTACTCATAAGGGAGTGTCTGTAGCATATGTTGGGTAAGAACCTGTGGCTTTGCTTGTGGGTGCTTTTGGGGTGTCTAGGTTCTGGACGGATGCCTTGGTTATAAATATCCTTAGTGGTATTCTCAATTGCTAGTTGTTCGTAGGCTATAGCAGTGGTGAGCTCTGTGTGGGGGAAGATTCCCTGTCTGTCTTTTGTTGTTGTTGTTGTTCCCTGTCTCTCTTTGATTAGGGATGATGGGGGTCTTTGAGGTAAGGTCCTTTCTTTTTCCCCAGACCTGTGGTTTCCTAAAAATTAACACTAATAACAGAACAACATTTTTGCTAAAAAAAAGTTATGGAGAGAAAAATTTTTCTTTAAAACATAGTATAATAGAGGTCATTATTGAAAGCCTTTTTTGTCTTCATATTCCCCGTGAACTTTGGAACACACTCATACTCTGTCAGATTTTGAGATCTAGATGCGCCATGCTCCCATTTCCTTCAGAACAATGAATAGTTAACATGCAGTTGTATATTATAGGCATGTGGCCATGGCACTGATATCACCAGATCAGGAAGTGTTCTGTGTAAAGAATTTCATCTTAATCGCTACAGTAATTTTTTAAGATTATGGAATGAAGCCGATGCATACACACACACATACACATCCCAAAATGACAATTTAAGAGTTCTATATAATATGCAGCAAAAACAGGAGATACAAAGGAGAGATCAAGATGGTAATGTTTGACAAGGCTTTGAAGGCTTAACTGCAAATCAGTCTAATGTACAGTGCATAATTCTAAAGCAGTTCTTTAGAAAAAAATTGAGCATCTGTCTAGAAAAAGGGCACACCTTAACACAGATTCATTAGTTAGAGACACATTCATTTAAAAATCTGTTTGAATTTGGTTTTCACAGCAATTTTTGTCCACAATAAATAAGAAGTTAGTACTGCATAGAATTACAGTTCTCAGGAACGTGGTCTTAGAGCTAAAGAGAGATTAATTTCTAATTAGTGAATTTATAAATATCCCTTTTATTCTTTTGATATTAACTGAAGTTGAATATTTAGCTAAAATCAGATTTACATTTATTTCAAAAGCACCACCTGTGGTGGTGGCATTACTAGGAATGTTCTGGTACTTATATACCTTCTAGTACTTTATATCATCTTTGAAAGTATTCCTTCTATGGAAGATAATTTGGTTTAGTGTTCCAAAGGCAGACATAAAGATTTGATATAGTGAGAGTCCTCAATACATCAGACAGTATGATAATCTAAATAACCAATGTGAATTCCATATATACTGTATTTTCTGTTAGATTGTCTCCTCATGTAGTAGTAAAATGCATAGCTACTATAGATTCTTTTGGAAAGAGTAGAAACATTATCTGTGTGGCTCCTTAGAAAGCTGGGTATCCTGATAAATCGAACATACAAAATAACATTAATTAGTAAGTTATGAAGGCAGATATAGGTTATGTCTAGCTGAATAAAATTTACTTGTATTTTCTCTCATCCTTTACTTTTTGTCTTCACTTCTAAAATAATGGAAACTAGTGACAGAGCAAGATTGAATAGCCATTTTGATGATTTGAAAGTAGGAGTCAAAGAAGTTCTTTGGGCACTATTTTGATCAATGTTTAGAAGCAAATGAAAGTTATTTGCTATCTACCTCCCCAAGAATATGAAAATTTCAATATATCTCATGTTTATTTGCCATATAAATCAATATTATCTTTATTATCTGTTAGTCATTTACATTTTATAATTCTTTAACAGTTTTCAAAATGAGTGCTTACTTCTAAATATTATCTCATGTGAGCCTCACAGTTATCTGCTGAGGGAGGAGATTCAGAGCTTTTTATTACAATCAGTTCTAATGTATGTTAAAAGTCATAGAGTTTTTTCCTTATATTGTATCTAAATGACACATTACGGTATAAGTCTATTATTTCTTGTTCAGGTTTCATTGAAGATGGAAGAAATCTCTTCATATAAATAAAATTAATTTTGGTCATTGTTCAACTTTCTCTTCTTGTTTGCTTGCATTCATCCTTGTGCCTAAAGGGAACATTTGTTATGTATGTTCCACTTTGAAGTTAACAATCAATATTGACAGCAATTCTGCTGTCTTATGAAGATCCTTTTGGTTGAAAGGAACAGAACCCCATTCATACTTACTCAAGCAAAAAATAAGAAGATGGTGGGAACTTATTTCAAGAATTTGTGATTACCTTAGAGAACTCAAGGGCAGAAAGTAGAGTTAACACTTAGGAGGGGCTGGAAATGTGAACGTAAAAGACGTCAGGAACCCAGGTGGAAAATACTTTCATCTGTTTCTCTAGAGGAATATGATCTCTTGTTTCTACTTGCTACATATGTGGCCATTTTATTTTTTTCACTCTCTACACATTGATTTTTTTTCTGCTTCTCTGGGTATATGACAGAAATGGCATCTTCATAGTACCTGAGATTGCCTGCCCTCATTTCAAACAATGAGCACAAAAAACTTTTCTGAAGTCTAACTCTAAATCTCCAAGAAAAAAAAAATTGATTGCCCCAATTTGGGTTGAATGCCAAATACCTACAACTAAATGGGTAACAGCATCGATGTGGCATTTGGGAGTGGTCATTACTTTATAGAGAAGTAGAAGCTGGAAAGACACCACACAATGAGTCTACCATGCTTGATCTTCTATTTAAATATTAATTTTGAAGTTTTACTTTGGGAAAGATTTTCACTATGATGTTCTATTAACATAGGTGCGACAAATAAATTGACACCCTATCCTCAGTCTAAATGCCACATGTGCTGTATTTCATGTCAAGTGCAACTGAGAAATTGCAACTTTATGGTTTATTTTTCTTTGCAGCCAATAACTACAACTAATTCATCAAGTGAACCTGTATTTCCCCTTCAAGCTGTGTCTCTTCCAAATGAAAGAGTTCCTGACAGATTTGAATATTCTTATCCAGAAAGGCTCAACACTCCAAGGTAAGCCTCACTGATAATTGAGTCTACATAAAGACAATCTTAATTTGGAGTAAAATATGGAAATAGTTTACTTTTATTTTACACTACATTTTAAAGTGATATATAATGTTATATATTGTTATATATATATATAATGTTATATATTGTTATATATATAATATATAATGTTATATAACCCAATATAATGATGTATTGATTGCATATGGACAAGAAAATGGTATATTTCAAGGAAGTAGCCTAGCCAGTCAATTACTTTCAGATGTGTTAGAACACAGTTAATGTAAGGGAAGATGCAAGTGAATATAAAATCTGCATACACCAATATTTTCCTACTTGCTTGCAAGAAGCTTGGTGTTTTCTTTTGCTTTCAACAGCCTAACAAATAAAAATATGTACTCTGTAATATTTTACTCAATAGGGATTTTCAACAGGGAAATAACATGTTTTCTAACATTTTATAAGTATTTAAACAAGTATTCATTTTTGTCTTTAAGTAATGAAGGAGCAGTTATGATGCGACATGATGAAGGAAACAAATCTGAAACAGAAGTTTCTGACAGAAAAGTTTTGGAAACGTCAGCTGGTTCTTTTGACTACAAAAGTCTCGAATACCTAAGAATAATTGAAAATGACAGCCCCCTTATGGACTCTGGCTCTGAAAGATGTGTGATTGATTCTGACTCTGATAGAGGCATTGGTTTGGACTCTGACTTAGAACAACACTCAAAAGACTCTGACTCAGTAATATCAGAAATGAATTCAGACTCGGAAAAATGTCCCAGGGACTCAGACTCTACTAAACACCTGCTAGAAGCAGAAAACTACCAGATGGCTTCAAGTTCTGTGGAAGATCTGGTGGTAGTTGAATGTTGCCAGGTTGACTCTGATTCTGTGAAACACTGGATGGACTCAGGTTCAGAAAAATGCTTGGTAGATTCTGACTCTGAAAAATGTCTGATGGACTCTGAAAATGAAAGACTGGAGATAGACTCAGATTCAGAAAAGTGTCCCATGGACTCTGCATCCATGAAATACATGCTGAAGGCAGAAAAATACCAAATGGACTCAGAGTCTGTAAAACGCCTGATGGAATCTGAAAAAAGTTTTATGGAGACCGAAAAACTCTGGATGGTCTCTGCTTCTGAGAGATACATCATGGACTCAGACACAGAAAGGAGTGGCATGGACTCAGCTTCTGCATCTGGGGTACATCTGATGGTGGGAGAAAAACACCAGGAGAAGATTAAATCTAAAAGATATATGATAGACTCTGACTCTGAACCATGTGGGATGGACTCAGACTCAGAAAGATGTGGGCTAACCTCAACAGCTGTAAAATATCTCATGGATGCTAAAAAATTCCAGTTGAGCACTAACACTGAAGGGCTCTGGCTGGATTCTTGGTCCGAAAGTCATACAGGGGACTTAGACTCTGATTCTGTGAAACACATGATGAAGGCTGAATATTGCCAAAGGACCTCTGACTTGCAGAGACTCTGGACAGGCTTGAGGTCTGAATCTGAAAGATGCTGGATAAACTCTGAAAGAGAACAGTTGGACTTTGACCATAGTAGATGCTGGGATAGTTCTAGAAAATATCAGCATAGGTCTGCAAGACTTCAGAATAGGTCTGGAAAATATCAGGATGACCTTCAAAAACATTGGGATGACTTTGAAAGACATCAAGTGGACACTAATACTAAAAAACATCAAACAAATTCTGGAAACAAAAGACATCAAAATGAGTTTGAAAGTGAAAGACACCTGACGAAGACAGAGAGGGAACAGTGTCTGATACAACTTGAAAATGAGACACTTCAGAAGGATGAAGGGAGGAAAAGACATCTCGTGGAGTCTGACAGTGAAAAAGAGCACAGGATTGCATTTGACAGTGAAAGACATAACCTTGACTCAGAAAATGAAGCACAACGGCTTGGTGCTCGCAAAAAGGATAATCGTCCTCAAGGTAAGCTTAAATGTGTGTGGCCTTTGAAAACAGATTGTTTTACAAGTTTAATTAATAACATTATGATACTTCCAAAATGGTACTAGCTTTGACATATTTGGGCCGGAGGTCCCTTTATCAGAAATTGAGAAAATAAGTATCTTAATCCCAAATTTCCAATTCACTTTTAAAAATTAGACACCATCTTGCTATAGGTAACTTTCATCTCCTTATCTTAAAAGAAAGAAAATTAAAGCATTCTTAGAAAAAATGGTTATTCTGCACTAGGAAGCACCATTTTGAATTTAGCTCCCACCATTCTGGAATGGGTAAATAGACTTTCTCATTATTAGTTACTATGGAAAGAGGTAAATATCCAAGCCTAACTATATAAAGATTGCAATTATCTTGCTTCTCTCAAAAAGTTACTATCCAAGCTCCATAATTTTCAATAAATAGCTCGCATTTACCTTGTTAGTCATGTTTATTTTATCACACTCAATCATTATAATTCTCCAATTCCTAAGGCTTTTTTTATGAATGCTTATTATGATAAAGCAATTATTATCATCTCATAGATAATGTTTTTCTTCATATTAGTCATTTTATTTTTTTCTTTTTTTTTATTTCAGCATATTACAGGGGTACAAATGTTTAGGTTGCATATATTGCCTATGCCCCACCCAAGTCAGAGCTTCAAGCGTGTCCAACCCCCAGACAGTGTGCACCGCACCCATTAGGTGTGAATATACTCATCCCCTCTCCCATCCCACCTGCCCGACACCTGATGAATGTTACTACTATATGTGCACTTAAGTGTTGGTCAGTTAAGTCAGTTAATACCAATTTGATGGTGAGTACCTATGGTGCTTCTTTTTCTTTTCTTGTGATGCTTCGCTTAGTAGAATGGGTTCCAGCTCTATCCAGGATAATACAATAGGTGCTAGATCACTGTTGTTTTTTGTGGCTGAGTAGAACTCCATGGTATATATATACCACATTTTATTAATCCACTCATGTATCAATGAACACTTGAGTTGTTTCCACATCTTTGCAATTGTGAATTGTGCTGCTATAAACACTCCAGTGCAGATGTCTTTTTTATAGAATGTCTTTTGTTCCTTTAGGGAGATGCCCAGTAATGGGCATTTTTCCCTTAGACATTCTTAAGAAATTATGACAATAAATTCTATGCCTCAATAAATCCCCATAACTCCTTTCAAAAATAGAGTAATTAAAATAATACATAGGGATCCATGTTCCCTATTTTAATATGCTATTTCCATATGATTAGCCTTGAAATTTTTTCTAAATAATACTGACTTATCCATGAAGCCCTATGTCTTAAGTATCGTGGGCTATTGAAGCCAATACAAAGTATACTATATATTTAGGGACATTTACTGATACAAAGTGTTATCCAGAGGTTACACTGGTTGTCATAGAGGTAAATTTCTTCCTAAGCTATTAATTTGTCTGAAATAACTATGAGATATTTTACTTGAACAGTCAAAGGAAAATAATGATCTCATTTTTTGTATTGCTTGAGAAAAACTCTAGCCTCTAGTTAGAAACTCAATTCTATTGGAAAGGATTAAGCAATGTGAGAATTAATTTCTAAGATCCTCTCATGAAGCACCTTCATGGTGGTGTAGTATATAGTTTCATTACCTTTTATAAGGGGAAGGAAAAGAATCTTAAAACAATGTTTCTATTGGATTTTAATTTAGTAATACTACATTAATTCTTCCTTAATCAAATATCATTCTGTTCTAACTAGGTAATATTAGCAATCCCTTAAGAGTTGCATTAATCAGCCCAGAGGATATTAAGATTTAATTTTTTCATTCAGCTTCAGTTTTTTCTGTTTTTTCAGTATATTATGAGGGTACAAACATTTTGGTTACATTTTATGTCTTTGCCTCACCCAAGAGAGGATTAGAGGCATGCCCTTCCCCTCTACAATGCTCACCACGTCTATTAGCTGTCAGTTTACGCCCCCAATCCCCTAATCCCTGGAGAATATTATTACCATGTGAGCATCGTAGTGTTGATCAGTCAGTGTCAATTTGATGACGAGTACATATGGAGTCTCTTCTTCCGATCTTGTGATACCTCACTTTGGATAATGGGCTCAAGCTCTATCCAGGAAAATATAAGAGGTGCTAGATCGCTGTCATTTCTTATAATTGAGTAATATTCCATTGTATACATATACCAAATTTTAATAATCCACTCCTGAATTGAGGGGCACTTGGGTTGTTTCCACCTCCTTGCAATAGTGAATTGTGCTGCCATAAACATTCGGGTGCAGATGTCTTTATTTTAAAATGTCTTTTGTTCTTTTGGGTAGATGCCTAATAGTGCTATTGCTGGATCAAATGGTATACAGCTTCAGTTTTTAATATTTTCAAATACCATCTGATAAAAATTCAGTGAGATGGAATAACTACTGCTCAAAGGTAGAAAAACTCATGGGACCCAACAGAATTGTTATTGATATTCTGTGTAAAATTTTGTCAATTTGAATGCCTACTATGTGCTCAGTGTATATAATAATAAATACATAAATGTATAATACCTTAAATTTATATAGCGCCTTTCAAAATCAATTAAATCAAAATAATAATAGCAGTTGGTATTGATTGAGTTCTTATACTGTGTGAAGCACTATGCTACACAAAGAAAATGTATTATTACATCTAATTTGTTATTCCCCTTTTACAGATAATAGCTAAACTTTATACGGCACTGCCAGGAACCATTGTAACCCTTTTACATACACTAATTCATTAGTACTAATTCACAAGTACTAATGTATTAATACTAATTCAGTAGTTTTACATGTACAAATGCATTAAAACCTCACAGCCCCTTTATTACCATTTTTATTTTACCAGTGAAGAAATTGAGGCCCAAAGAAGTTATGTAATTAACCAGGGTAACACAATAAATTATAGAGTCAAGATGTCACTTCATGCTCTAAAATCTGTGCTGAAAACCATGACGACGTACTATCTTTTAACTGTAAGAGATATATACTCTGCCCATTTTACCATGAGGACAGTGAGGCCAAAAAAGTTCAAATGACTTGTCCTACACTTTGTATCTAGGTTTATCTGATTCCAGAGCCTGACTTTTTAATCAAGAATAGTTATGAATTATATTATATATAACTCAACATTTCTTAACCTCATGATCTTCTAAATTAGAAAGATCAATGATACTATAGTATTATTGTGCCTGCTTCAAATACGAGGAAACTGAGGCTCAAGCAAACACTTCACTCAATGTCACATAGGTAATTAATGACCAAGCTAGAGCATAGAAACTCCTAGTCTTGGTGTTATTTTAACTACATCTGTGATTTCGTGAAGTTTATAGTCTAATCGAGAAAATGATATTATGCCACATGAAACTAGTCAATTAACTATGCTTTCTCTGAATCTACTTATATTTTAATTACTTACAATTGGATGGGAATTATATAATTTGTGGATTATTACTAATAGAAAGCATGCATTGGTATATGGCCAATCCACAGGTGGAAGCACTTCCAAACACAGAACCAAAATGTTGCTAGCTGCCCTCACTCATCTTTAGCTGTTGTATATTTAAAATATAAACCAATAGGCTAAATATGATTTTTTAAATCTTAGAATTAAAATTAAAGGTTGTGGGTATAAGTGCTCTTTGTTTACCACCTGTGTGTCTTCTTTGACAAAATGAACATTTATTTTTTTATATATCTTGACTGACATTTTCCTTTTCATTAATAAATAAAAAGACATATGTGTAACAAAGACAAAAAAGTGCTCTTTGTATTACTCACTTCATGTTCACTTCCAAATAAGCAATACATGCTTCATAAAGTCAGCTTGAACCATGTCTGTCCCCCCTCTATGCTGTCTAACAGTAAAG
Source organism: Propithecus coquereli (assembly GCF_000956105.1). Lineage (NCBI taxonomy): Eukaryota > Metazoa > Chordata > Mammalia > Primates > Indriidae > Propithecus > Propithecus coquereli. The sequence continues at coordinate 206,968 of NW_012142968.1, read as the reverse complement.
AGATGTGAGGAAAACAACCTTGATGCATCTCCAAGGCCCAGAATTAAGACTTTTTGCTCCTATGACTATGGACCCTTAATGATAATAGTTTATTTTTGTTTAATAAATGAACAGTTTGTTTCAAAACACCTTAATTTTTATTTTATCATTTTTATAAAATACCTTTCCTGAGAATAGTCCAGAGCTTATTGATAATATTAATTCATTTGTTCAACTTCTCTACTCATACTTATCCATCATCATGATGTTTAGAATTTACATTGCACCTTAACATTTTACACCAAGTACTATCATTTTGAGATCTTTGAATTGCAATCTCCATTCTGACAACACATATCCAAAACCCCTTATTGCTGCACTCCACCATAATCTATTGTTAGCCAATTTTTAAAATTTTGGTAAAACATATACTCATAAAATATGACTTCTTAACCACTTTTAAGTATACAGTTCAATAGTGTTAAGTACATTCACATTGTTGTGCAATCAGCCTCCAGAACTCTTTTCCTCTTGCCAAACTGAAACTTTATACCCATCAAACAATTCTTCATTCCCCTGCTCCTTCAAGCCCATGGCAACCACCATTCTACTTCCTATGTCTATAAATACAACTGTTCTAGTACTTCAAGTAAGTTGAATCACACAATATTTGTCTATTTGTGACTGGCTTATTTCACTTAGCATAACATCCTTGAGGTTTATTCATGTTGTAGCATGTGTCAGAATTTTCTTCCTTTGTGGGGCTGAATAATATTATTAATACATTGTAAGTATATATCACATTTTGTTTATCCATTGATCCATTGGTGGACACTTGCTTTGCTTCCACCTTTTGGCTATTGTGAATAATGCTGTAATGACAACGGATGTACAAATATCTCTTAGAGATCCTGCTTTCAATTGTTTTGGGTATATACTTAGAAGTAGAATTGCTGAATCATATGGTAATGCTATTTTTAATTTTTTGAGGAACCTCCATACTTTTTTCCACAGTAGCTGTACCATTTTACATTCCCACTAATAGTGCATGAGGGTTTCAATTTCTCCAGGTCCTTGCTAATGCTTGTTATTAGTATTTTTTTGTTTTTTTGATAGTAGCCATCATATTGGGTGCTTGTTAGCCAATTATATACCCTAATGTCTGATTTATTAGGGCAATAATTTGCTAAAATATATTTTACAAATTAACTGAGCATCTGCTTAATTTTTATACGGGGCAAATATATTACGATTATATGGTAGAATACGTTAAACTTAGTTTTTGATATTGCTTTCAAAAACTTCATGAAAATTGGGAACAGGATCACCATTACTAGTAAATATATTAGAAGAAAATGATATAATAAAAAATGTTTTTTTGCTGCAGAACCATATAATAAAGTATTCATTTCTACAATCTTATTTTATTAGGATTTGGAAAATAATTGAGTCTATACAATATGTTTCCAGGTTTTTGGAGGCCTATTTTCCTGCCCCTTCCACTTGGCGAAGAAAAGAAAACTAAAGAACAACATTCTGTGCAACAAATAGAAAATAGAGGTGGGTATATTCTATAGAAATTGCCTAAGGATTTTATCATAATCTATGTCAATATCTGGAAAAAACTAATCAGAACCTGTTGGGTCAGGGGTACCTAAGACAATATCTAGGTACAATGATTCTCTAGAAGAACTTACTGGACTCAGCATACAGGAGTACTCCAGAATATTACTTACTACAAAGTAAAATCAACAAAGGGAAAAGGCATATGGAGTTAAGTCTAGTAGAAACTAACTACAATGTTCCAAGAGTACCATCCCAGTGGAATCACACAGATTTGCTTAATTCATCCAACAGTGACTTGTGACAGCATATAGGGATTATTGTTTACCAGGGAAGCTCATTAGATTCTCAGTGCCCAGGATGTTTTTTCAAACAGCTTTATTGAGATGTAATTCACCCAGTAAAGTATACAATTCAATGGTTTTAAATATATCCACAGATATGTGCCACCATCACCACAATCAATATTAGAATGTCTTTATCACTATGAAAGGTCACTTTATATCCTATAGTTATTACCCCTTACCCTCCCCCATTCACTCCAGCCTTAACAGACCACTAATGTACATTCTGTCTCTATATATTTCCATATTGTGTACATTTTGTATTAATGGAATCCTATAAGACATGGCCCTTTGTGACCGCATTCATTCAGTTAGCATAATGCTTTCAAGAATAATCCATATTATAGCATTTAATCAGTACTTCATTTTTTTTTATTTCAGCATGTTATGGGGGTACAGATGATTAGGTTACGTATGATGCCCTTACCCTCCCTCCCTCCCAAGTCCGAGCTTCAAGTGTGTCCATTCCACCAGAGGTGCGCATCGCACTCATTGTTTGTGCATATGCCCGGCCCCACGTCCCTCCTCCCCCCTCCCCATGCCCAAC
>NW_012142968.1:193353-200396 GCF_000956105.1 Propithecus coquereli | reverse complement strand
ATTCTGATAGGCTTTCCTTTGTATGTTACTTGTTTCTTTTGCCTGACAGCTCGTAGTAGGGCCTCTTTAGTGGCTATCTTGGTCAATCTGATTACTGCGTGACGTGGTGTCTTTCTATTTGCATTGAATCTCCGTGGGGTCCACTGCGCTTCTTGTATCTGTATATCTAGGTTTTTAGCAAGGCCTGGGAAATTCTCCTCTATTAATTCTTCAAATAGGTTATCCAGCCCTCGCGTGGCTTCCTCTTCATTTTCCGGCACCCCGATCAGACGCAGGTTTGGTTTTTTCACATAATCCCACAATTCTTGTAAGCTTGTTTCTTTTTTCTTTATTTTCTGCTCAATCTCTGTGACTGACTTATTCATTTGGAAGGAGCTGTCTTCAATCTCTGAGATTCTTTCTTCTGTTGATCTACCCTGTTCTTGAGGCTTTCCACAGTGTTTTGAAGTTCCCTGAACGAGTCCTTTATTTCCAGGTGTTCAGTTTGATTTTTCTTTAATATTTCAATTTCTTTAGTGAATTTTTCTTCCAATTCCTGGATTTTTTTTTTTGTGGTTTCCTTGTGATGGTTATCCATTTTTTCTTGCATATCATTGAGCTTACTTATAATCCATGTTTGGAATTCTTCTTCTGTCATTTTAGTATTCTGGACCTGGTTAGTGTTCATTGCTAGAGAGCAGGTGTTCCTCTTTGGGAGTGTGCTTTCCATTTGATTTTTCATACTTCCAGAAATCTTTCGCTGGGTCCTTCCCATGTGGATCCGCTGTTACTTTTGTTTTGTTCTGCCGCTAGAGGGAGCCGCTAGTATGTTGTCCACGGCTCTCTTGATGGGAGGGGTTACTTGGGGAGCTTGTTTTGGTGGCTTGCTGGGCTTTCTCTGTTGGTAGCTGACTGGAGGCGGAAATGCATTGTTACCGGGTGACCTGAACGGGTCTGGCGAGGAAAGTCACTGGGCTGTCAGCTATTGGTCAGTGCCAAATCCCCAGGGACTGGCGCTTGTCGCAGAGGGGGAGTGCCTCTTTATGTCTCTGTGCTGCAAGCTCAGAGGCCACGCAGAAGGCGCTGGCCAGGTGGAGGGGGCGCTCCACCAGACTGCTCAATGCCCCAGCACTTTCAGCCTCCGCAGGCGTCCTCCCCCCACAGGCAAGGAGGCACTCAGAATTCAGAGGAGGCACTCAGCATTCACCACTCAAAGAAATGGGCCCAGCCAAGTGACCCCGGGTCCCAGAAGGGCAGAGCTAGCTGCAAGAGTTCCCAGGCTAGGGGAAGGGAGCCATTCCACACCCGTGACCTGCCGTGGGCCCCGAGCTGGCGCTCGCCGGCCCCCAATGCGCTGGCTCCAGAGGGAGCCGCTCAGGGGCTGGGAGGTACCGGATCAGGGAGTCAATCGAGTCACCAGGGTGCTCCGCCGTCTCCTTCGTGTCTCCCTCCCCCGGTCTCACGCCAGTCTTGCAATAGCTCTTGCTTCTACTGGCCCACCCTGAGCAGCCCCAGTCGCCAGCGGCAGTTTCCAGGTTAGAGTCCTCTACTCAGTAATCACCTCCTCGTTCAGGACCCGCTGGGTGACAGAGACCAGCTTCCTGAGTCCTAACTGCCTCCGGTGGTATCCCAGCCCACCTCCTCCCCTGTCTGGTGCAGTCCTGACACGGAACTCCAAGAAGTTCAAGATGCTTCCCGCTCGTGTCTCTTCTCCACTGAGACCCACGTTTCCAGACACAGTTCTACATCCACTTCACGCAAGCCCCTGCCTCTCGGTGGGCTTGTAAGTCAGTGGGAAAGCTAGACTGTCTCGTGAGGGACTTGTCCCGGTGCACTTACTGGCCAGGCTGGCGCCGCCGTCTCATGCTCCACTCTCTGTTGTCTGTTGGCGCTTTCCAGGTTTTGTATTCCTATCTCCCGTTCGCTTTATTCTTTTTCCTGATTTGCGTGTCCCCCGCTGAATCTCCGCTGATTCACCTCGCTGTTTTCGCAGGAGAGTGATCCGATCGTGTGTAGCAGACCGAGATCTACCTCTCCCTCTCTGGAAGCAGGGATTCCGGAGGCTACCCTAACTCCGCCATTTTTTCTCCACCCTCTCAGTACTTCATTCTTTTAATGACCAAATAATATTCCGTTGTGTGGCTATATCACATTTTATTTATGTATCAGTCAGTTAATGGACATTTGAGTTGATTCTACCTTTTGGCTATTAATAATGTTGCTATAAATGTTTACATTCAAGTTTTTGTGTGGACACATGTTTTCATCTCATTTGGGCATACACCCCAGGATTGCAAGTTGTTGGTTTGTATGGTAACTCAGGTTTAATTGCTTAAAGAACTGCCAGAGTGTTTTCCAAAGTGACTGCAGAATTTAATATTCACATCAGCAGTATATGATGATTTCTATTTTTTCACATCCACTCTATTACTTGTTATTATCTAATTTTTTTAAATTTTAGCAACCTTAGTGAGTATGAAATGATATTTCATTGTGTCTTTTTAAAATTTTTTTCTTTTTAAGTCTTATGGGTACATAGTGGTCATATTTATTTATAGGGGATATGCAATGTTTTGACAGGCATGCAATGCATAATAATCAAATCAGGGTAATTGGGATATCTGTCACCTCAACCATTTATCATTTCTTTATGTTAGGAACATTCCAATTCCACACTTTTAGTTGTTTTAAAGTATACCCCAACATGTTGTTGACTATAGTCACCTTGTTGTGCTATAAAATATTGTTCATTCTATCTAACTATATTTTTGTACCCATTAACCATCCCCAATTTATCTCCCCTCCCCACTACCCTTTCCAGCCTCTGGTAACTATCATTCTACTCTCTGTCTCCATGAGATAGATCAATTGTTTTTAATATTTAGCGCCCACATGTGAGTGAGAGATTTGTCTTTCTGTCTTTGGCTTATTTCACTTAACATAATGTTCCCAGTTCCATCCATATTGTTGCAAATTGCAAGATTTCATTCTTATGTATGGCTGAATATTATTCCATTATGTATATGTAGCAAATTTTCTTTATTCATTCATCTGTTGATATACACTTAAGTTGATTCCAAATGTTGGCTATTGTGAATAGTGCTAAAATAAACATGGGGGTACACATATCTTTTTAATATAATGATTTCTTTTCTTTTGGATATATACATAGTAGTGGGATTTCTGGGTGATGCGGTAGTTCTATTTTTAGTTTTTTGAAGAACCTCCACACTGTTCTTCATAGTGGTTGTACAAACATACATTCCGAACTACAGTGTATGAGGGTTCCCCTTTCTCTACATCCTCACCAGCATTCCTTATTGCCTGTATTTTCGATAAAAGGCATTTGAACTGGAGTGAGATGATATTTCATTGAACTTTTGATTTACATTTCTCTGATGACTAATGATGTTGACCATTTTTTTCATACACTTATTGGCCACTTGTATGTCTTCTTTTGAGAAATGTCTATTCAGATCCTTTGCCCATTTTTAATCAAATTATTCAGGTTTTCATTGAGTTCTTGGAGCTCCTTATATATCCTAGTTATTATTCCCTTGTCAGATGGGTGGTTTGCAAATATTTTCTCCCATTCAGTGGGTTATCTATTCATTTTGTTATTTCCTTTGCTGTGCAGAAGATTTTTTAGCTTGATGTGATCCCATTTGTCCAATTTTGCTTTGATTGCCTGTGCTTTGGGAATATTTACTCAAGAAATCATTGCCTATGCCAATGTCCTGTAGTGTTTCCCCAAAGTTTTATTTTAGTAGTTTCATAGTTTCAGGTCTTATATTTAAGTTTTAATCCATTCTGATTTAATTTTGTATGTGGCAAGAGATAAGAGTCTAGTTTCATTCTTCTGCATATGGATGTCCAGTTTTCTGAGTGCCATTTATTGAAGAGACTGTTCTTTCCCCAGTATATGTTCTTAGTACCTTTGTCTAAATTAATTTCACTAGTGATGTGTGTATTTGTTTCTGGGTTCTCTATTCTGATCCATTGGTGTATGTGTCTGTTTTTATACCAGTACCTTGCTGCTTTGATTACTATAGTTCTGTAGTGTAATTTTTTTTTTTTTTTTCTGTAGTGTAATTTTAAGTCAGGTAATGTGATTCCTCCAGTTTTGTTATTTTTGCTCAGGATGGCTTTGACTATTCTGGGTCTTTTGTGGTTCTACAGAAATTTTAGAATTTTTTGTTTAATTTCTGTGAAAAATGGCATTGGTATTTAAATGAAGATTTTGTTGAATCTGTAGGTTGCTTTAGGTAGTATGGACATTTTAACAATATTAATTCTTCCAATCCATGAGCATGGACTATCTTTTCAATTTTTTCTGTCCTCTTTGACTTCTTTCACCAATGTTTTATAGCTTTCACTATAGAGTTCTTTCGCTTTTTTGGTTAAGTTTACTCCTAGGTATTTTATTTTATTTGTAGCTATGTAATGGAATTAATTTCTTTGTCTCTTTTTCAGATTATTTGCTCTTGGTATGTAGAAATATTACTGATTTTTGTATGTTGATGTTGCATCCTACAACTTTACTGAATTTGTTTATCAGTACTAATAGTTTTTTCTGGAATCTTTGGATTTTCTGGAATCATTATATTTCTCTAGATATGAGATCATATCATCCACACATAAGGATAATTTGATTCTTCCATTACAATTTGAATGCTCTTTATTTCTTTCTCTTGTCTGATTGCTCTAGCTAGAATGTCGAGTACTATATTAAATAAGAGTGGCAAACATGGGCATCCTTGCCTTGTTCCAGATCTTAGAGGAAAGGCTTTGATTTTTTTTCCCCATTTAGTATGATACTAGCCATGGGTCTGTCATATATAGCTTTTATTATGTTCAGGTATATTCCTACTATACTCCATTTTTTGAGATTTATTATCATGAAGGGATGTTGAATTTTATCAAATTCTTTTTCAGCATCAATCAAAATGATCATATGATTTTTGTCATTTGTTCTGTTGATACAATGTATCACGTTGATCGTTTTGCATATGTTGAACCGTCCTTGCGTCTCTGAGAAGAAAACCACTTGATAATGATGAATTATATTTTCAATGTGTTATTGAATTCAGTTTGCTAGTATTTTGTTGAGGATTTTTGCATCTATGCTCATCAGAGATATAGGACTATGGTTTTCTTTTTGTTGTGTCTTTTTTCTGGTTTTAGTATCAGGGTGATATAGGTCTCATAGAATGAGTTTAGGAGTATTTGTTCTTCCTTTATTTTTTTGGAATTGTTTAAGTAAAACTGATATTAGTTCTTCTTTGGATACTTAGTAGAACTCAACAGCGAAGCCCTCAGGTCCTGGACTTTTCTTTGATGAGACTCTTTTCATTACTGCTTCGATCTCTTTCCTCGTTATTACTTTATTTGGGTTTTGAATTTCTTCCTGGCTCAATCTTGGTAGCTTTTATGTGTACAGGGATTTATTTATTTCTTCTAGGGTTTCCAATTTATTGGCATATAGTTGCTCATAGTAGTCTCTAATGATCCTTTGAATTTTTGCAGTATCAGTTGTAATGTCTTCTTTTTCCTCTCTGATTTTTATTTATTTGTGTCCTCTCTCTTTTCTTCTTAATCTGACTAAAGATAGATCAAATTTTTTATCTTTCAAAAAAACCAACTTTTCATTTCACTGACCTTTTGTATTTTTTGGTTGAATTTCATTTATTTCTGCTCTGATTTTTATTATTTCATTTCCCTACTAATTTTAGGTTTGATTTGCTCTTCTTTTTCTTGTTCTTTAAGATGCATCAGTAGGTTATTTATTTGAAACTTTGCTACTTTTTTGATGTAGGCACTAATTGCTATAAAGTTTCTTCTTATTACTGCTTTTTCTGTATTCCATAGTTATTTGTATGTTGTGTTTTCATTTTCATGTGTTTTGGGAAATTGTTTAATTTCCTATTTCATCTCTTCATTGGCCCACTGGTCATTACGAAGCACATTGTTTAATTTTTATGTCTTTCTGGAGTTTCCAGTGTTCCTCTGTTTTTTTTTTTTTTTTAATTCAGAATTTTACAGGGATACATATTGTTTGGTTACAGAATTTGCTTTTATACAGTTTGAGTCAAAGTTATGTGTGCCTTTCAGTCAGTGAGTGTACATTGTATCTGTTAGGTGTGAACTTACCCATCCCTCTGGTTGTTGATTTCTAGTTTTATTCTATAAATATCACACAAAATACTTTACATGATTTCAATTTTTTTAATTTTTAAGACTTCTTTCATGGCCTAACATATGGTCTCTCCTTGAGGATGATCCGTGAACTGAGGAGAAGAATATTTATTCTGCAGCTGTTAGATGTAATGTTCTGTAAATATCTATTAGGTTCATTTGGTTTATAGTGAAGATTAAGTCCAGTGTTGCTTTGTTGATTTTCTGTCTGAATGATCTGTCCATTGTTGAAAGTGAGGTATTGAAGTCTACAAAATTTACTGTATTGGTTTATCTTTATTTAGCTCTGAAATATTTGCTTTATATATCTGGGTGCTCCAGTGTTGGGTGCGTATGTATTTAGAATTATTATATCCTCTTGTTGAATTGACCCCTTTATCATTATATAATGACCTTCTTTGTATCTTTTTACAGTTTATGTATTGAAATATATATTTATCTGACAGAAGTATAACTACTCCTGCTCTTTTTTGGTTTTCATTTGCATGGAATACCATTTTCCATCCTTTAATAGTAAGTCTATCTGTGTCTTTATAGGTAAAGTGGGTTTCTTGAAGACAACCTACTGTTGGATCTTGTTCTTTTTATCCATTCAGTCTCTCTGTGACTTTTGCTTGTAGAATGTAGTCCATTTAGATTCAATGTCATTATTGATGTCTAAGGCCATATTACTGCCACATTGTTTTTTTTTTTTGATTTCTGATACTTTTGTGGTCCTCTCTTTCTTTCTTACTTCCTTCTGTCTTCCTTTATGTAAAAGTGATTTTCTCTCATAGTGTGTTTTAAATTCTTGCTTTCAATTTTTTACATATCCATTGTAGGTTTTTTGATTTGAGGTTACCTTAAGGTTTGCAAAAAAAAAAAATTTA
>NW_012142968.1:180386-181915 GCF_000956105.1 Propithecus coquereli | reverse complement strand
ATAAAATATGCATTTATATTCCCTTCTTTATATGCTTACCTTTACTGGTGGTCTTTGTTTTTAAATGTGGATTGAAATTAATTTCTGGGGTCGCTTGCTTTCTGCTTGAAAAACTCCCTCTAGTGTTTCTTATAAGGTGGGTCTGCAGGCAACAAATTTTCTGTTTTTGTTTAGCTGGGAATGTCTTTCTTTCACGTTCATTTTTTGAAAAATATCTTATTGGACATTGGATTCCTGGTTGCCATTTTTTTTTTTTTTTTTGAGCACTTTGATTAAGTTATCCCACTGCCTTCTGGCCTCCACTGTTTCTGCTGAGAGGTCCAATGTTAATCTTATTGGAATTTCCTGGTAAGAGGTGAGTTGGTTCTTCTCTTACTGATTTCAAAATATTTTTCTTTTCTTTGACTGTAATTATGTTTACTATTATATGTCCCTTAATAGATGTTATTGTGTTTATCCTACTTGACATTTATTGAGCTTTCTGCATGTGTAAATTAGCATTTTTCAATAAATTTGGGAGGTTTTCAATCATTATTTCTTCAAATATTTTGTCTCCTCTTCTGTTTACTTTTAATACTTCCATTATACATATATTTGTGGGATTAATGGTTTCTTACATTTTTCTGAGGTTCTGTTCAGGAAAATGTAATCCACGTTTCATTATTTTGTCATTCTGTTCTTCAAATTTCATAATCTCTCTTAATCTATCTCAAGTTTATTAATTCTCTCTTCTAGTTAAAACATACTTTTGAGACCTTCTAGTGAATTTTTTATTTCAGTTATTATACTTTTCAAACCCCAGAGTTTCCATTTGATTCTTTTTTATAATTTATTTCTCTTTACTGATTTTTTTTCACTCTTTACTGTTATTATCTCTTTGGAGGTGACATTGTCATCATACCTTATTTTATTTCTTTAATGATCATTTCCTTTATTTTTTAACATATTTATATATGGATATTTTGAAATATTTTTCTGTTAAATCAAAGAAATGGTCCCTCTCACAAACAATTTTATTGCCTCTTTTTTTCTAAATATGGATTTTGCTTTCCTGCTTCTTTGCACATGTGACAATTTTTTGTTAGAAACTGGATATTTTCGCTATTATATTGTGGCAACTCTACATACTGATTCCCCACTCTGGGGCTCATTATTTGCATGCTTATTTGTTTAGTGGCTAGCTGGATTATTTTAGTGATGCCTATTTTGGCTTCACAGTATCAAGCTTCTGATGTTGCTTCTCAAGAAGACAGTTTTGGATTGCTCACAATCACCTCGGGATGGCAATAATTTGGGCATGGTTTGCTTCATCTCTTTCCTTGACCATATCCAACTGTTAAACTCCACTAATTGACTGATGATTGCTCCATTGTTTTCAACAATGCCCCAGGGCATAAAGTGCTCTACAGACCAATCCAATCAAATTTAGTCTCCTTTAAAGGAATACTGAGATCAGTGTTTGATATTTTTCTGACCCCCAGGGGTATTCCTCACAGCTGTCTTTCTCTGGTTCTCTCCTTTTTTTTTTT
>NW_012142968.1:177946-180336 GCF_000956105.1 Propithecus coquereli | reverse complement strand
TAATAATTGAACTTATCTTGTTAAGCTTATCTCAAAATATTTTATTCTTTATAATGCTATTATAAATGGAATTATTTTTTTTAATTTCATTTTTGGGTACTTCATTGCAAGTATATAGAAATACAATTGATTATTGAATATTGATTTTGTATTCTGAACCTTGACAAACTCATTTATTAGTACTAATAGTTTTTAGTAGACTCATTAGGATTTTCTGTATACAACATTATATCATCTGCAAATAAAGATACTTCTTTCTTTCCAATCTGGGTACCTTTTATTTTTTCTTTCTCTAATTTCACTGGCTAGGACCTCCAGTACAGTGTTGAAGAGAAGTAAAATAGCAGCCATCCTTGTTTTATTTCTTATCATGGGGGAAAGATAAGATATATCCAGTCTTTCACTATTAAACATGATTGTCACTGTTTTTCATAGTCTCCCTTCATCAGATTGAGGGAGTTCTATTTCTAGTTTGTTGAGTGTCTGAACCAGGAAAGGGCGTAGAGTGTTGTCAAATGTTTTTCTGCATGTATAGATATGATCATGTGGTTTTGTTTTTTATTCTATTGATATTGTGTGTTACATTAATTGACTTTTGTGAGTTAAACAAATCTTTTTTAAACAAATCCTTTTTATTTCTGTAAAGACTGAGTTTTCTCTCTTTATCTTAGTCAGTCTAGCTAAAGGTATACCAATTTTGTTGATCTTTTCAATGAACCAACTTTTGGTTTCATAGATTCTCTCTATTGTTTTTTTATTCTCTACTTATTTATCTCACTCTAGTTTTTATTATTTCTTTCCATCTTCTAGTTTGAGTTTAATTTGTTCTTCTTTTTCTAATTATTTAAGATAATAAGGTTAAGTTATTGATTTGGAATCTTTCTTCCTGTATAATGTAACCATTGAAAATTATAAATTTCCCTCTGATCACTCCTTTTGCTGCATCCTGTAGATTTTGGTAAGTTGTGTTTTCATTTTCTTTCATCTCAAAGTGTTTTCTAATTTCCCTTATAATTTACCTTTGACCCATTGATTGTTTAAGAGTGTGTTGCATAATTTTCACATATTTGTGGATTTTCTATTTTTCCTTCCATTATTGATGTCTTTTCTCAGTCCATTATGCTAAGAGAACATAATTTGCATTATTTTCATTCTTCCAAATTTATTGATTTTTGTATGGCCTAGCATATAGTGTACACTGGAGAATTTTCCATGTGCACTTGACAATAATGCATATTCTTTTATTGTTCAATGTAGTGTTTTATCAATGCCTATTAGGTCTAGTTGGTTTTCTATTTCCTTGTTGATCTTTTGCCTAATTCTTCCATCCATTATTGAATATGGGGTATTAGAAGTGCCCAACTATTATTGTTATAGTGTCTATTTCTCTATTAATTTCTCTCAGGTTTTGCTTCACATATTTGGTACTCTTTATCAAGCACATATGTATTTATAATTGTGCTCTATCCCTGATGGGTTGAAAGTTTTATCATTATAAAATGTTCATCATTATCTGTAGAAAGAGTGTTTATTTTAAAATCTATTTTGTCTGATATTAGTATAGCCACTCCAGTTTTTTGTGGCTGCTGTTTGTATTATTTATATTTTCCCTTCCTATTGCATTCAGTCTTTTTGTATCTTGGAATCTAAATTCTGACTTCTCTAGGCAGCATAAAGTTGAATCTAATTTTATTATCCATTCTGAAAAATCTCTGCTTTTGATAGTATTGTTTAATCCACCCACATTTAATGTCGACATTGTTATAGTTGGATTTATGTATGTCATTTTACTTTTCATTTTTCATGTATCTTATTTATTTTCTCTTCTTGCTCTATTCTTTCTTTACTGCTTTCCTTTGCATAAAGTGAATATTTTCTAATGAAGCATTTAGTATTTTTTCATGACTTTTTTATCTTTTGTAAAAATTTCCTTAGTGGTTGCCTTAGAGCTTACTATGTACATCTTATCAGAATCTTCTTCAGATGTATGCTAAACTTAATTCCAATGAGATGTAGAAATGTTATTCATATATTACTCTGTTCTCATTTTCCCCTTTTTAGTGGTATTATTGTCATACAGATTATGTGTATCAATGTTAAAAACTCATCAATACATTGTTATATTTATTACTCTATATGATTTTATGTCTTTTGAAGAATCCGAGAGAATAAAGGAGAACAAGGATATGTTTATAACTATTGTTATATTAACTTTCTTATCATTTATGATTCTCTTAATTTGTTTTTATGGATTTGAGTTATCATCTGGAGTTATTTCCTTAGCCCAATTTAAATGTTCTCCCACTTACCTCCTTTGTACTGTTATTAGCAAATACATTACATTTCTATTATATATGTTCTAGTCCCTACAATATATGATATACAATATA
>NW_012142968.1:163694-166695 GCF_000956105.1 Propithecus coquereli | reverse complement strand
TTTTTCTTTGATGTTTTTTCAGTGCAGCAGCATTTCCTAAAAATGTGTTGCAAAGCATGTGGTTTTTTCTAAATTTGAGGTATTTATTTATTTTTCTTCCCTAAGGACTGTTTCTTTACCTGTGACCTTTGGGATCTTGATTATTAAGTGACTTAAGGTAGACTTGTTTGAATTAAAGCTGCTTGATGTTCTATGACCTTCTTGTCCCTGAATTTAAATTTCTTTCTCTAGTTTTAGAGAGTTTTCTGTTACTATTTCCTTTAATAAACTTTCTACCTTAGTCTCTCTACCTCCTCTTTAAGGCCAATGACTCAGATTTGTCCTTTTGAGTCAACTTTCTAGATCTTGTAGGTGTGCTTCATTCTTTTTTATTCTTTTCTTTTTTATTTTCTGACTGTGTACTTTCAAATAGCCTGTCTTCAAGCTCACTGATTCTTTCTTCTGCTTGATCACTTCTGCTGTTGAGAGATTCTGATGCATTTTTCAGTTTGTCAATTGAATTTTTTATCTCCAGAATTTCTGCTTTTTTATTATTTCAATCTCTTTGTTAAATATCTCTGATAGGCTTTTGGATTCCTTCTCTGTGTTGTCCTGAAGTTCATTAAGTGTCTTCAGAACAGATATTTTGAATTCTTTTTCTGAAAGTCACTTATCTCCATCACTTCCACATTCATCACTTGTGCTTTATTTCTTCATTTTGTGAGGTCATGTTTTCCTGGATATGCTTGATGCTTATGAATGTTCATTTATGTCTGGACATTGAAGAGTTAGGTGTTTATTCTAATCTTCACAGTCTGGGCTTGTTTGAACCCATCCTTACTCAGAAGGCTTTCTAGATATTCAAAAGGAATTGAATGTTATAATCTAAGTCTTATGTCATTGCAGCCATATCAGCCCTGGTGGCACCTCAAGCCCAGTAACACTGTAACTCTTTGCAGACTCCTGGTGGTATTGCCTTGGTGGACTTGGGTCAGGTATAGGGAAATTACCAGGCAAAATCTTTCACTGTATTCCCTTACTCTCCATTTTATGCCACTATAGATGGGGGATTAGTGATGTGGGCACTCCCTCATGGCCACCACAGCTGGGAGTGTCACGTCATACCTCAAGCCAGCCCAGTATTACCCATAGCCCATGGCAACTTCTGCCTGGCTTCCTCTGATGCTTATTAAAAGCCCAAAAGCTCATTAGTCAGCACATGGTGAATCCTGCCAGGACTGAGTCCTTCCCTGCAGGGCAGCAGGTTCCCTTCTGGCCCAGGGTAAGTCTAGAAATGCCATCCAGGACTTAATCCTGGAATTAGGGACTTCAGGAGTCTTCTTGGTACTTTAGTTTACTGTTGCTGAGCTGGTACCCAAGTTACAAGACTGATTCCTTTGTACTGTTTCCTTTTCTTTACCCAAGTGGAAGAAGACTCTCCCTGAACTGCACCGCCTAGAGTTGGGGAGGAGTGACACAGGCACTCACTTGGCCACCACCACTGGTGTCTCACTGGGTCACTTTTACCCCATGTCCACTGGCTCCAAGCCAGCACAGCCACAAGACTTGTCCAAGGACTATAAACTTTGTGACCTGACTACCTTTCAAATTTATTCTAGGTCCCAGGCCACTTTTGTCAGCCAGTGGTGGAGCCAGCAGTAACTCAGGTTTCTACTGCTAGGGCAAAGAATTTCCTTCTGTCTTATCTAAATATCCCCTCTGTGGGTGATGACAGAATTCTGCCCTGTGCTGTGTTCCCCTATTACATGGAAGCCCTGAGTTTCAATGCAAAATCCCACAATCACATCACTCTCCCTCCCCCCAGAACATATATTGTCTCCCCACCAGTGCTGGTGTGGCACTGTTGGGAGATGTGGGACAGTGGCCTAGGCAGTGTAAGACTGTCTTTCCTCCCCTCTTCAATGCCTCTTTCCTTGATGTAATGTTAAAACCACATACTGTGATCACTTACCTGATTTTTAGTTCTTCTGAAGGTGCTTTCTTGTGTGGATAGTTGTTGAATTTGGTGTTCCTGCAGAGGGACATTCACTGGAGGGTTGTATTCCATCGTCTGGCACCTTCATTGTGATTTTCATTTACATTCCCCTGATGACTAATGATCTTTTAATGCAATTTTTGGCCATTGTATAACTTCCTCAGATTAATGCCTGTTCAGATACTTTGACCATTTTTTAATTTGGTTGTAGTTTTATTACTAAGTTGTAGGAGTTCTTTATATAGTCTGGTATATATTTTCAGATATATTTTTTTCAGATATATGATTTGTAAATATTTCTCCCACTCCATGGGCTGTCTTTTTACTTCCTTGATGGTGTCCCTTGGAGCACAAAAGTTTTTAATTTTGATGAAGTTCAAATTATGTATTTTTTCCTTTTGTTGCTCACAAGTTGGTTGTCATATCTAAGAATGTTTTGCCTATTTCAAGGTTGTAAAGGTTTAAAACTATGTTTTTTTCTAAAAGTGTTATAATTTTATATCTTATTTAGGTGTTTCATTCACTTTGAATTAATTTTTGTGTATGGTGTAACATATAAGATCAATTCAGTATTTTGCATGTGGCTATCCAGTTGTCCCAGTATCATTTGTTGAAAAGACTATTTTTCCCCATGGAGTGTTCTTGGAACCCTTGTCGAAAATCAGTTGACCATAGCCCCATAGTTTTATTTCTGTCTCTCAATTCTCTTCCATTGATGTATATGCCTATCCTTGTGCCAGCACCACACTGTTTTGATTACCATTGCTTTGTAGTAAGTTTTGAAATCTGGAAGTATAAGTTCTCTTACATTGTTCTTGTTTCTCAAGAATAATTTGGACAGTCCAGATTCTTTGCAATTCCTTAAGAAGTTTAGAATTAGTTTGTCAATTTATATAAAGAAGTCAGCTGAAATTTTGGTTGACATTGCATTAAATCTGTAGATTAATTTGTGGAGTATTGCCATTTTTAACAATATTAAATCTTCCTATCCATGAATGTGGGATGTTGTTCCATAGATCTTTTAAG
>NW_012142968.1:152418-153483 GCF_000956105.1 Propithecus coquereli | reverse complement strand
GACAGTGTGTAGAAATATGATTGGACAAAAAGGATATGATCTGATACTAATAGACTGAGTGGAAAAACCTAGCAAGGCCTTTCATGTATTCATGTTGTCATGCTAGAAATGTCTATTCAGAATTCTGTTCAGATTCTTCTTTTTTTTCTTTTTCTTTTTTTTTTTTATTTCAGCAAATTATGGGTGTACAGATGTTTAGGTTACGTGTGTTGCCCTTGGTCTTGTCCTCTCTGTTGTAGTATTTCTTCCTCCTAGGTATGGGGCAGGACCCCTCTGGAATAAGGGCCTCATCACTTACTGTGGGACAAGTGTAGGTTAGAGAATTTATCACCAGTTTCTCTGTAAAGAATGAGGGGAGAGAGACAAAAGGGCAAGAGAAAGAAACTTTGCTTCTACAGCTGCTTCTGAGGCCTTCATTTTGGGGTATTATTTTCTGAGCCCCAACAATTCTGAGAGTCTTCTCTGAGTGGTCACACAGGGTGCACTAATTCCTCCAGTGAATTATGACAGCATATGTGAAATGTCTACCAGGTAAGCTTATTATAGATCAGTGCCTAGAGCTAGTCATGCAGGTATTCTCTGCCTAACACATACCAAAATTCTAGACTCCCAGGCAGGAAATGAAGTGTTCAGCATAACCATATTGTTTGTACAGTTTAGGCACAGTAAGCCACTCTGATCAGTTCTGAGAATGTTGGAAATCCTCTCCAAATCCAAATTCCTGGACACCAGCCAAGGACCAACCTTGCAACAAGCCTTTCTAAGGATAGCAGCCTCAGTCCTGCTAAGCAAACTCTTTAATAGACACCTGTCTTGTATCCACAATTTGTATACCTTTTGCTTTTAGGTATAATAGTAAAAGTGAGTAAAGAAAGAGACTATAATGGTTTGCCCTCTCCTCCTCCACCCTCCCCTTTTAACTTAAACTGCTCTCCTTTTTTTCTACTAAAAATTCCATCATATCTCAACTCATTCCAAAAGCACTCATGCATTTTCTCTCTTTCTCTCTCTCTCTCTCTCTCTCTCTCTCTCTCTCTCTCTCTCTCTCTCTGTGTCTCTCTCTCT
>NW_012142968.1:150678-152368 GCF_000956105.1 Propithecus coquereli | reverse complement strand
CATCATCGCAAACAGCAACTAATCTGGAAAGGTGAACGCAAGTCAACAGCAGGGAGACATCTCACAGAGGGGGTCCAGAGACAGATCTGTCAGGAATGAATACAGGGGTCACTCTCTCTATGGGTTGGGAGTGGGAGGTTGTAAGTGGGAGTGTGTAAGTGGGAGATTATACCTTCCTTTCGCTTACAATTTTGGCAATAATCACAAGTTAAGAATGAAATTAGTCTCTGTATCAGAAATACATAGGATATCAGCATCTTATCTTCAGATGGACTCATTAGAGCTGCTGTCCCCAACCACTGAACTACAGATTGGTACCAGTCTATGGCCTGTTAGGAATTGGGTCACACAGCAGGAGTTGAGCAGTGGGCAAGGGAGCTTCATCTGTATTTATATCCACTCCCCATTACTGGTATCACTACATAAGCTCCGCCTCCTGTCAGATCAGCAACAGCATTAGATTCTCATAGAAGCGCAAACCCTACTGTAAACTGTGCATGTGAGGGATCTAGGTTGTGCACTTCTTATGGGAATCTAATGCCTGATGATCAGAGGTGGAGCTGAGGAAGTGATGCTAGTGCTGGGGAGTGACTGCAAATACAGATTATCATTAGCAGAAAGGTTTGACTGCACAATAAATGTGATGGGTTTGAATCATCCCCAAACTGTCCCTCCTCCAGTCCATGGAAAATTTGTCTTCCATGAAGCTGGTACCTGGTGCCAAAAAGGATGGGGACTGCTGCATTGGAGTACAATCCCTTTCCTGTGGGCATTTGTATATGACCCAGGCAGTCCGGCTATCATCCATGATGTTTTCATAGTTTGGGATCACAGTGACAAGTGGCCTAAATCTGAAACAGTCCTAGAGTCTGAGTTGAGTTATTTTGCCAGTTTTTTAGTTTGGCACAGCTAGTGTTGGTACTGAAACAGCTAACAGCAGACATATCAGAGTTTCAGCTTACAGTCAGGCAAGGCAATAAAGATTTATGAATTCAGGATTCTAAAAAAGCCAGTGGCTTTTTTTCAGCAGCTGCAAAGCCTGGATACTTTAGGGCCAGGTAACTGTGATCCAATTCCAAGTGACGAGTAAGGATCTAACCTTTTTATTTTTCCATTCTTATAATTTAAAGTGACTTGCTCAAAAATATGCACATCAGGTGAGAAAATGATCATGCACTAAAAGTCAGACATCTGATGTCTCAAGTGTTCATTAGCAACTAAAAACTGCTTTTTAAAACTTCAAGTGTTTCTCCATCTAGAGATGGCCTTTCTTTTTATGTTGTCTCCCTTTTTTCAAAGGCTCTAATAGGCAAAAATAATAGTAAAAATGATCAGTTATGGAGACTTGTTCTGTTTTCAACACTCAAAGCATTTGAATTTCAAGCTGCTCACCAGTGACAAAAAGCAATGTAATTGTGTCCCATTAACACCTTTTTTGATGCTTTCTCTGATCTAGATGATTCCTCTAGTACTTATGAAATTATAAACATTTAACATTTATATCACTTTATCACACATTGATACATTAACCACAAAATTTTTAAAAATTGAAAATCATTTTTCCTCACATTGGAAGTTCACTTTAATCCCTAGCAGTAAATTTAGAATTTACAGAGTTAACATTACAACTGCAAAAAGATCCTGGCTGTAATGCAAGTGGAGGGTGGCTGCTGAGACAGTAGCAAGTAGG
>NW_012142968.1:148027-150628 GCF_000956105.1 Propithecus coquereli | reverse complement strand
GTGTAGTTACTCATGCATTGCTATTTCCCCATTACATTTTATAAGTGTTAAACTAGTTTCAAACGAAAAATCTTTATATTTTAGCACCTTTAATTACCATAGACCAATTGATAACATCCGTGTAGTTACCCATGCATTGCTATTTCCCCATTACATTTTATAAGGTTAAACTAGTTTCAAATGAAAAATCTTTATATTTTAGCACCTTTAATTGTACTTTTTTCCCTAGTTTTTTCCTGCATTTTTTTTTTTTTTTTTGGTTCTCTCCTTAAACGAGCTGGCCTACATGTAGTTTTGTGTTATCTTCATTGAATCTACTGATCTTCTTTCAATTGCCATTCACCACAACCTTCACTGTTTTTGAGAGCTTTGACTTGGTATTTTATAAACAGCATGAATTTATTGCTCAAGTTATAGAAGCTGGGAAGTCTAAGATCAAGGCACTGGCAA
Organism: Propithecus coquereli; assembly: GCF_000956105.1. NCBI lineage: Eukaryota > Metazoa > Chordata > Mammalia > Primates > Indriidae > Propithecus > Propithecus coquereli. The sequence goes on along the minus strand of NW_012142968.1, from coordinate 150,178 downwards.
GTTCAGTGTCTGATGAGGGCCTTCTCTCTGCTTCCAAGATATCACCTTGAATGCTGCCTCCTCTGGAGGGGATGAAGTCTATGTCTTCACATGGCAGAAGACAAGAGGATTGAGAAACAAGCCTAACTAGTCCCTCTAGGCCCTTTATAAGGTCATTAATCCCATCTCTGTTAATCTATCTCAACTTTACTAAGTTTACTCAAGTTTACTCTGCCCATCCATGAGGGCAGAGCCCCCATAGTCTAACCACCTCCTAAAGGCCTCACTTCTTAATACTGATGTATTAGGGATTAAGTTTCAGCATGTATTTTGGAGAGGGCACAATCATTCAAACCATAGCAACACCCTTAGTCCAAACTTCATGCTCTGTTGCAAATGATATCAGTTTCTTTGTGTAGAGATTAGAATCTACATGTTTTACAGCCTACTTATTCCCCCAGGTAAAATCTCTGAGACAAAGCTATGGAGCTGAGGTTCAGACAATGTCACACTTCTCTCTGAATGACACCCCTGCTTTAGGAGCTTAGTGATCAGTGGAGTTTGGAGTAACCTTATGTCTCCTAGGCTTACTTCTGGCATGAAACCATACCTTATGAACTGTAGTAAAGCCAACTGAAGCCTCAGTATTCTCCACATTACCATGCCCAAGATAGAACTTCGATTCCATGAGAAGATAACCCCCACCTTTCAGCCACACTCTCCTGGAACTTAATCTTAGCAGCAATAGCTGGGGGCAGGATAAGAAATACTGATGTCCTTCTCCTCCAGAAAAGGAAGTCCTCCAACTGGGAGCTCTGGGGAGAAGGAGCCTGTGTTCTTGGCTATATGTGTCTGGAATGAAGTTTCCATCTTGCTGAATTGGGAGGGAGGAAGGAGGAGGAATTCTTGTTTCAAATACCATAGGCTCTCTTTTCTTAATGCATTTTAGTAGATTTTCTCAATATACGTTTCTTCATTTGTTGCATGCTCTTAGTACCATTTCCAAAGACATTAAGAGGTTGATTTTTAAAAAATAATTTTTACAGGTTTCACTGGAGAGTAGGTCCATGGAGCTCCTCACACTGTCATACCAGAATTCAATATCCCCAGTGCCCAGGGTTTTTACTGGAGGCTGCACTGGTATTAATAAGTACCTTCTGCCTAGCACATATCAAAATCCCAGACCTTTAGAAGGAAAGCATATGTTTAATATAAATCACTTTGTTTGTATAAACAGTTTAGGTACAGTGAGCCACTCTTATGAATTCTGGGTATGCTGAGAGTTCTCCCCAAACCCAAGTTCCTAGACACCGGCCAAGAGCGAATTTTGAAAACAGTCCTTTCTAAATATAGCAGTCTAAGGATTTCTATGTTAATTCTTTTTGCACAGGCCACCTTCTTGGACCTTAGCCAAGGGTTATTTCCAGGAAAATTAGTATTAATAGGACCCCGCATAGCATGATGATACAACCTGCAATACTGATCTCAATTCATGTCCTTTGGGCTTCCTTGATTTAGTCAGTTAAAACAAAAGCCACTAAGCAGAAAGGTCTCCTTTAGAAAGCCACATTGTGTCCTCCTTAAGTTTCTTCATTAACCACTTTTATCAAGCTTTAGATATTAATTCAAGCACAGCGTAACTCTGACTAGTAAGTTGGGAGCTGACCTGAAAGCCTTTCAGGCTGAGGCAGTGTTATGAAAGTCAGGATGTACAAGAAGTACAATCCCAGAGGGCACACACAGTACCCTTGGAAATACACCCCAAACAGAAAATACATTAGCCAGGCAATATAGGTTAATAGGATCCCCATTGTGGCCTCTCACCATGGGGCCTTCTGCCCTGAGGTTTTCATTCTAGCCCAATTAATTCAGTTCAGTCCTTGGTTTCAGAAGGATTGCCTAAAGGTTGTCAGTTCCAAACAGTTTTGTTTGACCATGAAACCAATTTATCTTCCTCAGGAACATAGATGACATCAGGAAGTGTTTTTGTGGAAAGTACAGGAGCTAGGGCTACCCCCTACTGTCTCATAATCAGAGCACTGTTGGATGTGATCTTAGGCTCAGCAGTCAATTTGAATTCAAAGGGCTCACAGCAACTTGGAAAATCAGCTTGGGGAGTTTTTCTTCAGGAAGTGGGTAAAGCTCCCAGTTGTGGGAGTTTGTTTTTTTTTT
>NW_012142968.1:129902-133343 GCF_000956105.1 Propithecus coquereli | reverse complement strand
AGAGAAGAATTTCAAGGACTGATTTATGGGACAATCCAATGACTAAGTGTTAGGGAGATGAGAAAGAACCAGCAAACAAGACTGAAAAGGAGTAACCAATGAGATAAGAGGAAAAATTCATGAGAGTACGTATGGTGCCCTGAAAGCCAAGTGAATAAAGCATTTCAAGGAAAATGAAGTGATCAACTGATGATAGGTCAAGGAAGATAAGGGATAAAAATTAACCATGAGATTTAGTAACATGAAGATTACTGGTCAGCTCGGTAAAAACATCTTAAATAGAATCATGTTGACGAAAGTTTGATTCGAGTGGGGTTTAAGGATTTGTCAGAAATGTGGTAGAAAATTAATTATAAATAATCCCACTTTTTTCCCTGGAAACCAGGGAGAATAACAAGAAAGGGGAAACTACCACAAACTAGATATTAAGTGAAATTAAGAAATAAATCCTGTAAAGATATGTAGCCAAAATCGCTCAATACCCAAAGAGTCTTGACTAGCTGTGCTATGATAGCATGGTGATGTAACAGGGAAAAATAAAAACAGTGAATGTATCTATCAGTGCCAGATCTCAGACATAAACAAAGAAACTTGGAAAAATGCTCTTGCTTCTGGCCTTTATTCTCTTCCAGAATAATTATCTATTAATAACTCATTCCAAAAAAAAATTGGTTATTCAAATGTGAGTCAAAGAGAGTTCCGCTTCCAGTTATGATGCAGATGGTTGCTAGAGAATTTTCAGGTCAACTTTCATTCCTCATCTTCCTTGTCCTATTTCACTTTAACAAAAAGACATCATAAGGCTGCTGCCAGCCAAAATAGCTCAGTTGAGAGAACGTTAGACTGAAGATATCATAAGGTACAAAAACATGCATTTTTAAAGAACCAGTAATGTGACAATGCAATGAAATCTATATGAACTAATTTCCAAAGAGAGATTAACCCTTGCCTCACCTTTAGGTGAGGCAAGACCTTTAAGCAATTTAAGCTCTGGAGGGAAAGAGGATGGAAGAGTACATTAGTTATCTATTGCTATACAACAAATTACTCCAAACTTAGTGGCTTAAAAAATAAACATTTACTATCTCATAATTTCTGTGGATCATGGTGGCTTATTGGGGTTGTTCTGGCTCAGGATCTCTCATGAGGTTGCAGTCAAGCTGTCAGCGGGAGTTGAATAGATGAGGATAAGTTTCCATGTTGACTCATGTGGACCTCTTCGTAGTCTGCCTAAATGTCTTTACCACATGGCAACTGATTTCCCTCTCCCAAGGAACATTTTACAACAAAGCGGCTAGATTCTGCCAGAGCAATTGACTTAAGAGAGAGTGAGTGAGAGCACACCCAAGAAGGAAACTGAACTCTCTTTATAACCTAATCTAAGAGTGACATACCATTACTTCTGCCACAATTTAGTCAATAGAAGCAAGTCACTAATTTTAAGACATTCTCAAGAGAAGGGAATTAAGTTACACCTTTTAAGGGGAGGAATATCAAAGACTTTCTGGACATATCTTTGAAAATCACCACAAAAAGTGACCTCGCCCAAAGATTAGATATTTCTGGGATAAAGATAAAGCAACTGAAAGTTTAGCAGCACCTCTGAGTGGAAGGAGAGATATAAAATAACTTGATCTAATTGACATTTATGTAACACCTCACTTGAGGACAACAGAGTACACATTCCTTTCTAGTACACATGGAACATTTACCAAGATAGACCATATTCTAGGCCATAAACCATGTCTCAATAATTTGAAAAGGATTCAAGTAATACAAACTATGTTTTCTCTGTCTATAATGGGACTAAATTAGAAATTAGTAACAGTAAGATTCTGAAAACACCTGTTCAGAAACTAAATAACAGACTTCTAAGTAACACATAGGTCAATTAAAACCCACAAGGGAAATTTAGACAGCATCGAACTGAAAATACAACCTATCAAAATTTGTGCAATTATACTAAATCAGTATGTAGAGGGAAATTCACAGAACTGAATACCTTCATTAGAACAGAAGAAAGGCTTCACATAAATGACCTCTGCTTCCACACTGAGAAACTAGAGAACAGAAATTAAAGAAATAAAAAACAGAAAAACACACAGAAAAATCAACGGAACCAAACTGGTCCTTTGAGAAGATCAATATCATTTATAGAAAAGATAGAAGGCTCTATATTACCAATACTAGGAAGGAGAGGCATAGCATCACTGCAGATTCTATTAGATATTAAATGTATAAATTTGACTACTTACAGAAATGGGAAAATTTCTTGAAAGATAAACTTCCAAAGATCATTCAAGAAGAAATAGATAACTTGAATGGTCCTATATCTATTAAAGAAATTGGATGTGAATTTTAAAACCTGCCACAAATAAAAGGCAAAGCCCAGCTAGCTGTATTTACTGGTGAATTCTACAAAATATTTGTGGGAAAAATCAATCCTATACAAATTCTTCCAGAAAATTGAAGAGTAGAGTACACTACACAACTGATTTGATTTGATGAGATTATTATTTTTCTGATAGCAAAATCAAAGGCATGAAAGGGAACCAATAAAAAGTACTATACTTAATTAACTTGTATACACAATTATAAACATTATTTTATCAATTTTGATTCCTATATATATATATATATATACACATATGTCAAGAGGAATCTGTTCTACAAATTCAAGTTTTAACATTTAGAAATCAATCAATGTAATTCACTGTACTGACAAAGAAAAAAATAAAAAGGACATAGTCATCTCAACAAATGCAGAAGCAACATTGGACAATATCCAAAATCCATTCCTGATACAAATGTTCAACAAATTAGGCACATCCTAACTTGATGGAATGTAATATACAAAAAACCTAGAACTAAGAGCATACTTAATAGTGAAAGACTGAGTGCTTTCTTCCTAAGATCTGGAACAAGATAAGAATTTTGCTTTCACAATTTGTGCTAAAGATTTTGTTGGAGTTTCTACTCAGAATAATAAGGCAAGAAAAACTAAATTATATTAGAAAAGAAGTGAAACTATAGTAAGTCAGACATCATGAATGCTTGCATAGAAAATCTTATGGAATCTACAAAAATAATCTACCAGAACTAAGTGAGTTTGGGAAGGTTGCAGTCAGTATACAAAAATCAATAATATCTGTATATGCTACCAATAAACAGTTTGAAATTTGAATTTTCAAAAAATTCCATGGGCAATAGCATTAAAAAACATGAAATGTGAGGACTAAATCTAAATGACATTCTAGATGTGAACAATAAAAAATGCAAAAGATTTCTGAGATGCATTAAATAAGACCAAAATAAATAGAGAAAAATCACATTTTCATGTGTAAGAAGTCTCAATGTTAAGATTTTCCCAATATTAATGCATAGATTCAATGCAGTTTTAATAAAAATCCAAGAAAAGGTTGTTCAAAAAGTGAGCAAGCT
>NW_012142968.1:123227-126035 GCF_000956105.1 Propithecus coquereli | reverse complement strand
CAAATTATGACTAGACAAACATATTCAATTTTATAAAAAGTATCCACAATAATTATACAGCTATCATCATGCTTAATTATAAAATACTGAGCATTTTCCCCTCTTGGTTCAAGAAATAAAATGCGATGTCTGCTCTCACCACTTCTATTCATTTATGTTTTAGGTACTAGTATATACCAGACAAGTGAGCAAACAAATGGTATATTAGAAAAGAAGTAAAACAGTTATTTACAGATGACATGATTGTGCACATGGAAAATTCAAATGAATTGTTTATAAAGAGGAGAATATTTGAAAATCAATTATATTTTGTATAGCAGCAACAAAAAGTGGAACATAAAATTTAAAAAGTGGTAACACAATAGCATACCAAAACATCAAGTACCTGAAAACGCATTGGTGAAAGATGTGTAGATCTCTACGCTAAACACTATATAACTTTTCTGGGACAAATTAAGGCATATCTAAATAAATGGAGAGACTATACTATATTCTTAGGACAACTCCATTTTATTAAGGTGTCAATTTTCCCGAAAAGCAATTCAATTCAATACCAATAGACATCTGCATCCTTTTTTGTATAAATTGATTAGCTGATTATAAAATTTATATGAAAATAAAAGAGAATTACTATAGTGAAAACAATCTGGAAGAATAAGATAAAAGATATAGGACTTACACTATTAGATTTAAAGATTTTATAAAATGCTATAGTAATTATGACAGTCTATTGAGGCATACATGTCACCAAAAAGATATATGGATAGTAATTAAGTAAATTAAAATATTATCAACATCATCAGTCATTAGGGAAAGAAATTAAAACTACCATGTGGTACCATGACAAGTTTTTTTTCAACAGCGATGGTTACAAAAATATGGTTACAAAAATAGCAGTGGTTACAGTGTTGGCAAGTATATAGAGGAACTTGACTGCTCATATACCTCATATACTCATAGAAGCAATTATAATGGTACAACCACTTTGATAAGTAGTTGAATAGTATTTTTAAAATGTTAAACATACATCTACGATATGGCACAGCCTTTCGATTCCTAGATATTTACCTAAGACAAATGAAAGCATATGTCTACATAAAGACTTGTTTATGATTTTTTTGTGGCAGCTTTTGTGCATTAGCAAATACTAGAAGCAATCTAAATATTCATCAACAGACGAAGATGAATGGATAAGCAAATTGTGGTATTCACATAAATATGAAATTTTTGCTGTGGGAGAGAAGCCATAAATAAAAGAGTACATTCTGTATCAACCCACTTATATAAAATTTATGAAAATACACACTGATCTATAGTGATAGAAAGCAGATCATAGGTTGTCTAGGGATAGGTGGGGGATGAGGTAATGGATGGGCAAGAAACAGGGATTATAAAGAGATGACAAAATTTGGGGGAATGATGGATATGTTAACTATATTGACTATAGTGTAATGTTTTCATGGGAATATGTATATGCTAAATCTTATCAAAGTGTATACTAGAAATATATGTAGTTTATTCTATGTCCATTATGCTTGATGAAGCTGGTAAAATTCAAGAAAAATATTTTTAAAATTATTTTCTCAGTCACACTAACTACATTTCAAATGCTCAGCAGCTACTATATTGGATGGCACAGATATAGAACATTTCCATCAGTGCAGAAAGTTATTTTAGAAAGCACTACTCTTGAGTAAGTATTAATACTAACATCATTGCACAGCAAGGTATAGCCAAAAATCCAATAAAGAATACAAAAGGAAATCATAAAAAACTACACGATTAATAAAAAAATCAGGTAAAGTGGAAGAAGGGGCCAAGGATCAGATGCAATAAATATAAATCAAATAGTTGAATGCTAGACACAAACCCAAACATAACCATTAGTTAAATGAAATTTACTTGGACTAAATTTTAAGAGAGCTATAACTAAATTACAGAGATTTCCTATCAAATTAAGAAATAATACACAACCGTACACTTTTATGAAGATATAATTTATGTATAAGGACAAAGATAAGTTTAATTTTTGAAAACAAAATAAAGATATGCCATGCTAACATTAACCAGTATGGCTGATTGATACCAGATGAAATAGAGTTCAAAACAAAGTACATGTTTAGTAACTATAAAATTGTCTATTCTGTGTCAAAGACATTATTTTCCTAAAGCATATACATGTTAAAAACATAGCTTCAAAACATGAACCAAAGATTGGTAGTACTGAAAGAAGAAATAGACAAATCCATAATCATAATCCAAGATTTTAAAACTCTATTAAATATATGACATCTTAGGACAAATTGACAATTTCTATGAAAAACACAATATCCAAAACAGACACAAGAAAACATAGGAAAGTTTAATAGCTCTAAATCAAATAACGAAATTGAAAATGTAGTCAAAAACCTTCCCACAAAGTAAACTCTATGCCCAGATTGCTTCACTAGTATATTTTATGAAACATTTAAGGAAGAAACCAGTCCATGCATAAACAAGTTCATTCAGAGAAATGGAAGCTTTCTCTACTTGTTTATGAGGCCAGTATAACTCCAATACCAAAATTTTATAAAGGCATGACAAGTGAATCATAGAATAATATCCCACACAAACATAGATCCTAAATAAAATATGAGCAAATTAACTCACCACACTATTAAAAGATGTCATATCATGGCTAAGTGAGGTTTATTCTGGGAATGTGAGGCTGTTTAAAATTCAAGAATTAATCAATAATTTACCACACAACAAATAAAGGAGAAAAATCTAATAATCTACAACAGCTATGGAAAAAGCATTTGAGAAAAT
>NW_012142968.1:121895-123177 GCF_000956105.1 Propithecus coquereli | reverse complement strand
CCTTTTAAAATAGCCTCAAAGAAAATTAAATATCTAGGAATATATTTAATGAAAGATGTGAGAGACTTATACAGGGAGAACTATGAAACACTAAGATATATAAATAGACCGAAAGAACAAAAGGCAGAGTCCAGAATAGACCCATGCATATATGGACAACTGATTTTTTAAAAGTTAAGTTTTAGACCAGTTTTAGGTTCAAAGCAAAAGTGAATGGAAAATGCAGAGTTCCCATATACACTCTGCCTTCACCCATGCACAACTTCCCCCGCTATCAACATCCTGCACCAGAGTAGCACAATTTTTACAATCAATACATCTACACTTACACATAATTATCACTCAAAATCCATTGTTTACATTGAGGTTGACTCTTGGTGTTGTAGCTTTTACCTGTTTTGAAAATATATAATGGCATATATTAACTATTGTAGTACCATGCATAATAGTTCCATTGCCCTAAAATGTCTCTATGCTCTGACTATTCATCTCTTTCTCTCCTCTTTTCCCTGGCAACTACTGATCTTTTTATTGTCTCCATAGTTTTGCCTTTTCTCTAATGTCATGTGATTGGAATCATAGTCTTTTCAGATTGGCTTCTTTCATTTATGAATATGCATTTAGGGTTTCTCCATGTGTTTTCATGACTTGATAACTCATTCTTTTTATTACTTCATAACATTCCATTTGTTCAGATGTACCACAGTTTATTTACCCATTCACCTACTGAAGAACATCTTGGTTGCTTCCAAGTTTTGGAAATTATGAATAAAACCACTATAAACATTTGTGTACAGGTTTTTTGTGAACATCCTTTTCGATTCGTTTGGGTAAACATCAAGGAGTACAATTGTTGGATTATATGATTAAAGAATATCTTTAATTTTGTAAGAAAGTGGCAAAATGTCTTCCAAAGTGGTTGTGTCATTTTCTATTTCCATGAACAATGAATGAGCATTTCTGTTGCTCCATATGCTCACCAACATTTGGTGTTTTCACTGTTTTGAATTTGGGCCATTCTAATAGATGTAGAGTAGTATCTCATTGTTGTTTTAATTGTAATTCCTTAATGACGTATAATGTTGAGCATCTTTTAATATGCTTATTTATTTGCCATCTTTATATCTTCTTTGGTGAGGACTCTGGATGAGTTTTTTGTTCATTTTTTAATCAGGTTGTTTTCTTCCTTTTTGTTGAGTTTTAAGTGTTCTTTGTAAATTTTGGCTATCAGTTCTTTATCAGATGTATCTTTTGTAAATATTTTCTCCTATTCTATGGCTTA
>NW_012142968.1:116601-117594 GCF_000956105.1 Propithecus coquereli | reverse complement strand
GAACCTCATCAAATTGAAAGCTGTTCAGGAAAAGACATTAATAAGTGAAAAGGCAAGCATGGACTGTGGAAAAAATATGATAAGAGATATAGGATAGGATATATATCTATATCTATATAGTATACATGTATGTGTGGCAGACAGAGCAATGGACTCTCAAATATGTCCACATCACAATCCCCAAAATCTGTGAATATGTTCTGTTACATGGCAAAGGGGAAATAAGGTCGTAGATGGAATTAAGATCGTTAATCAACTAACCTCAAATTAGGGATCTTATCCTAGATTTACTAGGTGCACTCAATGTAATCACAAAGATCCTTAAAAATGGAGTAAGGATGCAGAAGTGGTTAGAATGAGGTAATGAATGAGAAGCACTCAATCTGCCATTGCTGACTTTGAACATGAAAAAAGAGACCATGAGCCAAGGAATGTGGGCAACTTCTTGACGCTAGGAAAGAAACAACCCACATTTTCCCCTAGAGCTTTCAAAAAGGAATCCATCACTGCTAATACCTGGTTTTAGTCCAATAAGATCCACATCATACTTCTGACCTACAGAACTGTAAAATGATAAATTTGTATTGTTTTAAGCCACTAAGTTTGTGGTACTTTGTTATATCAGCAATAGGAATTTGACACAGTATGTAGCTGACAAAAGACTCATATGCAGAATATAAATAACTCCTATTAATTAGTAATGAAAAAAATATTTCAATAAAAGATGGTCAAAAATATTGAACAGGTACCTCTCCAAAGAAGATATCCAATGGCTAAAAAGCATATTAAAGGTGTTCATAATTAACGACGTCAGAGAAATATAGGTTAAAGCAACAATGAGATATCAGTACCTACTTATAAGAATGGCTAAAAAGGAAGAGTAATTAAAGGATCCTATCCCTACACTACATTAAAAGATACTGTAAAAGACAAACAAACAACAAAATAACCAGAAGAAAAGTAGGACAATTAGTAAAGATAAAAACAAAAAAT
>NW_012142968.1:113573-114936 GCF_000956105.1 Propithecus coquereli | reverse complement strand
GTTACACTTGGCATACTAGCACAGTAAATATACCTTACTGCGAGTTGGCACTGAGCTAATATGTGATAAAGATAGCATCTCGTATCATTGGAGTTATGTTTGACATTTTAATAAATGGTGTTTCCAACATAGGAGAGACATCTGGAAAAAGGTAAAGCTGGATTGACACCTCACAGCATACAACAGGATAAACTACAAATGTAACAAAAATTTAGTGAATGATTTTAAGATCTTAGAATGCTAAGAGGCCATAAATGCTGATATTAACAAATTTGACTTCGTTATTTTTTTCTGCATTTCATAAAGCATATAAGCAAAATCTAAATAAAAATAACTGATTGGGAAAAAAAGTAGTTGCAACTGTGTCACAGCCAAATGGCTAAAACTCCTACTATATGATGAAGAGCTTCAAGAAATTGGTAACAGACCAACCCAATTGAAAAATTAATGAAGAGCATAGAGTTCACGGAAAAACAAATGTATTTGTATATGAAAAGATATTTGAAATAATTACACTGAGATACCATTTCTCAGCTATCCAATTGCTAAAAATCCAAAAGTTTTAAAACATACCCTAGTGGCAAGACTGTTTATATGGGCAATAAAGTTATAGATGATTTTATTTTCCTCTTTTCCCTTATCTGCATTTGTTTTCTTTTAGGAGGTGTATTGCTGATCACTTTGTGGGAAATTAACACAGGAGAGATGCAAAACATAGGAAATCATGACCCTTGGCCTATTTCCTTATGCAAATTTTCTATTTTTCTACCCTAACAGTACAATAATTCTTATGTACTTTTTTCAGTTGGGAAAAATTTACATCAGATAAAATTAACCATTTTAAAGTACACTATTCATTGGTAATTAATACATACATGATATCCACCCCACCCCAAGGCCTGACAACCACTAATTTTCTTTTGTTTTCTATGGATTTGCCTATCCTGGGTATTTCATATAAATAGATTATACAGCATGTGACCTTATGTGACTGGCTTATTTAATTTAGCTCAATGTTTTAGAGGTTCATCCACATTGTAGCATGTGTCAGAACTTCATTCCTTCTTGTGGCTGAATAATAATTCATTGTATTTATATTCTTCTTCGTTTATTCATTCACTCACTAAGGGAAAATTGTATGGTTTTGGCATTTGGCTATTGTGAATAGTTTTGCTATGAATATTCACAAACAAATATTCATTGAATATACTAAAGGTATATACCTAGGAGTGTATATATTATACCAGTGGTAATTCTAAGTTTAACTCTTTGAGGAACCTCCAAACTATTTTCCACTGTGAATGCACCATTTTACATTCCCACCAGTAATATACAAGGTTTATAATTTCTCCACATCCTTGCC
>NW_012142968.1:81039-113239 GCF_000956105.1 Propithecus coquereli | reverse complement strand
CTCAATGTTTTTATCATCTTTTTGCTTTGTGCTCCTCAGAATGGATAATATCAATAGGCCCATTTTCAAATTTGCTGATTTGTTCTTCTCCCTAGTGAAATCTACCATTGAACCTCTCTAGTGAATTTTTGTTTCCATTATTATACTTGTCTGCTCCAGAATTTCTATTTGGTTCCTTTTTCTAATTTCTATCTCTTTATTGATATCCTCAATCTGGTTAGATATTGTTTTTCTCATTTTATTTATTTCTTTGTCCATAATTTCCTTTAGCTCTTTGAGCATATTTAAGACTGTTGATTCTAAATCTTTTTCTTATATGTCCAATACCTAGGCTTCCTCATGGATAGTTTCTATTAATTTCCTTTTTTCCTGTGAACAGGCCATATTTTCTTGTTTCTTTCCATGCACTGTATTTCTTGTTGAGAATTAGGGATTTTTGAATATTATAATGTGGCAACTCTAAAAATCAGATTCTCTACCTTCCCTGAAGTTGGTTGTTGTTGCATGTTGTACGCTGTTGTTTACTTGTTTTGTGCCTTTTCTAAAGTACTCTTTGTATCTGTGTTCATGTGTGACCGATAAATTTTGTGTTCCATCAGCATAGTGATTAGCTAATGACAGAGTTTTCTTAAATACCAGGAGCAGAGACAAGAATAAAAATACTCTCCCAGTCTTTACATTTGATTCTATGTTTCAGCAGTCCTCCAACACTTAGTCACCAGAACATTTACAATTCTGCCTTAGCCTTTACTTCCTGCCTGTGCAGGCCCTGAAGGTCAGGCAGAGGTGAAAAATTAGGGTCTTCTCTAGCCTTTTAGAGCACAAGTTCAGCCTGGGCATGCATGTGGTCTTTTTGATTCAATAGCATATGTGAGAGTTTTAAAAGTCCTTATTCCACCCATGTGTCTCCTTTTCCAACTTTTCCCTTCACAGGCCTGTTTCCCTGTATATTGTTTGTCCCAACTGTTGTCCCTTGCCCCAGGCTACTGCATACAATACTTGTGCCTTTAAGCACTTTTACCAAAAGTTATCTGAGAAGCTGCCCCAGCCACAAGAATGCTCCAAGTTGGGCAAAACAAGGTAAGCATTTGCAGCAGTTCTTCATGGAGCCAACAGACAGGTTGAAATTCATAGTCACAATTGGCCCGTATCCTTCCTAGCAATTTGCACAATGAGTGTAGGCTGCCATCCTTATGACCACTGTTGATCTGTCCTGTGAGAGATGCAGGGAGGATAGTTTAAAATTATATAGCACTTTCTTGTTTCAAAGCAGCAGCTTCTTTCTTTATCAAGCCTCCTCATGTTTTTAAGTTTTTGATTCCAAAATTCAGCAGAAGTTAATTCCAATAGTTTCTGCTACATCATAACTCCTTTGTGGAGGGATGGAGCCACAGAGTTCCCTTACACCTCCATTTTCAGTGACATCAGTCCTATTGTGTACTTTTTTAAAGTAACATATTTTAAATGTTCATCAGTAAAAAGAAATAAGCCATAAGTGTTCCAACTTCTATATAATAAAATTTATATACTTATTAATGTTTTAATAAAACATTTAGTTAAAAAACATTCAAGAATCATCAGAAATTTGGACAATTGAATAATTTTCAGTAAAAGTATTGGTTTCTGTTTGCAAAACTAACTTCAAGGTTAATATCTAACTCTATGCCCAACTGATGTTGAAGAAAGTTAGCAAACAACTTTTTGTTTGTTTGTTTTGCTCTTTTGTACTTTTCCTAGACTACTTAGTATTTTCATGTTCCTAAATTAAATCATGTGTATCCTTTTCTGTGAATATGAAAGCCTTTTTGCAAATTTTAAATTGCATTTCAGAATATTATGGGGGTACAAACACTTGGGTTACAGATACTGCCTTCACACCAGCGCAGTCAGAGCTACAAGAGTGCCTATCCCCAGAAGGTGCACACCATACCCATTAGATGTGAATTTATCCATGCTCTCCTCCTCCCTCTTACCTGCCTGACACCTGATAAATGTAAGTTCCATATGTGCACATAAGTGTTGATCAGTTAGTGCCAATTTAATGGTGAGTACATGTGGTGCTTGTTTTTCCATTCTTGTGATACTTCACTTTGAAGAATGGGCTCCAGATCCATCCAGGATAATACAAAAGGTGTTAGTTCACCAATGTTTTTTAGGGCTAAGTAGTACTCCATGGTATGCACATACCATAATTTATTAATCCACTCATGTATTCATGGGTGCTTAGGTTGTTGCCACATCTTTGCAATTGTGAATTTTGCTGCTATAAACATTTCAGTACAGATGTCTTTATTATAGAATGTCTTTTTCCCTTTGCATAAGTACCCAGTAGTGGGATTGCTGGATCAAATTGTAGTCCTACTTTTAGTTCTTTGAGGTATCTCCATTTTATCTTCCATAGAGGTTGTACTAATTTGCAATCCCACCAACAGTGCATGAGTGTTCCTATCTTTCTGCATCCATGCCAACATTTGTTATTTTAGGACTTTTTGATAAAAGCCATTCTAACTGGAGTTAAGTGATATCTCCTTGTGGTATTAATTTTCATTTTCTTGATGATTAGAGATGTTGAGCACTTTTTCATTTGTTTGTTGGTCATTAGTCTTTCTTCTTTTGAAAAGTTTCTGTTCATGCACTTTGCCCACTTTTCAATGGGGATGTTTAATATTTTCTTGTTAATTTTCCTGCATTCTATACATATTCTAGTTATCAGCCTTATATTAGATGTGTGGCATGCAAATATTTTCTCCCATTCTGTAGGTTGTGTATTCACTCTGGTGATAGGTTCCTTGACTGTGCAGAAAATTTTAATTTTATCATGTCCCATTTATTTCTTTTTGTTGTTGCTGTGATTGCTTTTGGGGTCTTCCTCATAAATTCTTTGCTTAGGCGAATGTCTATAACAGCATTTACAATATTTTCTTCTAAAATTCTTATGGATTCATGCCTTAGGTTTAAGCCTGTTATCCATCATGACTTAATTTTTGTGAGAGATGAAAAGTGAGGATCCTGTTTCAGTCTTCTACATGTGGCTGTCCAAATTTCCCAGCACCATTTATTGAATAGCGATTCTTTTCCTCAGTGTATGTTTCTGTCTACTTTGTCAAAGATCAGATGACAATATGAGGATGGTTTTATATTTGAATTCTCAGTCCTGTTCCATCGGTCTATGTCTCTGTTCTTGTGCCATTGCCATACTGTTTTGGTTACTATAGGCTTGTAGTGTAGACTGAAGTCTGGTAGATTGCTGCCTCCTAATTTGTTCATTTTACTTAAAGTTGCATTGGCTACATGGGGTCTTCTCCAGTTCTATGTGAAGTATAGAATTATTTTTTTGTAGATATGTGAAAAATGATGTTGATATTTTAACAGGGATTGCATTGAACCTTTGATCACTTCGGGTAGTATAGACATTTTAACAATGTTGATTCTGCCAATCCATGAGCATGGTATGGTTTTCCATCTGTTTACATTCTCTGCAATGTCTTTTTTATTTTTATTTTTTTTATTTCAGGGTATTATGAGGGTACAAATATTTTGGTTACATTTTAATTCTTTGCCTCACCAAAGTGAGGGTTAAAGGCATGCCCTTCCCCTCTACAATGCTCACTGTGTCCTTTAGTTGTGAGTTTATCCCCCAAATCCCCCTAATCCCTGGATAATATTACTACCATGTTAGCACCATAGTGTTAATCAGTTAGTGTCAATTTGATGGTGAGTACAAGTGGAGCCCATTCTTCCGATCTTGTGATTCCTCACTTCGGATAATGGGCTGAAGTTCAATCCAGGAAAATATAAGAGGTGCTAGATCACTCTCATTTCTTATGATTGAGTAATATTCCATTGTATACTTTACCAAATTTTAATAATCCACTCACGAATTGATGGGCACTTGGGCTGTTTCCACATCCTTGCAGTAGTGAATTGTGCTGCCATAAACGTTCGGGTGCAGATGTCTTTATTATAGAATATCTTTGGCTCTTTTGGGTAGATGCCTAACAGTGCTATTGCTGGATCGAATGGTATTTCTATTTTTAGCTCTTTGAGGTATCTCCAAATTCTTTTCCACAGAGTTTGCACTAATTTGCAGTCCCATCAGCAGTGTAAGAGTGTTCCTGTCTCTCCACATCCTCACCAGCATTTGTTGTTTTGGGATTTTTTGATAGAGGCCAATATCACTGGGGTTAGGTGATAATCTCATTGTGGTTTTGTTTTGCATTTCTCTAATGATTAGAGATGTTGAGCATTTTTTTACATGTTTGCTGGCGATTATTCTGTCTTCTTTTGAAAAGTTTATGTTCATTTCCTTTGCCCATTTACTGATAGAGTTATTTGGTTTTTCTCTTCTTGATTTTTTTAAGTTCTAGATAGATTCTTGTTATCAGGCCCTTATCAGATGTGTAGAGAGCAAATATTTTCTCCCATTCTGTAGGCTTTCTATTCGCTCTAATGATAGTTTCCTTGGCTGTTCAAAAGCTTTTTAATTTGATCATATATCATTTATTTATTTTTGTTGCTGCAGTGATTGCTTTGGGAGTCTTCTTCAAAAATTCTTTGCCTAGGCCGATGTCTGAAAGGGTATTCCCAAAATATTCTTCTAGAATTCTTAAGGTTTCATGCCTTAAGTTTAAATCTGTTATCCATTGTGAGTTGATTTTTGTGAGAGGTGAAAGGCGGGGATCCAGTTTCATTCTTCTGCATGTAGCTATCCAGTTTTCCCAGCACCATTTATTAAAAATAGATTCTTTTTGCCAGTGTATATTTTTGTTTGCTTTGTCAAAGATTAGATTACTGTATGCGAATGGTTTCATCTCTGGATTCTCAGTCCTGTTCCAAAGGTCTACATCTCTGTTCTTGTGCCAGTACCATGCTGTTTTAGTTGCTATAGCCTTGTAGTACAGCTTGAAGTCTGGTAGACTGATACCTACCAGTTTGTTCTTTTCGCTTAAGATTTCTTTGGCTATATGTCTTTTCTGGTTCCATACAAAGCGTAGAATTATTTTTTCTACATCTGTAAAGAATGATGATGGCACTTTGATAGAGATTGCATTAATTCTGTAGATCACTTTAGGTAGTATGGACATTTTAATGATATTGATTCTACCAATACATGAGCAAGATAGATTTTTCCATCTGTTTACATCTTCTACAATTTTTTCTTATTGTTTCATAGTTCTCCCTGTATATGTCTCTCACATCTTTTGTTAAATATATTACTAGATATTTAATTTTTTTGAGGCTATTGTAAAAGGTATTGCATTTTTTATTTGAATTTCGACTTGACTATTATTGGCGGATATGAATGGCTCTGATTTCTATGCATTGATTTTGTATCCTGATACTTTACTGAATTCATGTATCAATTCTAGGAGTCTCTTGGATGAATCCTTGGGGTTTTCTAGATATAATATCATATCATCTGCAAAGAGCGAGAGTTTGATCTCATCTGCCCCCATTTGGATGCCCTTAATGCCCCTCTCTTGTCTAATTGCTGTAGCAAGTATCTCAAGCACTATGTTGAATAGAAGCGGAGATAGTGGGCAACCTTGTCTGGTTCCGGTTCTAAGTGGGAATGGTTTCAATTTTTCCCCATTCGGTATGATATTGGCCGTGGGATTGTCATAGACTTGATAATTTTAAGGTATGAGCCATCTATGCCTATTTTGTTAAGAGCTTTTATCATAAAAGTGTGTTGGACTTTGTCAAATGCTTTTTCTTATGTATTGAAAGAATTATATGGTCTTTGTTGGTTGATCATAGCTGGGGTGCAAGATCCTGGGTGTGTGAGCTTCTATGGTGCTCAGAAGTTGCTTATCCATCAGGTAGGGGGAGTGTCTGATATGGATTTGTGGGCTATCTCTCCAAGCTTGGAGGGCTGCTACTGAAGGGAGGGGCCTACTCGTGTCATTGTTGAGGCCTCTAGCCAGGCTTTTTTTATCCCTGTCCACAAACCCAGACACTTTCCCCTCAGATTAGTCCACTTGTGTTTCCTCTCTTCCCAATACAGGCTCTTGATCTTTCCCATAGTACGTGTGTCTGGCCCACTGGCGTGCACCTCTGCATAATGCTGGTGGATAGTGGGATCTCCAATTGTGCACCCCTTTTCTGTCAGTAGACCCTAAGGTGAGGCGGGTGGGCATCTCTATCCCAGGAAGACACTGCCAGGAGGATACTCCCCTCAGGGGAATAATGGCAGCTCAAGGACCTCTTGGATCAAGCTGAATTCCCTATTAAAATGAGTGGTGGTGGGGACAGCTGCTCTGATTCAAGCAGCACACCAGAGGCATTCAGTTGCCGTGGGAACCAGCACTTATGCAAATTGAGTCTCAGTGGTTCAGCAAACTCCAATATGGTGGTTCTCCAGGGGAGGGAGGGTTGAGGAATACTTACAGACCGCTGCTCTCCTGTGCTCCTCCACACCCTCCTGATGGGCACAGTCTCTCACTCACCACCCAAGCCACCCACCCCTGAAACTAGGACCTCCCCCACATCTCTCCACCCTGCTGCCTGTGTCATCCTCAGGCAGACATGCCAAATGCCTGTGGGTGGGAAAATCACAAACTGAGGCTTCCCTGCAGGCTTGGGGCAGAAACATGCTCCTGGCACTGAAAGAGGGCCACTCAGCATAGAGAACTCCATCAGCTGCTAAGTTGGGGGAGAGGGGGCCACAGTCTATCTGTACTGCTCTCAAGCTGGGGGGGAACACTGTTCTGCCCTCCACCTCTCTGAGCCGCAGCTGCAGCACTGCAACCGCCCTCCTCTGTGAGCCACAATGGTGGCTATGCTGACTGAGGCAGACTGGGCTGGGCATGTGCTCCCCATTGCCCTAGGCAGGCCCAGTCACTCAGTGCAAGGTACTCTGGCTATTGCTATGAGGTGGGTGCAGCCATGTAGCCATGAGCAGCTTGAGCCAGTACTTCCTGGGATGCCAGGAGTGGAGGAAGTGTAAAGGAGGGGGAGTCCAGATGAAGGGATGCTGCCTTCCTGATCCCTCCTGGCACCCATCATCGAGATGAGACCCCTGTGTTTCATTGCAGATCTGAGGCACCCACGTGGGGGAGGGGGTAAAAACCCTTACCCTTTCCCTGGGCTCCAGAACTCCCTTGATTTGGCTTGCACCAGTTTCTCCCTTCTATCCTTTTCTCTCTCAACTACTCAATTCCCATTGGTGGTGTCCTGGACTCCACTGGTGTTAGTCTCTGTCGTCCACTCCCAGTCAGCAATCACCCTCTGTTCCCTTCAGTCCACCCCTCGACTCCTCTACTGGGAAGATCCGACAAGCTTGACTCTAGCTGGCCATCTTGAAGATCTATGTCTTTTTTGCAATGTTAATGAAATGAGTAGCAATTATATACCTTTCAAACTATCTACAATTATATATTTATAACTAATAATTGCCTTGCAAGAATCTGAGTTATTTCTAATCTTGCCGTGTTCATAGTTTGTTTTGATATCTATTTCCTTAAATTATATTTAAATGAATATCACTTCTAGTAACAACATATTTTGTCATACATTCTATTTTTACTCTCAGAAAGAGCGTGGGAAAATTAACTATTGAACTTCTTGGAGCAATTGAATTGTAAATATAAATCTAAATGCATAATATTTTCTGCTTATGATTGAACAATCATATTCTTCTATATTATCAGAAAATCAGGAGAATTCACAAAATAATGCAAAATTGGGTGCTAGTCACTAGGAATATAAGATTTATAAGGGAAAATAAACTGGCCCAACAATCTTAACAATAAGGTACTCTCCTATCTGGAGAGGGTAGAAATGTCTGACATTTATTGAACATCTAATTTAACCCTCACAAGAACTTTAAAATGTAGATATTACTATTAATCTTCAGAGATGAAGAAGCTACAGCTTGTAAATGTTGTGTAACTTGCCCCAAATTATATCACTAATAAATGGCAGAACCAGATTCTCAAACACACTATTTGACTCAAAATCAATGCTATTTCTAACACACATTATTTATTTCTCTAAATTACACAGAAATAACTATTGTGCTCTAACAATGTCATTAAGATTCTACTTTGTTGTAGTTTATTCATTTTTGTCCCATCCTTTAAAAGTCTTTTTAAAAAGTAAAGGCTTTATAGATTACCTCTGATAGTGATTTCCACTATATACCCTATATATTCTGTGCTGCAGGCACACCAATCTCTGTAGTCTTCCCTTTATAATCTTCTGTTCTTGAACGTGTTGCTTTCTCTACCTGGCAGAGAAAATGCCTGCAGAATGTGGGCATCTTTTCCTTATTCCTGATCTTACATGAAAAGCTTTTAATTTTTTACTGTTGCATATGATGTTGAAGTCTTTTCATTTTTAACCTTTATTATGTTGAGGTAAATTCTCTATATTCCTAGATTGTTGAGAGTTTTTATCATCAAAGGATTGTTGAATTTTATCAAAAATTTTTTCTACATTGATTGAAATGATAATGTGATTTTTATCTTTCATTCTGTTTATGTGATGTATCACATTACTTCATTCTCATATGTTGAACTATCCTTGTATCCCAGGGATAAATACCATTTTGTCATGATGTATGATCCTTTTAGAATGCTTTAGAATTTAGTTTGTTAGTATTTTATTGAGGATTTTTACATCAATATTTATCAAAGATATTGGCTTGTATTTTCTTTTTCATGTGGTGTCTTTTTGTGACTGTGGTGTGAGGGTAATGCTGGCCTTGTAAAATGAGTATTTTGTTCTCTTCAATTATTGGGAAGAGATTAAGAATAATCGGCATTAATTCTTTGAAGGTCTGGTAGAATTCATCAGTGAAGCCTCCTGTTCCTGGGCTTTTCTTTGTTGGGAGGTTTTTTCTTACTACTTCAACCACTCCACTGTTGATAGGTCTACTCAGATTTTCTATTTCTTAACGATTCAGTGTTGGTATGTTGTATATTTCTAGAAATTTATCCATTTTTCTAGGTTATCCAATTTATTAGTGTATAGTTATTCACAGTAACCGTTTATGATCCATCTTATTTCCGTGGCATCAGTTGTAATGTCTCCTCTTTCATTTCTGAGTTTATTTATTTGAGTCTTCTCTCTTCTCTCTTAATCTAGCTAATGGCTTATCTATTTTGTTTATCCTTTCAAAAACCAACTCTTAGTTTTATTGCTTTTTTTCTATTGTATTTTTGTCTTTTTTTTATTTACTTCTGCTCCTATCTCCATTATTTCTTTCCTTCTGCTAACTTTAGGCTTAGTTTATTCTTCTTTTTACAGTTCTTTGAGGTATAAATTTATGTTGCTTATTTTATATCATTCTTTTTTCCTTATGAAGGCATTTGTCACTATAAGCTTTCTTCTTAGTACTGCTTTAGCCGCATCACAACAAGTTTTAGTACATTGTGTTTCCTTTTTAAATAAAACAGTAATTTGTAATTATCATTTTGATTTCTTCTTTGACTAATTGGTTTCTCAAGGGTGTGTTGTTTAAGTCTGCATATTTGTGAATTTCCAAGTTTGCATTCTGATATTGCTTTCTAGTTTTATTTCATTGTGATCTGAAAGAATAATTAGTATGATATTGATCTTCTTGAATTATTAAAACTTCTTTTGTGACCTAACGTATGGTCTTTCCTAGAGATTGTTCTGCCTGCATTTCAAAAGGCTATATATTCTATTGCTGTTTGGTGGAAAGTTCTGTTGGGTACATTTGGTCTATAATGTTCAGGTCCATTGTGTTTTTATTCATTTTCTCTCCAAATGTTCTATTCTTTATTGAAAGTGGAGTATTGAATACTGTTATCATATTGCTGTCTATTCTCTCTTCAGTTCTGTCAATGCTTCCTTTGTATTTTGGGGGCTCTGATGTTGGGTGCATAACATTAATTCATAATTGTATCTTCCTGGTGAACTGATACTTTTATACTTGTCTCTTTTGAAAGTTTTTTATTTAAATCTGTTTTTCTATATATAAAATTGTACACTACTGTTTTTCTATGGTTACCATTTGCATGGAATATCATTTTCCATCCCTTCACTTTCAGTCTATGTGTGTACTTAACTCTAAAGTGAATGTCTTGTAGATAGCATGTGGTTTGATCCTGTGGGTTTTTTTATCCAGCCACTCTGGGTCTTTTGATTGGGAAGTTTATTCATGTATATTTAAAGTAATTATTGATAGGGAAAGACATTGACATTTCATTAATTTTTCCTTACTGTCTTATAATTCTTTTGTCCCTCTTTTCTTGCTATCTTGATTTGTGTTTCATTGATTTTTTGTTGATATGCTTTGATTTCTTTCTCTTCTATTGTGCATCTGTATGTATTTTTTTGTGGTTACCATGAGGTTTATATAAAACAATTTGTACTTATAACTATTTATCTTAAGCTGATAAAAGAAACTTCAATTGCATACAAAAACTCTACATTATACTTCTCCCTATACTCTGTTATTGATGTCACAATTTGCATATTTTAATATTGTCTATCCATTAATCTATTTTTATAGTTATATCTAATAATTTGACTTGTATCTTTTTATGGATATATAATATTTGTGCATATGTAGAGGGAACAAATTATATACCCCATGAATATATTTTGTTACATGTTTAGACTTTGTAATTATCTAGTCAGAGTATTTAGGATATTCATTACCATGAGCATTTACAATTTCTATGTGTTGAGAATATTTGAAGTCCTCACTTCTAGCTATTTTGAAATGTATAATGCCTTGTTGTTAACTATAGTCACCCTACTCTATCATCAAATATTAAACCTTGTTCCTTCTATCTAAATACCCATTAACCAACCTGTATTAATCCCTACCACACACACACACACACACACACACACACACACACACATATTCTTCCCTGCCTCTAATAACTATCATTCTAATCTCTATCTCAAAGAGATCAATGTTTTTAGCTCCCACATTTGAGTAAGTCCATGTGATATTTGTCTTTCTGTCTAGTTTATTTCACTTAACATATGACCTCCAGTTCCATCCATGTTGTTGCAAATGACATAATTTCATTCTTTTTCATGACCAAATAATATTCCATTGTGCAAATGTACCATATTTTCTTTACTAATTTATCCATCAGTGGACACTTATGTTGATTCCATATCTTTGCTATGGTGAATGGTGCTTCAGTAAACATGGGGGTGCATATATCCCTTTGATATGCTGATTTCCTTTCCTTTGGATAAATACCCAGTAGTGGGATTGCTGGATCATATTTTAGTTCTATTTTTAGTATTTGAGAAATCTTCATATGGTTTTCCATAGTGGCTCTACTAATTTACATTCCCACCAGCAGTGTTTGAGAATTCCCTTTTCTCTGCATCCTCACCAGCACCTGTTATTGTTTGTCTTTTTGATAATAGCATTCTAAACAGAGTAAGATGATATCACATTTTAGTTTTGATTTGCATTTCCCTAATGAGTGGTGATGATGAGATTTTTTATATATATATACCCATTGGCCATTTGTATATCTTCTTTTGAGAAATGTCTATTTAGACCCTTCCCCATTTTTAATGGGATTGTTTGTTTTTTGTGCTGTTGAGTTTTTTGAGTTCTATATATATTCTGGATATTAGTCCATTGTTGGATGAATATTTGCAAATATTTTCACATTCAAGATGCTGTCTTTTCACTCTCTTTGATTGTTTTCTTTACTGTGCAGCAGCCTTTTAGTTTAATAAAGTCCCATTTGTCTATTTTTGTTTTTGTTGCCTGTGCTTTTGGGATCGTAGCCATAAAATCTTTGCCTAGACCAATGTCCTGCATTATTTCCCCTGTGTTTTCTTCTAGTAGTTTTATAGTTTCACATTTTATGTTTAAATCTTTAATCTATTTTAAGTTATTTTTTATATATGGCAAAAGATAGGGGTCTAGTTTTATTCTTCTGTGTATGAATGTCCAGTTTCCTCAGCACCATTTTTTGAAAAGGGTGGCCATAACCCAGTGTTTGTTCTTTGCACCTCTGTCAAAATCAATTGACTGTAAATATGTGGGTTTATTTCTGGGTTCTCTATTCTGTTCCATTTGCCTATGTGTCTGTTTTCATACCAATACTATTGTGTTTGTTTAAGATAGCCTTGTAATACATTTTGAAGTCAGATACTGTGATGCTTCCAGCTTTGCTCTTTTTGCTCAGAATTGTTTTGGCTATTTGGGCTATATTTTGGTTCCATACAAATTTTAGGATTGTTTTTCTATTTCCGTGAAAAATGCCCTTGGTATTTTGATGGGGATTGCATTGAATCTCTAGATTGCATTAGGTTGTATGATCATTTTAACAATATTAATTCTTATGATCCATGAGCATGAGATTTTTGTCATTTGTTTTTATTCTCTTTAATTTCTTTCATCAGTGTTTTATAGTTTTCCCTGTAAAGGTCTTTCATCTCCTTGGTTTAATTTATTCCTAGGTATTTTGTAGCAATTATAAATGAGATTACTTTCTTGATTTATCTTTCAGCTAGTTCATTATTATTGTATTAAAACACAACTGATTTCTGTACATTGAATTTGTATCCTGCAACTTTACTGAACTTTTAATAAGATATAGGAATTTTTGCTGGAATTTTTAGATTTTTCTAAATATAACTCCATGTCTTCTGGAAAGAGGGAAAATTTGACTTCCTCTTTTTCAATTTGAATGCCTTTTCTTTCTCTTCTAAGATTGTTCTAGCTAGGATCACAGTACTAAGTTGAATAGGAGTGGTGTAAATGGTCATCCTTGTCTAGTTCCAGGTCATCGAAGAAAGACTTTCACCTTTTCCCCTATTTGTGTGATGTTACCTATAGGTTTGTCAAATATGGCCTTTGTTATATTGAGGTATGTTTCTTCTATGCCTATTTTGTTGAGAGTTTTCATCATAAAGCAACGTCGAATGTTATAAAGTGCTTTTTCTGTATTTATTGAGATGATCATATGTTTTTTATCCTTTATTTGTTTGATGTGATATATCATGTTTATTGATTTCCATATGTTGAACCACCCTGACATCTCTGGGATAAATCCCATTTGATTGTGATATATTATCTTTTTTATGTGCTGTTGGATTCAGTTTGCTAGTATTTTGTTGACAATGTTTGCATCAGGGATATTGGCATATCATTTTCTCTCTTTTTTTTTTTTTTGTTGTGTCCTTATATGCTTTTGGTATCAAGATAATGCTGACTTCATAGTATGAGTTAGGAAGAATTCTCTCTTCTTCTACATTTGGAATAGTTTGAGGAGAATTGGATAGTTATTATGTAGAATTCAGCATTGAAGCTAGTCAGTCCCAGGCTTTTCTTTGTTGAGAGACTTTTAATTAATGATTCAATCTCCTTGCTGGTAATTGGTGTGTTCATGTTTTCTATTTTTTCCTCACTCAATCTTGTTAGGTTGTACTTTTCCAGGAACTCATCCAGTTTGTTAGCATAGTAGTTCACAGTAGCCTCTTATGATCTTTTATATTTCCTTGGTATCAGTTATAATGTCTCTTTTTTCATTTCTGATTTTCTTTATTTGGGTTTTCTCTCTTTTTTTTTCTTGTTTAGTTTAGCTAGTGGTTTATCAATTTTGTTTATCTTTTCAAATAATCAAACTTTTTGATTCATTGATCCTTTGTACTTTTAGTCTCTATTTCATTTAGTTCTGTTCTGATCTTTATTATGTCTTCTCTTCTGCTAATTTTGGGTTTGGTTTGTTCTTGTTTTTCTAGTTCCATGAGGTGGATTGTTAGGTTGTTTATTTGAAATCTTTCCACTTTTTTGAGGTAGACGTTTATTGCTATAAATTTTCCTCCTAGCATTCCTTTTGCTGTATTCCATAGGTATTGTCATTATTATTTGTTTCAAGAAGTTTTTTTGTTTCCTTCTTAATTTCTTTATTGACCCAATAGTTGTTCAGGAGCATGTTGTATAATTTTATTGTATTTATACAGTTTCCCAAGTTCCACTTGTTATTGATTTCTAGTTTTATTTCATTGTAGTCTGAGAAGATACTTAATCTGTTTTTCATTTTTAAAAATTTTGTGAGGCTTTCTTTTTTTTTGTGGACTGACATATAGTCTATCCTAGATAATGTTCCATGTGCTGATGAGAAGAATTTTTTCTTCTATAGCTGTTGGATGAAATGTTCTGCAAATGTCTGTTAGGTCCATTTAGTCTAGTGTGCAGTTTAAATCTAATGTTTCATTTTTGATTTTCTGTCTAGATGTTCTACCTTTTGTTAAGCATGGGGTATTGAAGTCCTCAACTCTATTGTATTAGATTCTATCTCTCTATTTAGATCTAATAATATTGGCTTTATATATCTGGGAGCTCCAGATTTGAGTGAACTTATACTTAGAATTGTTATATCCTCTTGCTGAATGGATCCCTTTATCATTATACAATGAACTTTTTCATGTATTTCTAATGATTCTGATTTAAAGTCTATTTCATCAGATACCAGACTATCTTTTAAGTGGAAAATTTAATCCATTTACATTCAAGGATACTACTAACATGTAAGGACTTAGTCCTATGATTTTGTTAATTGCTTTTGGGTTATTTTGTATAACTGTTGTTCCATCCTTTCTCTCTTCATGTTTATTGTTTTGTGGGGTTTCTGTAGTGGTGACATTTGAGAACTTTTTCTTCCTCATTTGTGTATTTGCTCTCCCAATTAGTTTTATACTTTCATGTGTTTTCATTATGGTGGATACCATCCTTTCACTTCCAAGTTTACAAATGTCTCAAGCACTTCTTGAAGCATCACTCTAAGTGTGATGAATTCCCTCTATTTTTGCTTATCTAGGAAAGTATTTCTCTTCCATTTATGAAGGATAACTTTTCTGGGTATAGTATTCTTGGCTCACATTTTTTTTTTTTCCTTTCAGCACTTTGATCATTCAATTCTCTTCTGGCCTATAAGTTTTCTGCTGAGAAATCCACTGTTAGTCTGATGAGGGGTTACTTTTATGCGAGTAGATGATTTTCTCTTGCTGTTTTCAGAATTCTCTTTGTCTTTGACTTTTGGCAATTTGACTGTAATGTACTAGGAAGAAGACTTTTTTGGGTTGAATTGATTTGAAGATCTCTGTGCTTCCTGAATCTGGATATCTAAATCTCTTGCTAGATTTGAGAAGTTTTCAGCTATTATTTTGTTATATATGTTTTCTAGTCCATTAAACTTCTCTTAATTTTCTGGGATACCCAAAATTTTTATATTTGTTTGCTTATGTTGTCCCAAATTTCCCATAGTCTTTCTTTATTTTTTTATACATTTTTTCTTCTTTTTTATCTGACTAGGTTATTTCAAAAGACCTGTGTTCAAGTTCTGAAATTCTTTCTTTTGCTTGATCTAGTCTGTTGTGGAATGTCTTGACTATATTTTTTACTTTCTTCACTGAATTCTTTGGTTACAGTATTTCTGCTTGGTTCTCTTTTGTGATATCTCTTTGATGAATTTCTCACTCATACACTGAATTGTTGTTCTGATTTCTTTGTATTGTTTATCTGTCTTCTCTTGGATCTCAGTGAATCTTTAACATCACATATTTGAATTCTTCTTTCTGGCATTTCATAAATTTATTTTTCATTGCAATCTTTTGGAGAATTGTGTTTTTCTGGAAATATCATATTTCTTTATTTTTCATATTTTTGTCCTTTCATTGATATTTGCACATCAGGCCTAAGATGTAGTTCTTCTAATTTTTTATATTGGCTTTTGGAGGGGCAGACTTTTTTCTGTAGATGTGTCCATAGTTTGGGCTGAGTAGTGCACTTTACCTCTGATTCTGGAAGTAGGCAGTAGTGTAGTCTTTGTGTGATTTTTTTTGTCTGTAAACAATGTCAGGGTTATGTAAGATTTTCTCAATGGCTTAGGCTGCAGTTTTTAGTAGAGGCTGTGATAAGATTTTACTGGGAGCAAGATGCCAGGTAGGCCAATCCTTGGGCCTCAGTGCTGGCAGCAGGTGATCAAGCATTCCAGTCCCTGGGCCCTCAGGCAGTGTACATGGCAACAGTGTTAGCAGGTTCAAACGGGCCAATTCTTAGGCCTCTAGGTGGTTTGCTCAGGTATTGGTAGTGTTAGTGGTTGGCTAGGCATGTGGGTGAGTCCTTGTGCCCCTTAATAGTAAGCATGGTATGGTCAATTGGAGTACCAGTGGCAAAACAACCTTTGGGTTTCTAGGCAGCACTTGCTCATGTTAGCAGTAGCTTTTATGGGATGGGCAGGCTAGTCCCCAGCCCCCAAGGTGGCACGTGTGGTCGGTGCTTGGCAGCCCTGCTACTGGAGTTGTAGGGTTGCTTTTTATAGGAGCTGCTCCAGGCAGACAGGTTGCAAGCTCTGGAGAGCACACACTTAGCCTCCCTTTGTCCTAGACACAGCATTTCCAGTGTACTGCACCACCCTTTCCCCAGCATGTAGGATGCTGTGTGGGCTAGAGTGGTGGGGACCCTCTTGTTCCACTGGGTCTGACATGTGTCTCACCACTGCAGCCCTTTGAGTGGACTCAGGGGGATGTCAGTGAAGCACTGGGTATGTGATGATGCAGGGGCTGTTGGGCCTTAAGGCAGAATGTAGTCTGGTGGGGGCTGAGCTCTCAAGATGGTGCATGCTGCAGCTGCATGAGACTCAGGGGGTGCTTGGGTCCCAGTATGAGCTTACTCTCTGAAGCAACGCCATTGTATGGACTCCAGGGAGCTCCCTATGCCAGTCTCAGGGCCCACAAGTGTTGATGGAATCTCCCACGGTTATATTTACAAGTATCTGCAATGAGAATGTGGAATGGTAAGTATCTCTCACTTACCCTTTCCCCACACAGGGAGCCTCTCCAGGCTCCCAGCCTATCCTGGCCAGGCTGTCTGCATCATCTCCCTCTCTTTTAGTTCCTCACGTGTTTCCTGTCACTTCTTTGCTGAATTCCTGGATCTTCTCTTAGATGTTATATTTGAAATGTTATTATTCTATCTACTGAATATTTT
This sequence comes from Propithecus coquereli, assembly GCF_000956105.1. Taxonomy (NCBI): domain Eukaryota; kingdom Metazoa; phylum Chordata; class Mammalia; order Primates; family Indriidae; genus Propithecus; species Propithecus coquereli. The sequence continues at coordinate 96,288 of NW_012142968.1, read as the reverse complement.
CATTCTTCTTTGTGGAGGAGTTGAGTGTCCTGTGCCTCCAGTCACCCATCTTGGAAAAAATTGGCTTTTATCTTTTATGCTATAACTAAAAGTGATTTGCCCACCATGGTTACAGTATTCTACATGTGTGTATATATTACCTTTACCATTGAGTTTTATAATTTCATGTTTTTGAAATTAGCACCTTTTGTTTCAACTTGAAGAATTCCCTTTAGCATTTCCTGTAAAGCAGTTCTAGTGTGGATGAACTCACTAACCTTTTCTTTGTCAGGGAAAATGTTTATGTCTCCTTTTTTTTCCTCTCTGGGCATTTTTAATATATCAGTCCACCCTCTTCTGGCATTCAATGTTTCTACCAAGAAATTTGCTAACAGTTGTATGGTGGTTTCCTTTTACGAGGCAAACCATTTTTCTCTTGCTGCTTTCAAAATTCTCTCTGTGTCTTTGATTTGCCAATTTGATTATAACATCTCTTGGTGTGCATTTCTTTGAATTTGTCTTATTTGGGTTTCGTGGATCTTCCTGAATCTGGATGTCTATTGCCTTCTCCAGATTTGGGAGCTTTTTATCCATTATTTCTTCCAGTAAGCTTTATTTCCCTTTCTCTTCTTAGTTCTCCTCCTGAGACTACCAAAATGTGTATATTAATATACATGATGGAATCCTATAAGTTCCTTAAGCTTTCTTTATTATTTTTCATTCTTTTTTCTTTTGCTCCTTTGACAGGATAATTTGCAATGACCTATCTTCTAGAGCACCTAATCCTTTCTTTTGCCTCATCTAGTCTGCTACTGAACCTCTTCAGTAATTTTTTTTCATTTCAGTTATTGCATTCTTCAACTCTTTAATTTCTGTTTGATAATTTTATGCTGAAATTAAAAAATTGTAAAAAAAGAAATTCTAACTTTGTTCATGCACTGTTTTCCTGACCTCATTGAGCATCTTTATGATGCTTCTTTTGATTTCTTTCTCAGACAAGTCATATACATATGATTCCCAACTTACAATGGTTCAACTTATAAAGTGTTTAATTTACAATGGTACAACAGTGATATGCATTTGGAAGAAACTGTACTTTGAGTACCCACACAACCATTCTGTTTTTTACTTTTAATACAGTATTCAATAAATTGCATGATATATTTAACATTTTATTATAAAATAGCCTTTGTATTAGATGAATTTGTGCAATGTAAGTGTTCTAAGTATGTTTAAGGTAGGCTAGGCTAAGCTATGATATTTGGTCAGTTATGTATATTAAACACATTTTTGACTTATTATATTTTCAACTATGATGTGTTTATTGGTAAATAACCCCATCATAACTTGAGGAGCATCTATATCCCCATTTCATCAGGTTTAGTTTCTGGATATATATCTTTTTCCTTTTTTTGGAATAAATTTTCCTGTTTCTTCATTCTCCTTCATTCTTTGTGTTGGTGTCTGCATATTAGGCAAATCAGCTACCTTTCCTAGTCCTCACAGAATGACCTTATACAAGGGAGGGTTCTCATCAATCATCCTGGCCAGAGATTCTAGGGGTCTCTCAAATCTGTATGCTAGGTCAAACTGTCATCTGCATTTTCGGTGGTCCCCAGGCACCTAGAGTATGCTAAGTTCCACTGACAGATTCCTCTTCACTCTTTAAGGGGCACCTTACTTATGAAACCTTTTCTCAAATTCCTTAGGCAAGGATAGATTTCTCTGTGCTATGATGGCATTACTCATGATTATAGTATAGCCATCAGCTTCTTAAGGACAATAGGAATTAATGTTTATTTATCTCTATCCGCAAGGCTTAAGCTCATTTTTGGCTGGCAAATGTTGGTTGAAATAATGGTGAAATAAATGAATAAATAAACTTAGTAAATAATAAAGTATAAAAAACAAATAAATAATTAAAAGCAAGTAGGATCAATAGTAATGTAAGGTGACAGCCACAGGACAACACTGAAAAATGTTATAACTAAGAATCCTTGGGACTATCTTAAGTAGTGAACTATATGTTATTATCACCTAAAGACTGCTAGGACAAAGTTTAGGTAAACAAATAAATCAGTACAGATCATGTTCTTTGTGTGAAAAAGAAACACTATTTATGAAAGAAGCAATATGTAGAAATAAGTAAATTGATCTTTATGGATGTTCTATTTTATCTTTTGCATATGCATGTATTCATTTGAATTTGGAAATCAGAGTTCCATTTCAGGCTTATTGAATTAGAGATGCTCTTTTGGTTGTCATTTAGGTACTCTGTCTCTAAAGGGCAACCTGAGTACTGGTATCTCATTTTATCTCATTCTTGGTGTTGTATCTCACTCCTGATCACAAGATAAGCTATTAACCAATTAACCAATATTAACTCATATACTTCATATGTACTTTTTCAAATGGTATTTTCTTTCACTGTGTTTAAGAACCCTGTATACCTTCAATACCAATACACTTCCAATTTGCTTTCCAGCTAGATTTTTTATAATTGTTTTAGTACATTCCACTGTAATCTTGAATGTGAAAGAGTGTAACAAATAGCCAAATTGTATCACTCTTTTGTGTTTCTAGAAGGGTATAAGCCTTTGTCACTGTTTTATAATAATAGCAGTGTATGAGTAAAGTATATAATACATGTTATTGAGGACCAGAGCCATTAAAGAGAAAGGATAGTTACTACCTTCAATATTTTTTAGCACTTGGCTTGGTATAGAAATTTTATAGTTGTGCTTCTAGTATTTATTATAAAGAATAGAAATATAGACTAACAAGATCACATGTCTTCATTATGTGAACATCATTTCATGCTATGTTATCAGAGGCAACATAATGACTTCACATACTTATAAGAATATGTGCTACTTTTTGTAGAAATAAATCTATGACAGCTATATGGTTAAAAAAAATTTCATTGTAGGTAAATGCATATATAGCCTACTCTATTAAATACATTTCAGAGTAAACCTATTTAAAGTTATATCTCTTATAAATGCCTAAATTATTAGCAATTGTGCCATTAAAATTTTCTCTTAAGAACTCTTGTTGATCTTAAGGGAAATTTGATGAGAAGGCATATATTTTTCTCTACAAAAAAATCACTATGAATTTCTAAGTAGAAACTACCATCCAGCATTCTTAGACTCCTTCCCAAGTATGATTTTGTGTTTGATGCCAAACCTGGAAAAAATGTTATTAAGACCTTGGAGGAATGATTCTTTTGTTTTTAAAATTGTCATGTTGATTTTTATTTTATTTCTGTCTATTTACCTGGAAAACAAGGTTATCCCGCAGTAACATTAACTGAACTTTTTAGTTGAATTTTAAAGCTAAGCTATTGCTAAATATCTAAATTCCAGAATCATGTACCAGTGAGTTCTTGATAGCTATGGAAATTGATTCTTGTTACTAAATTTAATTTCAAAAACTTTATAATTTTGATGTTTCATGCCCAAGGAAATTTTTGTCTCCAAACATGGAGATTTATAAATCATAGGGATTATATTTCATGAAACAATAAGTTGTTAGTATTTCTAGAGGAAAAATGAAAAAGTAATATAAATCTGTAGTATCCAAGCTATGTAAAGCAACTATTTTATTTTGGCCACATTATTCCAATTAATTCCTATATAATGAGTTCTCTTATAAGGAGAAAGCTCTCTGAATCTGAAGAGCATAAACATCTGAGATAAATGGCCATGTTTCATTTTGTATGTCCTAAAAAGCTCAAGATGATACCTACTTGAGTAGAAAATTTAGGGTCATGGCCTCCTCTTGAACTATCAAACAACACTTCCAATAATCTATTGAAGGAAATATTTTTTCTTTGCACAGATTTGTGTTGTAATGTTAGTGTCAAAGTCAGACTTCATTATCTTTTTGGTTATTCTTGCTCATATTTTACTCTTCTTTCTCTGGCAGTTTCCAGAATTCAACTTGTGAGTTACCTAAATGATGACAAGATTGTGAGATTCAAAGAACTGTCTTCAACTCTCAGTGACAAGCAAGAATCATGCCAAAAGTTGGAAAAGTGCAGCCACAACCTCTCTCTAGACCCAAACGCATTATTGGATAACAAGTGTCACAGAAATGCTAACCACAAAATTTCTGTCTATAAGAGCCATTGTAAGGATTACAGATACACACAGAGTTTTCAGAGTTCTAGGTGTCAAATGGATCCAATTCATCTCCTAAGTGCTGAGGGTTACACCTCTGATATTTCAGCACCTGACTGCCACCCAACTTCCACAAGCCCTGTGTCTGTTGTACACCCCAAGATTCACAGAAATAACCCAAATTCTTTGGAAATGGGAACCCAAATATGTTCCAAATATTTTATGGAAATCGATAACTCTCCTTTTCATAAATGCCTCATGAATTCTGATGATGATTCAGACCCTGACTGTCCTTTACATCTCAAAATACTTTCGGATTCTAAATATTCTCTGAGCCCCAAATCTATTAGGCACCGCAAGACTTCTCAAAACAGCCCTTTATCTCAGTCCTTGGATCCTAAGCATCCTGTGGGCATCCACTGTCCTCTACACCAGGAAGATTCTAAATATTCCTTGGGTTCAACTTCTTATTTACATTGTGAAAGTTGCTCAGCTCTCCAAAACCTCATAGACCCTACTATTACCTGTACCTTTCCCATGAACCCCCAAAATACCCTGGGCTGCCATAATATTCCTGACCTGTACAATGTCATCAGCACCAGCAATGTTGCTAACCTTGGAAGTGAGAGCAAGTTCAACCTACCTTTCAAACCCAAAAGTGAGGCCAATCCTGAAAATGAGGCTAAACTGGTCAGTGCTGGAAATCTCAAAGACAAGGCCAATGCCAAAGAAAAGCCTCTTTTCAAAGATGAGACAGACTACGAAGATGAAACAGACTCTGAAAATGAAACAGATGCTGACGATGAAACAGACCTTGAAGATGAAGACAACACCAAAGATAAGAAAGATCCTGAAGATAAGTCTGATCCTGATGACACTGATCCCAAAGACAGCGATGCTGAAAATGATGCCGATACCAACAATGGGTCTGATCCCAGTGATGATGCTGGCCCTACAGGTGGAGCTGATTCCAGCAGTGATGGTGACCCTAACAGTGGAACTGATCCCAACGGTGAACCTGACCCTAACATTGATAATGCCACCACCAACAACGATAACTCCAAATATGGCACTGATCCTGCAGAGAACACACACACCAGCAATTCAAACAATGCTTCTGGCCTGGACAGTGGGGTTGATGAGGCTGACTCCAACAGTGACACTAATCCAAATTACATCTCTGGGCCCCCAAATGGAAGTGGCCTGGACTACACTTCTGGTTCCAACAACAGTGCTGGCCCTAGAAATGCCACTATACCAGACAATGACATTTTTCCCAACATTGGCCCTGGCCCCCAAAATATTAGAATGAGTCCCAACAGCCCTGGCCCCAGCAACAATGGCACTGGCCCTCCAAAAGACCCTGCCTCTAAATATAATGCCAGACCCAGTAATGCTACTAGTCACAACAATGCTATTGGTCCTAACGATGGTACTGACCCCAACTATGATACAGGACCCATTAATGCCGCTAGCCACAACTATACAGCTGCCCCAAACTGTGACACAGACCTTGACTATGTCCCAGGATTTACCCATGCAGTAGGTTCTAGCTTTTTAGTCAATCCAAAATATATTGCCAGAAACAGCTATGTTGGCAAACCCAGCTTTACAGATAACATTGTCAATGTCACTGACACCAACACCACCACTACTTGTAATGGTACCATTAGCCCTAGCTATACTGCTTTTACCAGCTATGCCTCAGACATTAACCATGCCCTTACATTTACTCATTTCGTTGTCTCCACCTTTGTCATCAACCCCAATTATGATGCCATAAATACTCACAATGCTCATAATTTCACTAGTGCCAACAATATTAATAATCTCCCTGAGCTTGAATTGGAATTCCATCCCAGTTTATCTATTCCTAATATTGTTTATGGAAACTCCACCACTTTTGCTGCTGGCACTAACTATACTTCCACTCCTGACAATTTGACAACCTCTAAAATTTCTGATCCTTCTAAGCTTGGTGAAAATTATACAATTTTTGATGACCACAAATTTGGTGCTCACGTCAAAGACCTTGCTTGCTCCATGGCCTCTGCTAGCTTTAAGCATGCCAGTGGGGCCAAGGATGTCCTTGATGCCAAGGAATCTGGCTTCTTAAAAGATTTCTCTGGGGTCCAGAATCCCATTGCTTTCAAAGATCCTGTTAGTTTAAACTTTCATGCCAATCCCAATATTCCACTCCCTAGTTTTGATATTATAGTGGAAGCTGAACCACCAGATGTTGTGAAGTTTGCCATATCATCAGGTGCTGTGAATCATTTTTTTAAGGTAAGTTTATATAAATTTAGATTTTAAGTTTCTTCTCCATTTCCTATAATTCAGAGTGTTAGGTCATAGTTGAACAGGGTCTAAAAATTCATTTTTTACTTACTTGCATATGCAAACCATGGAAGAGAAGAGACAGTGTTCAGTATTATTTCTTCATTTACCCTTAAAGCCAGAAATACGGTTTTCCATTTGAAAGATTCATCTGCTGTACAGCTGGCAAATAGCAAAATTGCCTTGATTGCACTGTGGCTGACTGGTCTACTACTCTATCAAGGGTTGAATAGCTCATAAATGTAAACCTAGTCTCAGACAACCTAGAAATTTTTTACCTGCCTCCTCTTGCCCATACATGGCCTGGTGTTGGTTCTTTCCCCTTATGAGCAGAGAGAGAATAAAGTCAAATGAACCTTAAGTACCACAGATAAAGCCATTTAAAAACAACCGTCTCTCAAAAATCTCATGAAGAAGGCTGTCTAAAATAGCCATGCTATTCTAATCTCTTATTAAAATAGAATTTGAGTTACCTTGGTGACACGATATTAGGGAACAAAGAACCCCAAACTCTTGCAACTTTTGACTTAATCTTTGCTCTTTATTTTATTTCTCCCAAAAATAACTAAAATTATATTTTTGATGATCCTTATTAAATGTTTTCTCTAGCATTCTGAATTACATGCACAAACTAAGACTGCTAAGTATTTGATAAACTATTTTTGACAGCAGCAAGTAATATTCTTTTTGATGAAACTTTACCGATGTGTTGTCATTGAAGCATAATTAAGTTTTTGCGCATTGAATTTTAGCCTTGTTATACTTCATTAGTCATGGTAAACAAATATATTTAATTTGGATTGTAGTGTCTGTGTGCATAAATGTGCAACTTGAAACAATTGCTTTGTTTTCCACTAGAATATATAATTGAATGTGACTGTACATTTAGAATGAGGCACAGATTCTTATAGCCAAAATGAAAGTACAAAATTGGTATCTCCTTAATGTTTTTACTTTAATAGAGAACAATTTTGTGATGCTCCCAAGAGACCACACTTCCCTGGAAACAGTTGTAAATACCTCGTGCTGTTTTCCAGCTTCTTCTTATGTAAACTTAAGGATAATGTTGGCCAATTATAAGTAATAAAAATAATATTGCTCAGATAAAAGCCTTAACATTAGAAAAAGGAGATATGTTTTCCCCAGATGTTTCTTACAAATGAATCTTTGCAGTAGTATGATAACATTTAAAATGCATTTTATTTTACGGCTTTGGTATTTCTGGCTGAATGAAAATATAATTATGATAAATTTTAGATTATTAGTTTTAAGGAATGTAGCTGTCATTTTGTAGTTCAAATCATAGTGTCTAAGAGCTATATTTCCTAACTAGCTGTGTATACAATATTATGTTGTGTTTAGATGAAAACTACCTACAAAGTAGACTACTTTCACCAGAAAAACAATCAAATTTTTCAAATAGAAGGTATTGATTTCCCCAAAATATAATAATAGAAATTAGCTCTGAATAGAATATCTAGTCACATAAATACTATGCCCTGGGTACATATATTACAACTTTTTGACCGTGACTATATAATGGAAATATCTGAAACCACTATCATCATTGTCATTGGAAATGGGTAGAACTTCATAATAGTTTTATTAATAGCTTGGGAAAAATGTATTTTGCATGGCTTCACTAACAAAGCATTTTCTGGAAGAATGGATGATTGCCTTCCTTTAGAGCTTTGATATTTCCATGTTTTCTGGGTTTATTACCACCATGTCCACATGTCAATCACAGATGACTATAATGGAGACAACAGGGGTACTTTCCCATTTAAACAATTTAAGAAGTGAGAGATGTTTGCTTTAAAAGAAATAAAATTTTCTACCAACCATAAGTGAACCAAAACAACCAACTCGACATCAGAATATACATTCAAGCCATTTACACCATCTTCATTCATTCTTTCCATAGGCATTTAATAATTAAACAGTGTAGTAAGCTCAAAAAATATAGAGACTAAGTGAAAAACATAGTTGTTGCCATCTACAAAGGTCATAGTCTACTTATCTTAATATAAAATGAATGGCCAGTGGGGGATAAAATCTATATGAAGACAAATGAAATGGCATCTCACTTAGTTTCCAGAATGGTTACAAATTTTTAGATGTTCAGGTAATAACATGTCCCCAATGTATTTAAAGTAGTTGAAAATATATGTGTGTGGGTTAACATTCTGTGTTAAACTTTTCATAAATAACTAAATTAGGTCCTAACTCCTGAAAATATCTTTCTTTTTGTAAAGGTTAATATTGACTTCCGTGGATAGTGGCATTAGAACTATGTTCCTAAGAGCCTAGTGTCATTTAATAAGTTGTCCAAAAGTCATTCAAAGTCTGCAGAAATAATATAATTCCATATTAAAGAGATAAAATTAATAGTCTACCTTTCTCAAACTGTGGGACTGGTTTTTATTTATAAATAAAATGTACTCAATTATTTAATTCATTTAAGTCCTTGACAGATTCCAATGTACTTGAGAAGAATTGCACTAGGGTCAATCAAAGCGGTAGCCATTTCTGATTGATGGCAGATTTTTTAAAGAACAAGGATAATTCAGTAATGACACTGAAGAAAAAGACAGTTTCATATAGAAAATCTACTACAACTAGAGTTTTATAAATATGGAGTTATATAGGCATTCCCAGCAACAAGTGCCTAAACATACCCATCAAACATGTTCTGCTCTTTGCACCGAAATTCTCTTAAGTTAGAACCTGTAATAATTGCTTTTAAAAATTAACTAGCAAAAGTGCTTTCGTTTATAAGTACCTTGAATATTTGAGGAAGCCTGTAGATAAGCCTTAGTTCAGGAGAGGCTAAAGTTGCAGTATGTCTTCAAAAAGATTGGCTGAAGTCGTCAAAAGTCATTGCACTTTCATTTGAAAGTCTACCCAGTGTATCATTTTCATTCCTGCTCATATAGCCATGGGAATACATAAATTAGTTTAATCATTCTACTTAGCATTCATCAAAATAAATCTTATTAAAGCTCAGCCTTTAGTCACATAAATATTGTACCCACATACTCCAGATAAAGCAATATCCTGCCGTATGGCTTTTTTTTAAAGGCTTCATTTATTTTGTTTTTATTTTTACTTGGTGTTTTTTTTTCAAAATATTAAAGGAGTAAAAGTGTTTTTGTTACATAGATACCTTGTATAATGCTTAAGTCGAGGCTTTTAGTATGCATGTCACAAGAATAGTGCCTTAATTAAATATATTTACATATAAACAGTTTTTCCATTCCTGTGAAAAAGGAGTACTCTGTGTTTTCTTACAGTGAAAGATATGTTTTCTAGGAATTTTCACTCTAAGATACCACAAACCACCTCCTATCCAAAGATGCAGGCAACTTGCTCAAGGTCTGTTAATCATTAAATTACTTTACTAGGGCTGCCTGTGCACCAAACCTTCCCCAAAAGTCACTCATATCAGTTTGATCATATTTCTTCATAATATTAGAGTACTTCCATGGTCTCCTTGTCAGCTATAATAGGGTCCTGGAAGTGTATGAGATAGAGTAAACTGAGTTGGAATTTTTTTTTTTAGTATGAATTAGTCAAAGATCTCAAATTGAATAAAAACATATTGAGCAACCCAAAAAGTTCCTCCTGCTATTAATGTGACCTGTCCATTGTTCTCGGAATAATTTGGGAGAAAATAATTGTTTATCTGATAAACGATCAAGGTCTCAAAATGAATCCAGACTTCTTGTATCTAATCAATGTGTACTTTTCTGAGCTAATTAACAAACCTACAAAGACCTAGATGAGCAATCCAAATGAGAACCAAGATGCCCCAGGCTCAAAGTAAAGCCCATCTTGGTTCCTGTCCCTGTTGTAGAAAATCAGTGCCCGTGACCTTCTCTCTTTAGGAATTTCAGAATCATATATTGCCCCAATGGCTTAAGGTTCCTTTCCCCAGCCCCCTCAAATATAGTAACAGGATTAATGATGCATTATATTTAGGCAGGTAGAGAAAACCAGACCAAGTCAACTTAAGTTCAAAAATTGGTAGAGAATAAATTAGGAGAATTTTAATACTGTTACTCGACATCATAAATCTTAAATAATTGACAAAGGAGGCTTTTTATTCCCCAAAAGAGGATTTTACTAGAATTCTAGTTCCCAGAAGTGTTTGCTGCAATGACATATAGCTGCAGGATATGTGTAATTTATCATGTTTTTCAGGTTTGAAATAAATTGAGGCAGCTGTGTGAATATTCCCTTTTCTATACTTAAAGGGAAAAGTAGTAGACTATATTTTCAAAGCTTATAAGTCTGACTTTGGATGTATTGGGTATAAAAGATAATAAATGTGAAATTATTAAATAAGCATATTATGAAATTCCAGATTTTGCTTCTCATGAGTCATTTCAACCAATCCCCTTCTAAAAGTACCTGTATTCATTAAGTAGAATGTTTATTGGTTAGAGACTGTCAATCCAATGTAGTAGAGTTCCTCAATTAAATGAAGAATGGTGATAAGAATGTAACAGTAACAAGGCAGTATATTGGAGGTGAAGGCAAAGGAAATAACGTGTAGAGAAAGAGGGAAATTGTGGAATAATACATATGATTGCCGTAATCTTTATTTTTGTCATATCATTAAATCTCAATATATTCTGGCTAGTCTATGTCCAGTATTTTCTACATTATTCTTTGCATTTTCTGACCTGTCCACATCTTGTCACACACAGGCAGGCACACATGCATGCATGGACATGATTGCAGACTCAGACTTTTCAAAGTTGCAAATACCAAAAATATAAGCACTCTATGTTAACAAACCCTGACTTATTCCATACTCTCTCCTCTCTTTCCTATGCTAAGGTCTCTCTATGTTTCTAATATTCTTGCTCGATTCAGAAAGTAACCAAGCCATCCTGAGCCAACCAACCTACCTGATTTCTGGCTCTGGAAACTTAGCTTCCCAGTCTATCCCCACCATCTCCTTCTTACCCTCTCATGGAAAACCTATAAAACACACACACCTGAGTGTCCATGCACCCCCCCCCCCCCCATACATACACAGACCCTACAGATAAATAAATTCCTCTGCTTTGGGGTTACACTGGGGACCACAGCCACCTGAATTTTTACAGTGATTTCAATAAGAAAATAATTTGTGCTACAAATAACTGAATTATAAACAAATTTCTGGAGTACAGCTTTTTTAGAAGTTGGAAGCAATCTGTATTTGTTCACACTTGCCATTTTGGTACTCCCTGATTAAAAAGGTGGCTAGTGAAATGGAAAGTGAAGTGGGAACAACAGGAGAAACAAGCACCAGAGCTATTTTATGTCATCCTGTAAAAGATATACCACCAATGAACACTGATTACAGCCAAAGAGCACGGTTCATCCAAGTTGACAGCATAGTGATAGGTAATAAGGCAAGAAACGTTTCCTTATAGACCATGAAAAGACCATTTCTAGGTAGTTGTATAAGACTCTGAACCAGAAAAACATGACTAAGATTTCTAATTGTGAGAACTTTAAGTGGAAGGTCAGAAAAAAATCAATTCTCAGTATGATCATTTTTACTATTTCACTCTACTCTTGAATATAGTTTGTGAATAGAATATGATGTGATATAACAAAAGATTGGGATGATATCAATGTTAAAATAAAAAAATACATAAATATGCATAGAATTCAGGGTGAATCTTCAGGGAGCCATTTAATAACATTTAGTGAGCACTTACTATCTGACATGCACTTGTATTTTACATGTATTAGCTCATTTAATCCTCACAACTTTATGAAATTACATTATTATCCCTATTTTTCAGATAAGGAAACTGAGGCATAGTGTGGTCAGGTAACCTTTTTACAATCACACAGCTACCAGGTGGTAAAGAATCAGAGCCTATAAAATACTTAGAGTTAATTTTATATATTGAAAATAACATGTAATTATAGGTATCAAATATAGTAAACATTATAGTAACCTAGTATTAACAGACACCTAGTTTACAAAATGAGCATTACTGTGGTTCCATCTTCATGTTTTGAGAGACATTATCTCTGTGATTGTAAGGCGATCATAATGGTTTCTTAGGCAAGGGTTGAAGCTTTCAAGATCATGATATCCAATATTTTCTACTAAATAATCTATTTAAAGTACTCTAAAAATCAAAATATATTTTTCTTTTATTACCACTTTTAACTCCTTAGTTTCTTTTTATCCTGTTGTTGCAGCTCAACTTCCAGACAGGTAGAAGACAAAACCTTGGCCTTTGATTAATGAAAAGAATAACTTGAGATGGAAAAGACAAAGACACAACCAAGAAGGTTTGAGGATATAAGAAAATAACTTCGAAAAATTGCAGAGATCCCTGAGCAATGTTTATTATATGCTCATCCACACATCCCCTTCCCTTTATATGGCTATACCTTTATTGTCTATTAAGGCCATCAATGTTGCTTCAAACTACCATATTACTTGTTTCTGGAAGACTCTGGTATTAGGTAAAGGACACAGTGATCCTTTCTGGTAATCATTTAAAATGGATTTTATATTAGTGATTCAAAGCACAATCAGATATTCTTTCCATATTTTATGTCTCTGTCTCCAGAAGATGGTCTCAACTTTTCATAAATTTTATGACAGATGCTTTTAATATTGAGATGGCCACTGTAAATTTAATATCACCCATAATAAATCACTCTTATTGTTAATGTTGTTTATTATTGGTATTGTTTTATGAGCATAGTACTCAAAATTAAGATAATTGAGACTCGTCAGTATTGTGCAGTGTTCACTTATCTTGCTATTTATACAATTCAACCTTGCTAACCTAGGAGAACTGATAACATCTGTTCTTTACCAAGAAGTTTTAGAGATGAATGAATTGGATGTAATGAGGCTATCTTTGGAGATACCAGAAAGAAACTCAATAAATGGCATAGAGTTTTAATAGTACACAGCAAGAGACTGAAAAAAATATGAAGTGAAATAACTAAAAGAAAACTGCATTTCTTTCCTTCTCAGTTAGAAACAGGGGGTAGGCTTCCAGGTGTACTTTAGAGAATAAACATCTCTGTGACTAATAATTACCAGATACACTTTGAGGACTACAAAACACACAGGCAATTGAGCCATGCTGACCTGCCAAAACTTTTTATAAGATCTCCACAATTTATCACCACTCTCTCTGTATCCCTTATTTTTTATTTTATTACATAAATTTAACCCTCTGCTCCAGCTGCCTTGCCTTGTTTGTGTACAAGCACCATGTATTTTTTGATACTTTTCCTTAAGACTTACCTCACCAATGAAGTCTCAAACACCTACAAATAATTTTCATCCCTCCATTCTCAATTTTCTATTCTTAAGGTCGGTTGAAAAAGATCTTAGCACATTTGGGGAAACACCCATAGTTTGACGTGCATATTGTACGCCGTGTGAGTAGAGACAGTGATGGGAAGTGGGATTAGAAAGGTAAACAGAAACCTCATCTGCTGTAGTAGGAAATTAAGACTTCATCCCAAAGGTGATGGATAACCTTTAAAGGAGTTCAAGCAGAGTGGCAATGTGATCTGATTGTGTTTTAGAGAAATTATTCTGCTCGTGGTGTGGGGGATGAATTTCAGGAGAAGGCATGGAGAAGGAAGACAATAAAGACACCTGTTAGGACACAGCTGCATACACTAGATTGTAATTCAAAAGTGCTTGAAATAAGACAGTCAGCAGTATAAAAGGAGAAGAAAGGATACGTTTGAGAGATGTTAAGACAAGGATGACTTGGAATTGCTGGATGTGGGAGGAAAGAAATAAGGAAGAGTTTAAGGTAACTCCCAGCTTTCTGACATGGATAATGGTGGTGGTGCTATTAACCAAATTGGGGAATAGAGAACAAGGAAGACTCTGTGTGTATATGTGGAGGTGGTGATATAAGTTTATGACAAATTAAAATGGAGATTCCTGAGTGACACCTCGATGGTGATGTCCCAAATCCATTTAAGATAAACTCTGATCTTTAATATGCCCTAGATGAAGAAGGGAAAAAAAAACCCAGCATTAATAATTCCTTGTATTTATATGGGTTTGGCACTTGCATGAAGCATTATCACAATATTTGATCCTCACAATAATCCTTTAAGGTCATCATTACAGGTAACAGTAGCTCCATTATACAGAGAAATAAGGAAACCAAAGCTCAAAAAGGCAATATACATTGTTCAAAGCTACAGATATAATAATTGGAAAAACAGAAAATCAGAACACTTGTATGGAAATGATGGGTTCTAGAAAGTAATATAGCTCAAAGAAAATGATTGTAACAGAAATTCTATTTCTTTGATTCCCAGAACTCTGGCATTTTGTTCCTTTATGTTGTCAAAGAATAAAAACTTCAAGAAGAAAGTAACAAATTACATTTTTACATAGAACAAGAATTACTATGTCTTATTTGCATAGCCATAAATTCTCTAAAAGAAATTTCCTTGTAATTAATCTATTTCAATAGCAAATTTCTACAAAATAATGTTTCAAGTTTTTAGTAGCAACGCACATGCAGAATATATAGACTTTTAAAAAATCCAGTCCATTGAGCAAAATAAATTTTAAGACTGATTCACCTTGGTCTCCCTGAAAATATTTCTTCTTTGAAATAAACCAGCAAAGTTTTCAATACGCAAGAAAAAAAGTGTGTCCCATGGCTCTAATAATACTTTTGGTATTTGTCACCTAATGCTTCATGACTTTTTATTTAAACACTTGGACATAGTAGTTTGGCTTGAAGAACTCTGAACAAAGATTGATATAACTCCATTACTCAAATTAGCAGAA
>NW_012142968.1:73378-78638 GCF_000956105.1 Propithecus coquereli | reverse complement strand
GCAAATCTATAAATGTAATCCACCACATAAACAGAAGCAAAAGCAAAAACTATATGATACTTTCAATCGACACAGAAAAGGCATTTGACAAAATTCAACACCCTTTTATGATAAGAACGCTTAACCAAATAGGCATAGACGGGGCTTACCTAACAATGATACAAGCCATTTATAACAAACCCACAGCCAACATCATACTAAATGGGGAAAAATTGAAAGCATTCCCACTTAGAACTGGAACCAGACAAGGTTGCCTGCTATCTCCACTTCTATTCAACATAGTGTTGGAAGCCCTGGCCACAGCAATCAGACAAGAGAGTGGGATTAAAGGCATACGAATGGGAACAGAAGAGATCAAACTCTCATTATTTGCTGATGATACGATACTCCATGGTCTTTTATATGTGTGAGGGAACCTAATACTTGTCTATTGGAAGAAAGGCAAGATGAACATCTTGAAACCCTTGAAGAAAATTATATCGTATACTCTGGAACAGAAAGACATGTATTTGATCCCCATATCTATCACTTATTTGGGCAAATTTGTTTCTCTCAGCCTTAGATTACTTCTCAGCAAAACCCTCATCGGGTTACTGCAACTGATGAGCAAATGTACATGAGGTGGCTACCCCAGTGCCTTGCATAAAATAGGGCTTCAAAATATGTTAGTTTCACACAAATACCAAACTCTATGATCTTTATAAGTACAATATGGCATAGTAATTATAAAATACAGTAAGAATTCACAGAAGTGATCAGTTTATGCTGGGTAAAGAGATGAGATTTAGTGTGAGTTTTAAGAAAATAAAATGCAGTGAAAAAGCACTAGACTGGGTGTTAGGAAACCTAGCTTCTGGTCCAGACTCCAGATTCTAAAACATATTAAATGCAAGACTTTGAGCAAGTCAATTTACTTCTCTGGGTCTCAGTACAATGAGGGAGCAGAAATAAATTCTAAGAAGCTTTATAATGTCCATATGCTATGGTCTACAGGCCTCTGCTTAAGACCTTACTAGGCAGAGAGCTTTTGTCTTTCCACAGAAGGACAGGCAGTCTTAGCAAAGGCACAAGAAGGATTGATCTGCACTGTAGGCATGGAACAGGGAGTTGGCAGAACTGATAACAGAGGAACTCATAAGAGAACATCATGTCTGGTAAAATAATGTTGTTATGGCATAGCCAAATTGTCTTTGACCATCAAGATGAAGAGTTTGGACTTGATCTAATAGACAGCAGAAGTTGGTATAGACACTTGAGGAACATCTAATGAAAGCAATATTGGGGAGAAATTATTCCAGGAGGATGAATTGAAGCGGAAAGAGATTATAGAGGCATAGAGACAGTTGAAAGACTATTCTAATTTCAAGATCAAATTTTTATTTAGTAAGATAATCCAATAACCAAATCATCAATTGACATTTAACATATTCTTGTAGTTGTAGAATGCAATAATTTATACAGTATTTTTAAACCTTTAATTAGTTCACTTTTAAGGAGTTTTATTGACAGTGCTGAGGAAAGCATAGAGCTATACATATGGAATACATATTATTTTATTCATTTTAAATATTTTGGGCAATCAGTCTATAGATAATGTAAATCTAGAGAATGTGATAAACTCCCATCTGATGATTTCCTAAAAGTCTTCATAAAAGCTATAGATATGAAATCATTAGGGCTGTTCAAATACCTATGTTACTGGTATGCTTCTCAGAGGTAGAGCTCAATAACATCTGTGTCATCAAATGATGGAAGCAGATTTGAATTGCTTTATACTAATTATTGTCAGTATGAGGAGCATGTGACATGGGGGACTTAACTCAACTATACAATCTCTCTTGGATTCTGATCAGTCCTTCCCCTTGGAAGTACATAACACTATCTGCTCCCCCAACGCTCTAATAATTGCTCTAATGAGCCAGTGTTACTGTTAGGAATGAATCACGTTCTTCCGATATATTGAGATGGGAGGTAAAGGTTGAGAACTACTACTTCATAGGAAAAGCTAATTTATAAAACATTAATCCTAAATGTGTTTTGATTGAGTTTTTTAAAGTGGCCTGTCTCTACCAGCATATATCTGTTAATATTCAACATCTTGGTCAGAATCTTAAACTGTGGCAAATGAGAGTTTTTCATGCCTGTTTTTCATTTACAACATCTCTTTGTTTTTAAGCACAAACCTCAGGGTCTTAGTAATATATTGGATATATTTTTGTTTGTAGGAAAGTACCTTTGCACATCCAATCCTATCTAATATTCCCACTGTAGAAGGATAAAGTGGATTTCCATTTTTAACCATTTATGATAACTATGTGTTAAGCACATGCATATTAAACTCATGAGATAAGGCAAGCCAAGGCAATGCTACTAGATTTATCTTTAAAACAAGTGGAAAACACATGTGAGTTTCAAAGTAAAATAAAGCATCTTCTCCTACATATTTTGTCCCCATGCAACAGACTCTTGTCAAGAATAATGAAGTTGTTCAAAAACTAACCACATCTAAAGGAAAAAGCATATTGAAATATCATGTTCCATACTAGACTACTAAAATAACAAAGAACTCTTTAGAGTATCAGTTCCGCGAAACACTTTCTTCATCTTAGAGAATAAGAGAAGTAGGATATAAATATAATCCCCTGTATTGAAGGTTGAGCTCTTCACTATGTTAAACAAATAGATCACCATATGAATTTCTCACATACCCTCACCTCAAAATTTAAAATTACAAGGTTTTTTTCACATTTCTTCTTAAATATCCTTTCTGTTTTACAAATATGCATGTCACTCCAAATTTAGTGCTACTAAGAAAACTGAAATTCACGTAGATGGCACTAAACAAAACCATCTTGATGCAAATGATGAAAAGAATCAACTGCAGTGTCCAAAAGCACTTGGTGTTTCACAGGTAATGGAAGGAGTGAAATTTATTATAAAGTTGGTGCAAAAGTAATTGTGGTTTCGGACCCATGAATTTTAAATCATTATAACTAGGCTCAAACACATCTTTATTAATTAAAATAGGAACTATTGCAATCAACATATTGTTGCCAATGAGAAATAAGTTTGTTTATTCCTGTAGCATAAAAATCCATGCTTCGGGATTTGACGAACTCTTGGAAAGCATTTTTTGCATCCTGCAGGTTGTGGAAGCATTTTCCCTGCAAAAAGTTGTCGAGATCCTTGAAAGAGTGGTAGTCAGTTGATGAGAGGATAGGTGAATATGACGGATGAGGCAAAACTTCATAGCTCAATTGGTTCAACTTTTGAAGTGTTGGTTGTGCAATGTGCCATCAGGTGTTGTTGTGGAGAATTGGGCCCTTTCTGTTGACCAATGCCAGTTTCAGGTGTTGTAGTTTTTGGTGAATCTCATCGATTTGTTGAGCATACTTCTCAGAGGTAATGGTTTCATTGGGATTCAGAAAGCTGTAGTGGATCAGGTCAGCAGCAGACCACCAAACGGTGACCATGATTTTTGTTGGTGCAAGTTTGGCTTTGGGAAGTGCTTTGGAGCTTCTTCTCAGTCCACTGAGCTGGTCATCTCTGGTGGTCATATAAAATCCACTTTTTGTCGCACGTCACAGTCCGATAGAGAAAAGGTTCATTGTCGGTGCATACAAGAAGAGAAGACAACACTTCAAAATGGTCATTTTTTAAAATTTTCGGTCAGCTCATGAGGCACCCACTTATCTAGCTTTTTCACCTTTCCAATTTGCTTCAAATACTGAAGTACCCTAGAATGATCGACGTTGAGTTCTTCAGCAACTTCTTGTGTAAGCTGTAAGAGGATCAGCTTTGACGATTGCTTTCAATTGGTTGTTGTCAACTTCCAATGGCCGGCCACTGCACTCCCCAACTTCAAGGTTCTTGTCTCCTTTGCAAAACTTCTTGAACCACCACTGCACCGTATGTTCATTAGCAGTTCCTGGATCAAATGCATTGTTGGTGTTGCGAGTTGTCTCTGTTGCTTTATGACCCATTTTGAACTTGAATAAGAAAATCACTCAAATTTGCTTTTTGTCTAACATCATTTCCATAGTCTAAAATGAATATAAAATAAACAGCAAGTAATAAGTCATTAGCAAAAAAAAAAACGTGAAGTGAGAAATGCGCATTAAAATGATGTATAACATAACCACATTTATTTAAGAATGTATTCCAGTCAAACAGCAAATTTCAACAATGCTAAAACCACAATTACTTTTGCACCAACCTAAAACGTTTCTGTTTTATACACACCTACAAAATGCTCATTTTTAAAGGAGCATTTCAGGCAGAAAAGTGTGGGGGGGATTGTAGGGGTATCTATCATTGTGGGTATAAGAGCTGATGTCTATGTAATGTACATTCATATAATAAAACAAGAAAACATTCTAAAATGTCTTGGACATAAAAATTCAACTCAAATTTGGGCCATCCTTGGAAATATTCATAAAAATAATACAAATTTTCAATATGACATAACTCCAAATGTCTACATTTAGCAATAGAGGCAAAATGCTTCAAGATATTATAAGATTAGAGACTATAATTTCTAATCTCTGTAATCTCTCTAACTTCTCTAAACAGGGCTAGCTTCAGAATTCTACAGAAAGATGTTTTCTAGGGTTAACCTTTATCCAGGTCCAGCCCTGGACAACACTAGGAGGATTTTGGGAGGGGGCAGATCCATCTTTCTTGTCTTTCTCTGAATTCCTAGATGGTATGTAGTTTTCATGTTGCCCTTTCTCCACTCAGTGACCTTTTTTTTTACTTCCAGAACTTCTGATTAAGTAACTCTGGGGTGAGGTTCAAGAATTTGTTTTTAGGACATGAACAGAAACTTTTCAAAAGAAGATAGACGAATGGCTAAGAAACATATGAAAAAATGCTCAACATCTCTAATCATCAGGGAAATGCAAATTAAAACCACATTGAGATATCACTTATCCCCAGTGAGAATGGCCTTTATCAAAAAGTCCCAAAACAATAAATATTGGCATGGATGTGGAGAGATAGGAACACTTATACACTGCTGGTGGGACTGCAAACTAGTACAATCTCTGTGGAAAGCAATATGGAGATATCTCAAAGAGAGACAAGTAGAATTACCATTTGATCCAGCAATCCCATTACTGGGCATCTACCCAAAAGAACAAAAGACATTCTATAAAAAAAGACATCTGCACTCTAATGTTTATAGCAGCACAATTCACAATTGCAAAGATGTGGAAACAACCCAAATGCCCATCAATACGTGAGTGGATTAATAAAATGT
>NW_012142968.1:68151-70428 GCF_000956105.1 Propithecus coquereli | reverse complement strand
ACATGCCAATGTGCCCAGCCAAATTTTTAATTTTTTGTAGAGATGGGGTCTTGCTATGTTGTTCAAGCTGGTCTCAAACTCCTAGCCTCAAGTAATCCACCTGCCTCGGCCTCCCAAAGTGCTGGGATTGCATGTGTGAACCACCATGCCATGCCCTGATGCAATAATTTTTTAGTCTTTTTGGCACAAAATATTATTTTTATTATTTATTTATTTATCACAAAATAATATTTTGGCAACTGCCGTGTCATAACTAATATGGTATCAGTAGACACTGTCTACCAAATCACTCATTACACTTAGATTTGTGAGACTGTTTTATATCATAGTTGTCCACTGCAAGTTTTTGATCAGGTTCATTTTCTTAAAAGGTCCTGATTCACAGAATTAGTTTGTGATCATTACCGAGATAAATCTTAAAAGCAATTTCTGTGTTAAGATATTTAAACATCATTGCCTTTCTGGCTGACCACATGTAATAATTAATCATTTGAATATGTTGGTTGCTTACATAATTTGAAAATATAGCATCTACCTGTTTAAAGATATTGCCTTAAGTTTTATGTATAATGGCCTCCTGTTATTCAAGCTGTCCCATTTGCTCATAGGAAAAGGAAAACTTTAAAGGCAGTGCTCATGAATAGGATTTAATGGTAGTGTTCTATCACAAATTTGATCTCCAGTGATTTCAATAAAATATGAGAAGTAACTGGAGTGAAGAGGAAAGTAAAAACATGTTTATTGGAGGACAATACTGTTATAGCTATATGTTGATTAAAAAGCACATGATTAGGCTGAGAGCAGTGGCTCACACCTATAATTCTAGTGCTTTGAGAGGCTGAGTGGGGAGGGTAGCTTCAGCCCAGGAGTTTAAGACCAGCCTGGGCAACGTAGCAAGAGCCCTATCTACAAAAAAATTAAAAATATAGCTGGACATGGTGGCACGTGTCTGTAGTCCTAGCTTCTCAGGAGGCTGAGCCAGTAGTATCACTTGAGCCCAGCAGTTTGAGACTGCAGTGAGCTATGGTCAGGCCATTGCTGGCAACAGAGAGAAACCCTGTCTCAAAAAAAAAAAAAAGATTAAATATGTTTCTTTAAAATGTTAAGGTAATCACAGGAATAGAAATCATTTGTATACCTTTCAAACCATGGCGGGGGGCGGGGCGAAGAAAGAACAAATAAAACCTGGTCAATTCAAGAAAAGGAAAGAAAGAGAAGAAATGAAAGCATTATAAGCAAGCCAGTAAACAAACAAAAAATAATAAATAAAATAAAATAGCATGAATAAGCTCAAACATATTAGTAATACATAAAAATTGGTGTTATTCTTCTTTTACAAGAAGGGGCTCAGTTCAGTGCAATGTTTCCACATTTTATTTTGTTTATTAACTCATCAAGTTCTTACTCGAACACAACTCTGTTTAATTTGTTCACACTTGAGTTAAAACGATCATAGATAAGATGGCATTTCAACTCTGTGGACATCAGTTTCTTCAAAAGCAGGATAAGTAGGATAATTTCTGAAGTTCATTCCAGGCTCCACAAATAATCATTCAAGTGCAAAATAATGGAAGAGATGTTGATATTTTAGATAGGGTAGTTGGGGAAGATCTCTCTGATACGGCAACGTCCAAGCAGAGGTTTGAAGGAAGGGAGCAAATCATGAACATATCTGGGAAAAGAACATTCCTGACAGAACTAAAATTGTATAAATATATGATAAGCTTCCAAAAGTTTAGTCCCTCCAATTAATAAGAAATATATGTTCTCAACATTTACTTTCTGATTTGATATGCTATACCTGCCTACACATTTTGGTATAAACCTACTGCCAAGATGATATCCACCCTCTACTTCGAAATGCCACCTTCACAAAATCCATAAATGAAAGCAAATATCATTTCATGGTAATTTTAAGACATGGTTTTCCAGTTTAAAAGTGTATGACTGTATTATGAAAAGAAAAAAAAACAACGTGTAGTGGCAACATTAACAATATAACATATTTAAGCAATAGCCTAAATCAAATGATGGAGGAGATGAAGTATATGTATCATTATCAGCCAATGAACGTAATAATCTTAAATCTATTGTTTTTAACAATGATATTTCAGATAAAGGAATATATAATAATCTTGCACTCATAAAATCAATTTCCCTAGTTTTCACTTTGTGCATTTTTGCCTATTTCATTGTGCATACTAAACCAAGAAAACAGTGGTAAAAAATTCAGCAGTCTTACTCTATTTCTAGGTATATGAATGTTCTGTTTGAAAT
>NW_012142968.1:66202-68101 GCF_000956105.1 Propithecus coquereli | reverse complement strand
CACTTGAGTCCAGGAGTTTGGGGTTGCAGTGAGATATGACAATGCCACTGCACTCTAGCCCCGGCAACAGAGGGACACCCTGTCTCAACAACAACAAAACAATTTGCTGCTAAATTAATCAGTAAATAAACAGATCTTATTTGTGCACTCACAGCAGCTTTGTCTAGAGATATAAGGTTAAAAAGATGTTCCTTGCCTGTTTTGTGAATGTTGTCCAGTGTACCAACTGATACACTCACTGGTTTCTTCACAAAAAGTAGCAGAGACCACCAGCTAGAATGGCCTACCTTGTCTCTTGTCCTTTTTCTCATGCACCTGATCATGCATCAACTTTTATTCCTTTTTTGACTTATGGTCTATAGCTTATTACTGAACCAAGTCCTGACATGAGAATATTTTGTTAATTATCATGGAGTACAAAACAGTTAACTGGATTGAATGCACACTTCAGTTTCTGGTGGGTGACCTTAATAACTTCAAAATAAATAAGCACGTAAGAATAAAAATCAGCTACCATTTTTGTGAATAAGTTATAGAACAAATGACACTTAAATAGATGGAGCAATATTGTAATTCAATTCAACAAGTCACATTCAAGATTTCTGGATTCCTACACTAAACATTTCAACTTATCCTCAAGAGATTTTCTTTTGTAGAATGCCAAAAGGGATCTTGCTTAAGGTGATCTTTTTTTCTACTAAGAACATAAAGGAAGACGTCATAGTGAGGTGCCGATGTGCCCAGAACTGTACTTGTTATTTAGGTGTTTATTGGCTTATCATTACTAATAATACAATAAGGTGATTTCAGAATACCTTACAGTTCATAAAATAAATCCTCAAAATTGTATGGGAATTGGCTAATATTTATCCACTTTAACAGCTAAGGGAATTGTGGCTCAGAGGAATTCAATGTCTTATCCAAGTTCAGAGAGCTGGTAAATAGAGGATATTCTGATTCTTTAGAAAGAACACTCTACTCTAAATTAGGACTGTTTTTCATACCATGATGTCTGTGCCCCCTACTGGGCTTCCACATCTTGCATGAAACTCACAGGTCAATCATCTGTTTCTAATAATTTCTCTTAGCCAGTGGTTTTTGAACTCTAATGTGCATAACGATTCCATTGGAGATTTTCAAAATTGCATATTCTTAACCCCACTCCCACTTCTCAAAGATTCTAACTCAGGAAGTCTTTGTTTGAGCCAAAGATTATGCACATTAACAAGCACCAGGCAATTCTGATGCAGGTGGCCCACAGTTTGAGAAACACTAGTATGAAGAATATTATTGGTGAACCCCTTGGTCTCGTTTCAGTATCTTTCCTCTTGCTCTCCCTCCCTAAAGAAAACATACCATGCCTTTGGAACAACTAGAACAAAGCAGATGCTCAATTTTGTTTCAATTTGGTGAGTTTTTTTTCCTCAGAGACTATTTCATTTTTTTACTACTCACTATCAGGACTGGATAGAATAATTTGAAAAGCCCCCACCCATTACCTGGAAACTGCAAAGTAGTCTCATTTATAAGGTTTTTCATTTTTGGGTCAACCCAAAATTGAACCAAAAGCATCTCATAATGAGACATTAGGCACGTTTCCAAATGTATCATTAGAAATATAAATATGTAAAAAAGGAGAAATATAAATTTGTTGGGAATTTAGCATAGGAAATAAATAAAAGCTTCTCTGCTAGTTATGCATTCTAAAATATCTGAGACAGTGACATTTAGAGAATGTCTCCCATATTTTATAATTCATATAAAATGCTCACCTATGAACCAGTTTATCCTTTCAGTAAGCATCTAAATTTGCCTGCAGACATCAGTGCCATTTTCGCCAATTATTGAATCCTGAAAAATCTATTCAGACTAGATCTGTTTTTAATTCGCTTTACTCTA
>NW_012142968.1:60332-63066 GCF_000956105.1 Propithecus coquereli | reverse complement strand
TCATATAGAAAAGCCACAAGTGAAACTGGCAAAATTCTTAAACTCTGGCAAATATATATATATATTCTCAATCAGAAAGTAGATTGCTTTAACTATGTGTTGTGCTGTTTTACATGCACACCGTGTTGGTTAAATTTCACAATGATTTGTATCACACGTACCTCTAAAATTTGCATTAATTTCCATTTAAGAATGTCTTTTTTTCCTTTGGGTAGAAGAAAAGAGTCATTTTCAATTTAAAATAAAATGATCAAAAAATATAGGACCACTAAGAATATATTTTCATCACTTACCATGATTTAAAATGTCATAGATTTATGGCAATTTAGAATGATATAAAATTTTAGAAGATAAAACCCAGACTAGGAACCTTTGAAAAATAACATAGGTCATCCCCTTTGCAACAAACTCAATTACAACGAGCACCTCTTTATAACCAAACAATACGCAAACCATAACCAATGCTTATGTAATTTTGTCAATGTTTGATATAATTAACTCTAATATGATTATTTCTCATTAATTCAGACTCAAATAATTAGTAATTTATGATAATTCAGACACGGACTGAGTTGAATATTATCTTGGCTTTGTTGAAAAAAGGGTGGTTCTTCTAAGAAAATTCATAGTGAAAAAAATATTGCAAAGGGAATAACCTATTTAAAGGCAACTTTCCAAATTTGAAACTGTCAATTACAAACTGTGATTTTTAAAAAACATTAAATTACTTCTTTTAACATCAGTAATTTCCAAATGTCCTCTATATGGCATAGTTTTTAGCATTATACATAAAAACATGATACAGGAAAGTATAGTGAAATTAGTACTGGATTAAGAATTAACAGACTTTAGCTTTAGTCCTGGCATTGTCAGAAAATAGCTTTGAGATACTGAACAGACGAATTTGCCTCATTGTTCCTGATATTTCTTCATTTTTAAAAGGAAGGATTTGTAAAAATTTTTCAAGGCCCTTCTAGCACTAACTTTCTATGATCCAACAAACCTAATTAACATATATTTTTATCAAAATAAATAATTTGGGTTTTTCACTAATTCAAAATAATTTCTTGTAATTATTTTGAAGTGATCAGACTACAATAACAATGTAAAAAAGATTTTGGAGTTCAGTATAATGGCATTTAATTCTTCACAAGTATGATCATGGACTCCCCTTCCCCACTGTCAGATGTGGCTGATGGCTCCTGGTAGTGTTAAAGAAGAAATTATTCAATGATACTTGTTCAAGAATGGTAAGGAAGACTTTATTCAGGACTATCACTATAGGTAAAGGGATCACTACAACAGGGCCTTCTTGCAGGGAGATAGAGAGATTAGTTTCAGCTTCAAATGCAGTATGGGCAAGTGGGAACTTACAGCCAAGGAGCAGTGTAGGGGTCAGTGGATGGGAAATTACTAAGAGGAACCGTCAAGGATAAGGGGATTCTGGCTAAACCGACCTAAAAGGATGCTTGCTAAAGGCATGCCAGGGTAATCAGACATCACCTAGGGGATAATGAAGGAGAAAAACCTGATCAGATATTGAGGGTGATTAGATATCGAGGGTGAGGGGTTCTGTTTAAACTGACTTAGCAAGGTTCTTTGGTTAAAACTGGATTTTACAAGGAAGTACACAGATGGGTGAAGGAGAAGGTTCAGAAGCCTGACTCAAGTTTGATCAAGGATGAATCTTTGTCAATAGTTATGTTCCATGTTTTCAAGGCTACTCTATTCCTTAATATTACAGCTACAGCTTTTCAATACAACTGTTAGTAATGTGATCACCTCAGAGGGTAATATATAACTGCTAATGTTTTATAAGACTCTTTCATTATTCTGCAAGAAAATTGATATTATATTGCCTTTCTTAATAAGATTAGCAGTTCAACTTATGACTGAATTGACAGAATACAGCACATTAAATGTGAAATATTATGAATGTCAGTAAGTGAATAATGGTAACAGGGCAGGTTTAAGGTCATTATAACCTAACTCCAGTAAAGGAGTCAATAGAAAGCAGTCAGTCCATAGAAAATTTGTTTGAATATTATAATAAATTTGCCCTTTCTTATTTTTATTTTAATAACTCACACCCCATTTTCAATAACCTAATCAAACACAGCAGGAAGTAATACATTTCATTATGAAATATGTCTTCAGGCCCAGGAATCTCCATTAAAACAGGTGTTTGGTCATTAGGAGAAGTTACGTAAACTTCCTGAATTATTTCTCTTATTCATGTTTTAATGAGAGTAATTGATTACATTTCCATGTTTGCCTATACTTTTGACCTTATACTTTGAAAATGGGCAATTTGTGCTTTTGGCTTAGTCATTTGCACCACACATTTCATCACTCCATTTTCGAACATGATATATTACATTGAGTGATTAAAATTCTAGCAAAACATCACAAGAGTAATATTGCTAATTGAAATCCATTGGTGAGTGCTTCTTGCTAAAGCATGTTAAAAATAGTATGCATTTAAAACTGACACCCACATGGGTGTTCTGACTGCAACTTTGATATCCTGACTTAATGATTACATTCCAGGAGCACTTTAATCGTAATATTTTCCTGTCTGATGACTGTACAAAAGGATGTTAAATATTTTATCAGTCTTGACAGCAATAGGTAAAGTATTTAAATATGCATAGAGATGTGGAAGTACTTATGTGGCATTTGTTTGGCAGTAATTTATAGAAATAAAAGAGTTCTTAGAAATTCACAGCTACGT
>NW_012142968.1:44488-59256 GCF_000956105.1 Propithecus coquereli | reverse complement strand
AAAAAATCTGGAAACCATCAGAGAAAAAAGACACATTACATTCAGCAGGAGTTGGTATATTTTAGGCTTTGGGCCACATATGATCTCCCCTGTAGTGTATTCCTTGCTTTTTAAAATAATTTTAAAAATATAAAAACCATTCTTAGCTCATGGCACATATTTTGTAAAGGGCCCTGGGGTGTAGTTTGCTATCTGCTGACATAAGGGGGATTAGAATAAGGATTGACAATGACTTCTTATTAGAAACAATGGAGACCAGAAGATATAGGATTGACATCTTTAAAGTACTGAAAGAAAAAAGATACTATGAACCTATAATTTAATATCTAATAAAATATCCTTCAGAAATTAAGGTGAAACAAATTTTATATTTAATAGTATCCCCTTCTTTGTGTCTCCCACTGCTCAAGCTTCACATTCCTCTCTCCTGTTTAGTTAAGATACTCCACTCAATATCATTTTGCTGTCCTCTAGCTGCTCAGGTCTCTGACATGACACACTTCATCAGGCTTTACTCTCTCCATTAATATGCCATGTTCCATATATTCTGTTTATCTTCAAAATAATCTAATTTCCCATTCTCTCAGAACCTTGCTTTTTTTGTCAAATCCATGCAAGATTTTAATGGGATTTTTCTGGCTACCATTAGTTTTTCCTAGCATCTCAGGAAAATAGCAATTGTTACTCTTTTTGTTATATTGTGACTCTTTTTTTTTTTATTTCAGGGTATTGTGAGGGTACAAACATTATGGTTACACTTTATGTCTTTGCCTCACCCAAGCGAGGGTTAGAGGCATGCCCTTCCCCCCACAATGCTCCCCGTGTCCTTTAGCTGCAGGTTTACCCCCCCATCCCCCTAATCCCTGGAGAGTATTAGTGCCCTGTGATCACCCTAGTGTTGATCAGTTAGTACCAATTTGATGGTGAGTGCAAGTGGAGCCCATTCTTCCGATCTTGTGGTGCCTCACTTTGGATAATGGGCTTAAGTTTAATCCAGGAATGTATAAGAGGTTCTAGATCACTGTCATTTCTTATGATTGAGTAATATTCCATTGTATACATATACCACATTTTAATAATCCACTCATGGATTGATGGGCACTTGGGTTGTTTCCACATCCTTGCAATAGTGAATTGTGCTCTTAAAAGAATCCTTTTTTCATAATGGCCATCTGATGATGGTTCAATAAAAATCATAAGTCTGTGATTGTGCTGATCTTGAGTATATTAAGGCAAGTAAAGAAATCTATTACCTCCAAGTTAAGCAGGTATTTTGTTAATTACTGTGTGACTAAGTAGCAGTGGTCAGCTTAGAAATCAAGCAGTTAAAATAATAATGAAGCATACTCTTATGTGACTTTATGTGACCTTTGCAGATAAACATATCACATAAATGACTACTGCTCAGGTAATATTTTTCAAAGTTGTTTTCCAAGTGTGTTGATCCCGCAGTGGATATTTAAATTTGTATTTGATAAATGGATATCTTTAAAATATCATTAAAAGGTAGCATTTTTTCTCGTTATCAGCACTCTTACTTGTTCTTTTCAGCTATGTATGCTTTTCCCCAACTATTACAAGGAAAAGAAAGAGAAGGGGGGAGTGCAACTGGGTGGGGCTGGGCGGGGCTAGGTTGAGTGAGCTTGCCCTCAGGCTCCACAGAAGCTGGCATGGTAGCTATTTTGGCAGGGGTCAAAGGTCTGTTCCCAGCTTCTGGGCAGAGCAGCCATGGAGAGGCTCAACTGGCCCCAACCAAGCAGAAAGTCTGTGGAGGCAGGTCCATCTGAGTTTCACAACTGGTACTCTGCAGTGGGCCTCATTCCTCTCTCCCCTCCTCTACTCCACAGTGTCCACCCCCCGCCCCCACCCAGCAGGCAGAAGCCCAAGCTAGCTAAGCTCCAGCACCACTGTACTTTGGGCTGGGAGATCCCCCATCCTGAGCTGAGAGTGCTGCCCTTCCGTGGGGGAAGGGGTGCCCCAGGAGCACATTGCAGATAGGACCCACAGTGCACTCTCCCCTCGACCTGCCCACACAGGCTGTCTCACCTCTCAAGATCAAGAAGGTCAATCCCTGACCATGCCAAGGAGAAGCACGTCCTTCCAAAGTCACCCATGGGGTGCCCAAGCAAGATGGATGTTCCTCTGCCTCAGGGCATGCTCTGCTTTGATGGAGCTGTTGGGCAAGCAGCACTGGGGAGGGCTGATGAGCAGGAAGCTCAGTCTGAGCATCCCTTGGTCTGCTGCAGGACCCCAAGAGGAAAGGCCCAAGTCCCACACTCTGTGGAAGCCTCAGTGTTGTGACTCAATTGCCTCTCTTGGCAGCCACAGGTGAGGGAGGAGGAAGCCAGGAAAAGAGTCTGTACGGAGGACTGTTAGCACTCTGATTGTCACCGACCCTCTCTCCAGGAGGCAGTCTGCCCAGAAGGTTCAGGCTCTGGAGTCATGCAAATCACCCAGGATCCACTGGACCCCTGTGGCTCCTGCAGTCTGGGCTGGAGTTTGGAAATATCTGTGTGGGAATGAGCAGGATGAAACCCGAGGAGTTGAAGCCCCCAGGGTGGAGCACAAAGGCACATAGTGGGTGGAGAAGCAATATGGCACCTGCCTTCCTGGCTCAGGTCTGTGGGGGTGGGAAGTGCCCCCGGGGGCTGGGAGCCTGGTACCATGTCCACAAATAGTTGCCAGCTCATTGGTGTCAGCAGCCTGTAGGCACGTGTGGGTAGAAAGTCTCTCCAGAAACTCAGGATCCTATCAACTGTCAGAGATGCGGAGGAGGCAGAAGCAAATCGCTCTACCTACCCTTCTTGCTGGACTCCAAAACTCTTGGGGAGTGGTCTTCACTGATGCCCTGCTCCTTCTTGTTCTGCACCACAATTTCTTCTCATGGATTCTCCTAACTGCTCTGGCACCCTTCCATCGGATCCACATTCGATCTTTGTCTATTTGTTTTTTCTCTTTCATCTAAAACTTCTTCTTCCTAAGATGCTCTGGCAGCTGGTCTCTCTGGTCAGTCATCCTAATTGTCTCTCCTTTATCTATTCTTTGTGTTGGAAACATTACAATTATATTCTTCTAGGTATTTTGAAATATACAATAAATTATTGTTAACTATAATTCCATACTGTAATCTTTAATATTAAAACTTATTCCTTCTAACTGTATTTCTGTACCCCTTAACCAACTTCTTTTCGTCCCTCTCTCTCCAGTTCGTTTCCCAGCCTCTGGTAATCACCATTCTATTCTCTACTTCTGTGAGATCCACTTTTGTAACTCACACATATGAATGAGAACAGGTGACATTTGTCTTCCTGTGTAACTTATTTCATATAAATATCCTTCAGTTCAATCTATGTTTTGGCAAATGATAAGATTTCATTCTTTTTTACCCCTGAATAATATTCCATTGTGTATATATATCATATTTTCTTTACCTATTTGTCTGTTGTTGGACACTTGGGTTGATTCCATATCTTTGCTATTGTGAATAGTGTTGCAATAAATATGGTAGTGCAGATATCTCTTCAATATACTGATTTTCTTTATTTGGATATATACCTAGCAGTGGGATTTCTGGGTGGTATAGTATTTTTATTTTTTTTAATAAATCACCATACTTTTTTTCATAGTAGCTGTACTAATTTACATTCCCACCAATAGTATATAAAATTCCCTTTTCTTGACATCCTCACCAGCATTTGTTATTTTTGGTCCTTTTTATAATAGTCATTTTAACTGGGATAAGATGATATCTCATTATGGTTCTGATTTGCATTTCCATGATGATTTGTGATGTTGACTATTTTTTCATGTTTGTTGACCATTTGCATTTCTTAAGAAAGGTGTATTCAGACCTTTTGCCCATTTTTAATTGGATTTTTTTTGCTTTATTTGACTTTTATTTATTGTTTATAACACAAGAAAGTCATGTAATTTTGGAAGAAATAAACAACCACCAAACAAAAACGATTATACAATTATATCATAGAAAATTTCAACATTTGTGCATTCATCCAGTGTCATTCCTATGCAAACAAAGTTTATCAATATAAATGTTAATTCCAGCATTTTTATAATGCAAAAGTGTAGAAAGAGCCAAATAATTCAATAATAGAATAGTGGTTAAATAAATTATAAATATAATTAAATTGGATTATTTGGTTTTTGTGCTGTTCAGCTGTTTGAGTTCTGTGTATATTCTGGATATTAATCCTTGTCAAATGAATAGTTTGCAAATATTTTCTCCTATTTTACCAGTTGTTTCCTCATTCTGTTGTTTCCCTTACTGTTCAGAAGCCTTTTATTTTGATATAACCCCATTTGTCTATTTTTGCTTTTGTTACCTGTGCTTTTGAGGTCTTTCTCCAAAAATCTTTGCCCAGACACATGTCCAGTAGCATTCCCCTAATGTTTCTATTAGTAGTTTCATAATTTCAGGCCTTACATTTATTTCTTTAACCCATTTTGAGTTTATTTTTGTATATGATGAAAGATACAGTTTCATTCTTCTGCATATGGATATCCAGTTTTCCCAGTACCATTTAGTAAAAAGATTGTCCTTTCCTAAATGTATGTTCTTGATGCCTTTGTTGAAAATCAGTTGGCTGTAAGTGCATGGATTCATTTCTGGGTTCTCTAGTCTGTTCCATTCATCTATGTGCCTGTTTTTTATGCCAGTACCATGCTGTTTTGGTTACTATAGCCTTGTAGTATAATTTGAAATCAGGTAGTGTGATACCTCCAGCTTTGTTCTTTTTGCTCAGGATTGCTTTAGATATTTGGAGTTTTTCATGGCTCCATAAAAATTTTAGCATCGTTTTTATATTTCTGTGAAAAATGTCATTGGTATTTTGATAGGGATTGTATTAAATCTGTAGATCACTTTGGTTAGTATTACTATTAATAATTCTTCCAATCTACGAGCATGGGATATATTTCCATTTTTTGTGTCTTCCTCAATTTCTTTCACCAGTATCTTTGTAGAGATATTTCACATATTTTTTAATAGAAAAAACATTTTATTCAATAAATCATTCTGGGTCAATTGGTTATCTATAGGTTAAATAGTAAACTTGTTTATCACATTTTGGAAACAAAATAAAATCCATGTGGATCATTCACATTTGTAGCCAAGTATTATTATATTTTTCCCAACTTTGTATAGGGCAAAACTGGAATTAGAGATGTTTCACATTTTTGGTTAAATTTGTTCCTATAGGGTTTTTTGGTAGCTATTGTAAATGGGATTGCATTTTTGAATTATTTTTCAGACCCGTCACTTTTTATATGAAAGCTACTGACTTTTGTATATTGACTTTATATCCTGCAACATTACTGAATTCATTTATCAGTTCTAAAATGTTTTGCTGGAATCTTTAGGTTTTTCTAAATATAATATCATATCATCCGAAAACAAGGATAATTTGACTTGGATGCTCTTTATTTCTTTCTCTTGCTTAATTGCTCTGACTAGGACTTCCCATATTATGTTGACTAGAAGTAGTGAAAGTGGGCATCCTTGTCTTGTTCCATATTTTAGTGGAAAGACTTTCAATTCTCCCCGTTGATTAAGATATTAGGTATGGGTTTGTCATATATGACCTTTATTAGGTTGACATATGTTTCTTTTATACTCAATTTGTTGAGAGTTTTTATCATGAAGGGATGTTGAATTTTATTGACTGCTTTTTCAACATCTATTGAAATGATCATATGATTTTTATCCTTTATTCTATTGATGTATCATATTTATTGATTCACGTATGTTGAAACATCCTAGCATCCCTGAGGTGAATTTCCCTCCATCATGGTAAATGATCTTTTTAATGTGTTTCTTAATTTGGTTTGCTAGTATTTTGTTGAGAATTTTCACATCTATGTTCATTAGGGATATTGGCCATAGATTTTCTTTTGTTGTTGTTTTGTCCTTGCCTGGTTTTGGCATCAAGTTAATGTGGGCCTCGTAAATGAGTTTTAAAGTATATTTTCCTCTTTAATTTTTGAAATAGTTTGAGAAGAATTGGTATTAGTTCTTCTTTAAATGTTTGGTGGAATTCAGCAGTGAATCCATCATGTCCTGCGATTTCTTTGATGGGAGGCTTCAAGTAATGCTTCAGTCTCATTACTCATTATTGGTCGGTTCAGGTTTTTTATTTCTTCATGGTTCAATCTTGGTTGGTTGCATGTGTCCAGGAATTTATCCATCTCTTCTAGGTTTTCCAATTTGTTGGCACATAGTTGTTCATAGTAGTCTCTAATGATCCTTTGTATTTCTGTAATATCAGTTGTAATGCTTCGTTATTTGTCTCTGATTTTATTTATTTTATTTTATTTATTTGGGTTTCCTTCTTTTTTCTTAGTCTTCTAAAAGTTTGTCAATATCGTTTATCTTTTCCAAAAACCAACTTTTCATTTCATTGATTTTATATTGATTTTTTAGTATCAATTTCATTTATTTTTGCTATAATCTTTACTGTTTCTTTCTTTCTTCTAATTTTGGGTTTGGTTTGTTCTTGCTTTTCTAATTCCTTCAGATGCATTATTAAGTTGTTTGAAATCTTCCTATTTTTTTTTATGCTAATGCTGCCATTTTTTTCTCTCTTTTTTTTTTATTTCAGCATGTTATGGGGGTACAGATGATTAGGTTACGTATGATGCCCTTGCCCCCCTCCCCCCCAAGTCTGAGCTTCAAGCGTGTCCATTCCCCGGGAGGTGCGCATCACACTCATTGTTTGTCATATGCCCGTCCCCTCCTCCCTCCTCCCTCCTCCTCCTGTCCAACATCCAATAAATGTTATTCTTATATGTACACTTAAGTGTTGATCAGCTAATACCAATTTGATGGTGATCTTTCTATTTTTTTGATGTAGGCATTTATTTCTATAAACTTTCCTCTTCATACTTTTTCGGTATCCCATGCGTTCTGGTATGTTATGTTTTCATTTTCATTTGTTTCAAGTTCTTTTGTATCCTTATTAATTTCTTTCCATGTGTTTGTACAGTTTCCAAAATTTCTCTTATTATTGATTTCAAGTTTTATTCCATTGTGTTCAGATAAGATACTTGATGTGATTTTTACTTTTCTGAATTTTTTGAGACTTGCTTTGTGGCTTAACATATGGTCTATCCTGGAGAATGTTCCATATGCTGAGAAGAAGAATGTGTAGTCTGCAGCAGTTTGATGAAATGTTCTAAAAATCCCTGTTGGGTCCATTTGGTCTAGAGTGTAATTTAACTCTGATGCTTCTTTGTTGATTCTCTGCCTGGATGATTTGTCCATTGCCAAAAGTGGGGATGTTGAAGTTCCCTACTAATATTGAATTGCAGTCTATCTCTCCCTTTAGGTCTATTAAAATCTGCTTTATATATTTGGGTGCTCCAATGTTGGATGCATATATATTTACTATACATATAGTATATATCTATGTACTATATGTATTTTATACACACACACACACACACACACACACACACACACACACACACATACATACACAGGATATTGTTATATCCTGAAAAGTGATGTTTTAAATGCTTGAAATGTAGATTGTGAATATAACAGATTTCAGATTACAAAATTCTTAAACTTGTGCCAGAACAGTTACCAAATGCCAAACAGCTGTTTTCAGTTTTTTTTTTAAAAGGTGTACATATTTTTCTTCACAGGAAAAACCAAGATATACACAAACATATTTTTCTTTGCTCACCACCTTAGTTGAAATGTAAACAAATTATAAAAAGAGTTTCTAAAAGAATTTAAACAATTTAAAGTTTTTCCTTTATCCATACTCAAAGACTCCCTTACTGATCTTAACATATGTCTACTACCTTTCAGAATTTTAATATTCTAAAAGCTAATCCTTTGTTATTTTCTCTTTGTTTTCTACAGTTTCTTGACAACTACAATAGCGCTTTGAGAGCTGAGGGGGGATCTTTGGGAGGACCTATGGGAAAATCAACTAGAAAATCTTCTGAAGGACCTGTCCAGGGCTCGGCAAAGGGACCTGCTTGGGGACCTGAAGGAGGACTTCCTGTGAGAACCATAGGTGGCCATGCTGTGAGTTTTGCAAGAGGACATGCTGAGAAACATGCAAGGGGACATACCCTGAGTCCTACAAGGGGACTTGCTGTGAATCCTGCAAGGGATCTTTTTGTCAGACCTGTAGGGAGACTTGCTGTGAGTTCTGTGAGAGGACGTTCTATGAGTCCTATAAGGGGCTTGTCTCTGAGACCTACAGGAGCAAATGCTGAGAGACATACAATAGGACATTCCATGAGTCCTACAAGGGGAGGTTCTGTGAGTCCTTCAAAAGGTTTTTCTGTGAGACCTGTAGGGGGACTTGCTAGGAGTCCTGCAATGGGACGTTCTGTGAGTCCTGCAAGAGGACATGCTGAAAAACGTGCAGGGGGATATACAAGAGGATGTGCCGTGAGTCCTTCAAGGAGACATGCTATGAGTCTTGCAAGAGGCAGTGCTGTGAGTCCTACAAGGAGACCTGCTGTAAATCCTGCAAGAGGATATGCTGAGAGACA
This sequence comes from Propithecus coquereli, assembly GCF_000956105.1. Classification (NCBI taxonomy): domain Eukaryota; kingdom Metazoa; phylum Chordata; class Mammalia; order Primates; family Indriidae; genus Propithecus; species Propithecus coquereli. The sequence continues at coordinate 50,727 of NW_012142968.1, read as the reverse complement.
TGCTAGGGGATGTGCTGTGAGTCCTACAAGAGGATATGATGAGAGACACACAAGGAAACGTATTATGAGTCCTTCAAGAAGACACGCTGTGAGTCCTGCACAGGGACTTGTTCTGGGACCAGCAGGAAGACCTACTGTGAGTCCCACTAGGCGACATCCTACGAGACCTGAAGGGGAATTTGTTTTGGGAGCTGCAGTAGGACTTACTATGAATCCAGCAGAAAGATATGCTGGGGAAAATTCTAGATCTGCAAAACAATCTACCCAGTAAGTTTTTTTCATGCACCTGTTCATATACCAGGTACAATGTGTATTATATCTTTAAAATAAGATTGCATGTTTCATGTACACACACTTGTCATCAAGTGTGAATCTGAGGAAAGCATGTAGGCGTTATATGTAAAAACTTAAAGAAAGTATTTTATATCTTGTGATTTTTAGAGAATCTCCTCTTGATAAAAACAAGCAGTTTAAAGAAAAAATGTTTTGCATTTAGCCCTATATTTCCTCAATTTGGGGAGAGGGAAGATGAAAAGGAGAAAACACTATATTGGGTATTCCTATAAACTGACCTATCATTTTTCAAAATGATAAAGCCATCTTCCAGAAAGATAGTCATCATTTCAATATATTCACCCCAAAGGACAAAATATGGAAAATATTTTTATCATCATTTTTAATGTTCAAGAGACAACAATGTTCATAGATAAAATAATAACATTATAAGGCAAAGAGACTGCAAAGACAATATAAGTGACAATATTGAATTATCCTCTGAGCTATTTTCCACTTGAGCAATATAATAAAGTTTCAGAATTCACCAAAAATATCATGTATCTTTAAAGTTTTCATTTGTTTTCTCCATATAATGATAATGCATATATAGCATTTCATTGAATTATACAACATAAAGCAATATTTGCTTTAATACTTTTGAACCAATGTTTTATTCATAGTCTTACTATGACAAAAAGAAAATACGTCGTATCAAGTACCTAAGGGAACATAGCACTACTTCTTTACCACATCCCAAGGCAGGTTTCTAAAATATATTCCGACGTTAATAACTTTGTTGGAAACATTATCTTTTCTCAGGCTCTCTGAGTATTGGCACTTTTAAGTCCCTTGTATTATAAAGGAAAATTATCAACTTAGAAAGTAAAATTTGACATGAAGCCCTCTCTAGAAAACATTTTCTTCTTCCTGAAGAGTTGGAAAATATATCAAAACTAAAACTATTTATTCCCTTCATTAGTACAATAATGAGGCTTCTTTCTTGTTTATAGAAGCCCAAACATCAGGGCAATGACATTCCTTTCAAGAAATGATTGCAAACTCAAATCACAGAGTTTATTCAGTTTCAGGTTCCTTGCTACTATTAGAATATGCTGTGACCAATGAGTAACCATGGCTTGATATTGGCCATCTAGCCTAATCAATCATTTCTGCAGTAGCATTTAATGGAGAGGCAAGCTTCCTTGTCTAGTTTCTTTTTTATCAATTACAAGATATTATTAAAATAACTATACAAACTACTGTCTGGAAGAGGAAGTTCTAAAATACCATACATTCGTAGGGAACATCTGAGACTATATTCTCTACTGAGTAAACTATTACCAATTCATACTTGGTCTCTACTACATTTTTGAATGGTGTAACTATGACACCTGCTGAAGCTTTATGTTGGAGATCAAGATTTCCCTATCCAAAGCAGCTCTTGCCCTTTAAGTTTTATTATAGTTAAGAATTGTTTCATTTACTCTAAGTTTCTAGCTGCTGTGGCTTTCTTCACTAGCAAACCATTCCCTTCACATACAGATAAATCTAAAAGAAGATACAATTTATTGTTCTTTTGGGCTTCTCTATTTCTAGTTTTCATCATTTTCTATCAAATATCAGAAGCAAAAGAGAGTGATTGATCATGTGGCATGATACTGCTGGTCAGCTGAAATTGATAACTACCTTTCCCCAACCCTGAGAACATGACTTAGTTTTAATTTTCTCTAAGCTTTTTCCTCCTAATAGAGATTTCCAGCTGATGCTATGTTTTAGTTGAGGTTCATTGATAATTAAATACCATGGTTAAATTTACTCCACCTTCTTTCAAATGTTAACTCACAAACCTTGTTCAGATAAAGTCTGTTTTCTGAAACAGTCCACATTCTAAAAAATGCTCAAGTTATTAAAATTTTGGCTTAGATCAGAATATATTCATTAAATCACTTTTTATTTTTTAAGTGTTTTAAATTTTAGGCTTTATTTCAAGTATGTTTAACTGAGGATTAAGAGATATTGTTAATTACTGTATACTGATACACTAAATTGCACTCCCCTGCTTGTTTAGTAAATAGAAACATTCTGCATTATACATTTGAGAATGTTACACAACAAATTTTTTTAAAAATTTTTCTTTTAAGAGCAAAATTGCTATTGCAAATTTTGTTATCAAAAACATAGCAAATGAGTAATGAAGAGGTCAAAATGAAAAATACCAGAGAAGAAACAATGCAATAAGAAGAAATCTAAATAAGTTTAGCATTTGTTCTTTGAGTTACCTGATAGTTTTTCTGCAGTCACTTAATTTGGCAAGGCAAGTAAGCATAATATGATTTTTTAATTTCATATAATTCTCCAGTTTAGCTTTTGCAAATAAGGCTACTAGCTGTTGTTTTTCTGTTGTTGTTGTAGTTGTTGTTGTTTATCCCATTTATTTTATATAAATGAATGTCTGAGCTCAATGCTAAACTCTGAAATATAAAATGGCTGTTGTGTGACTTTTATATTTAGCATTCTCTACTCCGCAGTTTTTAGTATATTTGCATCAGCCCTGCCATCTAATCAATACCAAAAAAATCCCATTATACTCTTGTTCAGACCCTACTTTTTTTTCTAATTGTTATGTGTTAAGATATATTCTTTTTTATTAATTCAGGATATTATGGGGGTACAAACATTTTGGTTACATGTGATGCATTTGCCTCACCTAAGCCAGGGCTACAAGCATGTTCTTCCCCCATACAGTGTGCTCCACTTCCATTAGTTGTGGGTTTACCCCTGCCACCTGACTGGGACCCAGTGACTGTTACTACCATGTGAATGTCTTAGTGTTGATCAGTAAATATCAATTTGATGGAAAGTACATGTGGTGCATGTTTTTCCATCCTTGTGATACCTCACTTTGAAGGATGGGCTTGATCTCTATCCAAGATAATATAAGAGTTGCTAGTTCATCATTTTTGTGTGTGTGTGGTTGAGTAGTATTCCATGGTATACATATACCACATTTTATTAATCCACTCAGGGATTGATGGGCATTTGGGTTGTTTCCACATCTTTGCAATTATGAATTGTGCTGCTATAAACATTTGAGTGCACATGTCTTTATTATAGAATGTCTTTTTTTCTTTTGGATAGGTGTCTAGTAGTGGGATTGCTGGATCAAATGGTAGTTCTACTTGTATCTCTTTGAGGTATCTCCAAATTACTTTCCATAGGGGTTGTACTAATTTGCAGTCCCACCAGCAGTGTAACAGTGTTCCAATCTCTCCATATCCATGCCAGCATTTGTTATTGTGGGACTTTTTGATAGAGGCCATTCTCACTGGAGTTAGGTGATATCTCATTGTAGTTTTGATTTGCATTTCCCTGATGATTAGAAATGTTGAGCACTTTTTTATATGTTTGCTGGCCATTAGTCTATCTTCTTTTGAAAAGTTTCTGTTCATGTCCTTTTCCCATTTGTTGATGGGGTTCTTTGATTTTTTTCTTGGTGATTTTCTTAAGTTCTATATAGATTCTTGTTATCGGCCCTTTATTGAATGTGTAGAAAGCAAATATTTTCTCCCATTCTGTAGGTTGTCTGTTCATTCTAATGATAGTTTCCTTGGCTGTGCAGAAGCTTTTTAATTTGATCAGGTCTCATTTATTTATTTTTGTTGTTGGTGTGATTGCCTTTGGGGCCTTCTTCATAAATTCTTTACCTCGGCCAATGTCTAAAAGTGTCCTCCTAACGTTTTCTTCCAGAATTCTTAACTTTTCACACTTCAGGTTTAAGTCCGTTATCCATCGTGAGTTGATTTTTGTGAAATGTGAAAGGTGGGGATCCAGTTTCAATTTTCTGCATGTGGATATCCAGTTTTCCCAGGACCACTTATTGAATAAAGATTCTTTTCCACAATGTATACTTTTGTCTGCTTTGTTGAAGATTAGATGACAGTATGAGGATGGTTTTGTATCTGGGATCTCTATCCCATTTCAAAGGTCTATATCTCTGTTCTTGTGCCAGTACTATGCTGTTTTAGTTACTATAGCCTTGTACTAAAGTTTGAAGTCTGGCAGACTGATATCTCCCAGTTTGTTCTTTTTGTTTAAGATTACTTTGTTTATACAAGGTCTCTTATGGTTCCAAACAAAGAGCATAATTATTTTTTCTAAATCTGTAAAGAATGATTATGGTAGTTTGAAAGGTTATTGTATTTTTAAGCTCCAAAATTTCTATTTTTTTGGCTTTATTATATAATCTCTATTTCTTTGTTGAAGTCTCATTTTGTTCATATATAGTTTTCCTGATTTCCTTTACTTCATTGTCCCTGTTTACTTTAGCTCTTTGAGCATATTTAAGACAGTTATTTGAAAGTCTTTTTCTAGTATGTCCAATGCCTGTATTTTTTCAGGTATTGTTTCCTCCACTTTATTTTTTCCTTTGAATTGACCATATATTCCTATTTCTTTTATGGCTTGTGCTGTTTTTTGTTGTTCTTAAAAATTTGGCATTAGAAAAATAAGCCACCTTTCCTAGACTTTACAGATTGTCTCTGCACTGGGGAATGTCTCCATTAATTATCAGAGCATGTTCTAAGGCTTGAGATCAGCCAGAGTGAAGGCTTAAGGTCTCCTCATTTCTTCTCTCAGCATGTGTCTTGCCTGGGACTCTGTGTGTTCCATCTTTTTAATTTCCCTATAAACACAACTGATTTACAGGATTTTAATTTCCCAGAGTCTCACTCCAGCTTTTTACTGGTTCCTTAGCTGTTATATTGTATTCCTGAAGTTGTAATCTCTTGCCCCAATCATCAATGGATCTGTATATCACTTGCAGCTTTCATGAGCTATGCCCAGCCTGTTTGTAGCTTTTCATGGCCTGAGATCTGAGATATGCCACTTTTTCCTATCTGGGCTCTAAGTCAAGCAAAATAGAACAGTCCCTAAGATAGCCCCCAGACTCATTATAATGTTGCAGATAATGTATGCTCTGTTCTGCCCTGTTTGAAGGAGGAAACAATTTCCTTTAGATTGTGTCATATTGTGCATGGAGGGGCTAGAGAAGAGCAATTAAAAACATTGCAAAATGTCCTATAATTTTCCATATGGCTTTTTCTTGACTGGGTAATCACTTGATTGCTGTAGACAGACTCATTACCACAGCTCCTATAATTTTGGCCAATCTGGTTTTTTTTTGTTATATTTTTTTGTTTTGTTTTTTAATGTTTCTATAGGGGAATGAGGACCTGGAACTTCCTAGTATACCACCTTGCTGACATCACTTTCCAAGATTTAATTTTTTAAGTTATTTTGTTGAATTATCTTTTTCTAGTCCTAGCCTTGTGGAGGAAAATTGCACCATGTACTCTTGGTATATAGTTCAATTTTTTCCTACGACTTCCAGAATTTTCAGTAGGATCTTCTTCAGTAACCTGGACAATGGAAAGGTATTTCTTCAGATCATTTATTAGATCTTTAATGGTTATTTGGCCAAATAGGAAACAGCAGTCTTATACCATGAGTCATACGAGTCATGTAATTTATAGAAAGTCCATGTGCAGAATCATTCAACATGCCCACAAGGAGTACATTTCAGAAGGTTTGTTTACAGTAAGCAAACTAGGATATGTCTTAAGGTTAGGATTGTACCATCATCTTCATTAGAGAGTACACTGAACACAAGAATTCCAGTTTCCCATTACCACCTGAGAAGCTATGAAACAGAAACATTATTGGTGTCCTCAAAACCTTTTTTTTTTTAACTTTTATTTTTTAATTTTGGAACTGGGAAAATGCTTCTAAGTATGACTTGAACTCTAAACAACATTAGAAAAGATTAATAAACTCCACTAGATAAAAATACAAATAACTTTTCTCTTCATAGTAAAAACTACAATAAAGTCAAAACACAAACTGCAAGAAAACATCTGAAATTTCTATCATAAACAAAACTTTAAGTTACTTAAGAAACAAAGTTG
>NW_012142968.1:41114-42608 GCF_000956105.1 Propithecus coquereli | reverse complement strand
TTAAAAGAAAAAAAATGTTAAAGCTTATACTTACCTCACGGTGCAAGTCAAAGTCAAAGCAGGCCTAAAAGACATATTTATGAGTTTGGAGAACACTCTATGATCCCCTTCGGACCACAGAGTGGCTCTGAATTCAATTCCTTCTCTCTCTGCTCAAAAGAGATTTCATAGTATCTCTGAAGAAGGTCTTGACACAACTGAAATCAACCATACTTTATGAATTCATAGATTTCCCTGATAGGTTGCAGTATTTCTCTAGTTTATCCAAGAATTATTTGAATGAACAATTGTCCTAGGGACTAGGGTGAACTCCAAAAAGCAGTAGCTTTCAATTCCTGAACCCTACACCCAGCAGTAACTAGATCATAATTTAATGCCCTGCCTCCAGTTAGAACTGTATATTCCTTCTTAAATATTTCTAGCAGATATTTTTATTCCTCTACACCTACTACACATCTTACACTGTGTTAGGCACTGTGCAAAACAGATTTTTGTCATTACTTATTTCAGTGACTAACACTTATTGCCAAGGAATTTTTATCTAATCTTTAATTATTTAACCTATATTATGTTTTTTTGTTTCTGGCATTAAAAACACTTGGTCATTTTCATTCATATGTCACAATGATAGAAAGAGTTAAATATCTTCTGCAATGTGAACATTTAACTACTTTGGTTAACCTTCTAGAGTGAAACAGATGATTGGGGGACATAGCCAAGACTGGCTTTTAAATTTACCACTAATTTATGTAGTCCACTAAGTTGTTGGTCCCTCAAATCTTCATGGACATTAACTAGGACCTCAACAGCTTGACATTCTGGGTTTAATAGTGGGTGTTATTAGTAGACTTTAATTTTAATAATGCTACATAATAATCCCCAAATCTCAGTTACTCACAACAAAAAATATTTCTCATTCATAAGTCTGTGGTTCAGCTAAGGTGACTGCATTCAAGCTGTAGGTTAGTTTCAGCTCTGCTCCATGATTATTCCCACTTCAAGACCCCGGCTGAAGGAGCTAGCCTTTTTTCAGGGATATGGCATTCCCATGGCAGATGGTAGGAGCACAAGTGGCCAAGCTATACCACATATTTAAGGCTTTGGCTGAGACTACCACTCACTTCCCATTGACCAAAAAAATCACATGGCCAAACCCAACATCAATAAAGCAGAGAAGTATAGACTTGTCCCACAAAGAGGAAGGAGAGGGAATATTTTCTGAATCATAACATCTACCACACTGGGCAATCCTACTTAATAATATTTACATTCTTGCTACAAAGATGTTTTGAGGTTTCTTTTTTTTTGATTATGAGATATTTTTACTTCATGCCTGAATAAACCATTGCAACAAATATTCTTTATAACCATAGCACATCATATTCTTCAATACAAGTGACAGTATTTTTTTAATTCCAGAAAATTCTTCATAAACACTATGTTCTAGTTACAAGCTGGTGATTAAAAATTATATGGGCCTGGCGCGGTGGCTCA
>NW_012142968.1:36727-37183 GCF_000956105.1 Propithecus coquereli | reverse complement strand
TTCTCAATAAAATCCTAGAGAACCAAATTCAGGTTCTCATCAAAAACATAATCCATCACAACCAAGTGGCCTTCCTCCCAGAGATGCAAGGATGGTTCAACATATGCAAATCTATAAATGCAATTCACCACAGAAATAGATGAAAAAACATAGACTATATGGTCCTCTCAAAAGAGTTCTTATCATAAATGACCAACCAGGGAAAAATTGAAAACATTCCCGCTTAGAAGTGGAACCAGACAACATTAAACCTACGGCATGAAACTATATGTTTTTGGCTGCTTTGTCAAAGATCAGAAGGCAATATGAGGATGGTTTTATATCTGGGTTTTCTGATCACTATCACGATTTCTATTCAACAAAGTTCAGGAAGTCTTAGCCAGGGCAATCAGACAAGAGAATGAAATCAAGGGTATCCAAATGGAGGAAGAAGAGGTCAAACAATTTCTCTTTGCT
>NW_012142968.1:32623-36677 GCF_000956105.1 Propithecus coquereli | reverse complement strand
AAAATAAGTAATTTAAATAGTCCTATAGATATTAAGAAACTTTAATTCATAATTTTAAATCTCACAAAATAATCTTTGGTCTCAATTTTTTGTCACTGAAAAAGATCTACGAAATGTTTAAAGGAGAATGAACATAATTTCTGTATAATCTTTTCCAGAAAATAGAATAGGAGGGCACACTCCTCCATTAATTCTACAAAGCCAGCATTACCCTGATACTACATCCAGACACAGAAATTGCGAAAAAGGAAAATGGTATATCAATATTACTAATGAATATAGATGAATGTAGATGCAAAAATATTTGACAAAATATTAGCAAATAAAATTCAGCAATACATTAAAAAATACACACCACATACCTACACAAAAATCTACAGCAAACGTTATACTTAATTGTGAAGGATTGAATGCTTTCCCACTAAAATCAGGAACAAAGCAAGAATGTCCTCTCTCTCACCACTTAAATACATAATAGCAAAGGGCATTCTAGCGAACACAATAAGGCAAGAAAGGGGTTTAAAAGCATACAGATTTGAAACGAAGAAAGAAAAATATCTGTTTTTGCAGTTAGTATAAGTATCTACCTTAAAAATCCCAGTTAATCTACAAAAACCTCCTAGAACTAATAAGTGACTTCAACAGGTCACAGAAAAGAAGATACATGTAGAAAAATCAATTTTATTTCTAGAAACTAGCAATGAATACATGAACGCTGAAATTTAAGAATACAATAACTTTTACAATCACTCAAAAATGAAATACCTGGTGCAAAAGGCTCTGCCCTGAGAGGCCTGGGTTAACCACCTCAGTAGATCCTGGGTGGGTGAGGAGAGCTGCAACGTCTGCACATTCAACCTGGCATCTGCAGGACCCTTGTGCCTAAGAAGCAGACTGTAGCCTGCTCAGCTGATACCACCTTCCAGGCCCCAGCTGCCTCCTGCCTTCCTGGCCCTGACTCCGCCCTCCAGGTTCATTGGGCCTGCCATCTGCAAGGCCCCGGCCCTGGCTAGGAGCCTCTGGTCTGAGGCTTTGCTTCAAGCTCCCACCCAGTCCCAGCTTGGAGGCTCCCACACCAGGGCACAGCAAGCTCTGACCCTGAGAGGCTCTGAGTGGCTGCTTCAGAAGGCCCTGAGTGGAGTGTGTAGAGCTCTATAGTCCCTTGGCCACTAGAGCCAATATCAGCCTGCCCGACTTGGCATTCGCAGGTCCCAGGAGCCTGTGGAACAGCCTGGGGCTGCTTGTTTGGCCAAGACTCTGACAAGATAACTGCCTCCTGCCTGCTTGGCCCTGACCCCACCCTCCAGGTTGGATTGGCCAGCCATCTGCACAGCCCCACTTTTGGCTCAGAGGACTTATGCAGAAGTTCTGCTTGCAGCTCCTTCCTAATCCTAGTTCAGAGGTTCTCACGCCCAGAGCCTGAGGCTCTGCTTCAAGCCCCCAGAAATCCTGCCAGGCCCAAGACAACACTCCCAAGTTTCCAGCGCCACACCTGGAACCCAGGACCCCACCCCAGAGCCTCTCCCACCAAACCAGGACTGGAAGAGCTGCTCCAAATTCAACGCCCAGCCAGGGACCTCCCCAGCCTCAAGCTTCCAGCACACTGTGACCTGCTTTGAGCAATCGCCCACGACCTGGGAACCCACAGCAACATTATCCAGCTGCTGTGGTTACCTCTCTGAGGAGACACTGGGTATACCAATCCCTACAATGCCAGTCTCTATGAAGGGAGTCTCATCCAGCTCCCAACTTGAACATCCTGCAACTATCCGGAGAGTTCCCAGCAAGTAACAGAAGTCCTGCAAACCTATTACCCCGGAACTCAGAAAAGAGAGTACAGATGAAAAAAAACCAGCAAAAGAACTCAGGCAACAAGAAAAATCAAAACATATCAATAACCCCATGGGATCACAATGGGGCTACAGCAGTGAATTCCAACTACAAGGATATTACTGAAATGACAAAAAAGGAATTGAGCATATGGATGGAAAATAAGTTGAATGGAATTGAAGAGAAAGATGAAAACCAACGAAAAGAAAGCCCAAAAACTATTTCAGGAAATTAATGAAAAAGTCACTAAAGAGCTTGACAAAATTAAGAAGGATAAAATAAAACTGAAAGAAATGAAAGAGTTTTTCAGGGATTTTCAAAACACAGCAGAATGTTTCGGCAACTGATTGAACCAAGGAGAAGAAAGAATATCAGAGCTTCAAGACAAGGCTCTCAAGCTAACCCAGTCATTTAAAGAGGCAGAGAAGAGAACAACAAGGGCAGAATAATCACTTAGAGAGATAAGCGACTACAAGAAGTGAACAAATATACAAATCATAGGTATCACTGAGGGAGAAGAAGAAAGTGCTAAAAACATGGAAAATTTATTTGAAGGAATAATCGTGGAAAAGTTCCCCAGCATTTCTGGAGATCCAGACATCCAGATACAAGATGGCCATCGAACACCAGGGAGACTCACAGAAAATAGAGCATCTTCAAGACACATAGTACTCAACCTGGCCAAAGTCAAAGTGAAAGACAAAATTCTGCAAGCAGCTAGATGTAGACAACAATTGAATTACAAGGAAAAACCCACCAGGATAATAGCAGACTTCTCAGTGTAAACTTTACAAGCAAGAAGGGAATGGGCCTCAATCTTCAATCTTCTTAAACAAAACAACTACCAGCCTAGAATTTCTTATTCTGCAAAACTAAGTTTCACATTTGATGTAGAAATTAAGTATTTTCCAGACAAGCAAATACTAAGGGGATTGGCCAAGTCCAGACCTGCCCTGCAGGAAGTTCTCAGACCTGCATTTCACATAAATCAGCACCATAGATACCCGCCAGTGTAAAAACCCCCAAAAGCTAGAGGTCATAGTCCAGTCAGCACAGTTACTCAAAAGTTAAAACAGAGTAATAAAGTTCTACTGAACAGGAAGAACAGAAATCCACCACACTTATCAATTCTTTCAATAAATGTGAGTGTCCTGAAAACCCTACTCAACAGACATAGACTGCAAGAATGGATAAAAAAATATAAGCCAAGTATCTCCTGTCTCCAGGAAACACATCTAACTCACAAGGACTCATTCAGACTCAAGGTAAAGGGATGGAAAACAATATTCCACGCAAATGGAAACCAAAAGAAAGCTGCTTTCACAATTCTAACATCAGAAAACATAAACTTCAAATCAACAAAAGTAGTGAAAGACAAAGATGATCATTATATAATGATAAAGGGAATAATTCAAAAAGAGGACATAATAATTCTAAATATCGATGCACCCAACACAGGTTGGCCCAGATTGATAAAGCAAATCCTACTTAATATGAAAAGAATTATAAACAGCAGCACTGTAATAGTCATGGACTTCAACACCCTTCTGACAGAACAGGACAGATCCTTCAAACAGAAAATAAACAAAGAAACAATGGACTTAAACAGAACTCTAGAAGAAATGGAACTGACTGATGTTTACAGAACATTCTACTCAAAAACCACTGAATATACACTCTTATCATCAGCTCAGGAACATTCTCTAAGATTGACCATATCCTAGGTCATGTATCAACAAATTCATGTATCACAAAACATGTATCAACAAATTCAAAAAAACATAAATTATACCATGCACCTTCTGAGACCACAGTCAGATAAAATTAGAAATAAAATCCAACAGAAACACTCATCTCTACACAAAGTCATGGAAACTAAACAACCTATTCATGAATGATAGTTGGGTCAAAGGAAAAATTAAGATGGAAATAAAAAGATTCTTTTAACTAAATGGTAAAGGGAACACAAGCTATCAAAATCTGTGGGATACAGCTAAAGCAGTCCTGAGAGGAAAATTCATAGCCAAAATGTCTACATCGCAAAGACAGAAAGATAACTAATCAATAATTTAATGAATACTCTCAAGGAACTGGAAAAGGAGGAGCAAACCAGTCCCAAATCCTGCAGAAGAAAAGAAATAATCAAGATCAGAGCAAAACTAAATGAAATTTATAACAAAAGAACTATACAGAAGATAAATGAAACAAAAAGCAGGTTCTTTGA
>NW_012142968.1:31433-32573 GCF_000956105.1 Propithecus coquereli | reverse complement strand
AGCATTTCCAATTTACCTTACTTAAACTAAACATATCTACTCACTCATTACTTGTCCCTCAGCTAAAAGCAATATTAATGATAATGGAAGGCAAGAATTTGATTAGGTGAGTTATATTAAATATAACCACAGCTCCATTCAGAAACATCTAATCTAATTACTTCCTTGCTAAAACATTCATTTAACATAGAGATAGTCTCAGTGTTTTTAAAAAGATTATATGCAAGAATGTAGGTAATTTTTAAAAGAATAGATACATTGACTCTGACATGAACTTAAACCATTGAATGACACTAAGCATATAATTAATTGAAAGTTATATTGCACTAATCTGAAAACTCAGAATAGCCAGAGGCTCCAGCTACACATAGGAATTAGTTGTCTTAGAGAAAATAAAAATTTGTCCCAATATTTCCCAACTGAGCTTTGTCCAAAATTCAAATCAATGTCAACTTTTTCTAGCATAGTCTGCTGGCTTGAGGGGATAGGGTGTATGAGGAAAGGAGTTAGATGTGTGTCAGGTGAAAAGAAAATGTAGGAACCTAAGGTATCCTGATAAGTTAGAACTAGAAAGTGATAATACCCATCCCATAAGCACATTTTCATTTTCTATCACACTACAAGAAGTGGTGGATAATGGAAGTCACTTGCAGAGAAAAGAAAGATTCTTCATTTCATTCTGGGTCTCCCACATTAAGACTCTGCATTAAGAGACCACACTTCTTACTTCCTATACTCAAATTATCTTCCTTTTATATGATTAGCCAGAAATATTACCATAAAATATTTATTTGGACTTCTGCTTCCAAGAAGATTGGGTAGACGTATTTTTCCTCATTTTGTCCACTAAGTACAACTAACACCCTGAACACTATATACAAAAACCTTAATAAGATTCTGAAAAGTGAAGAGAAGAAGGCAGACCAACTAGGGACCTTAGGACATGAGGAACAACACAGAGGTGATATTACTGCATTTTCTTTTGCTTTGTAGGGACTGGATGCTGGAGGAACCAGCAACCTGGAAATGCCAACAGGTACAAACATCAAATGGATAGGAAGGGAATACTATGAACAACTCAACACACATAAATTTAACAACTTAGATAAAATGGTCCAATTCCTCAAAAAGCACAAAATA
>NW_012142968.1:21400-21787 GCF_000956105.1 Propithecus coquereli | reverse complement strand
AACCCAGATATAAAACCATCCTCATATTGCCTTCTGATCTTCGACAAAGCAGCCAAAAACATATAGTGGGGAAAAGAATCTCTATTCAATAAATAGTACTGGAAAAATTGGATAGCCATGTGTAGAAGACTGAAACGGAATCTGCACCTCTCACCTCTCACAAAAATCAACTCATGGTGGATAACAAACTTAAACCTATGGCATGAAACTATAAGAATTCTAGAAGAAAATGTTGGAAAAGGTCTTATAGACATGGGGTTAGGCAAGGAATATATGAAGGAAACCCCAAAACCAATAACAGCAACCACAAAAATAAATAAATGGGACCTGATCAAATTAAAAAGCTTCTGCACAGCCAAGGAAACTATCACAAGAGCAAACAGACAA
>NW_012142968.1:12720-13930 GCF_000956105.1 Propithecus coquereli | reverse complement strand
GTGTCTAGAAGGCACTCATTGTATTAAAATCAAGGATCTCGGGAGGCAGAGAAGTAGAAAGGGATCTCAAGAGGCATATTATAATAGAGTTGGTGAAATGGGGTGACAATAAGGAAACTGACCTGACAAGACTACTAGTTTTCCACTGGGATGTAAAGAAGCCAGGATTGTCTGGAGAAGGGCTAAATTATACAAGGTTAAGAATGATAGACTGAGGCACATATGCATGATACAAATTTTGGTTAGTATAGCATTTAAATTTTTCAAAGCACTTTCAAATCCATTGTATCCCATTCTTATTGCTATGTCAAATCTATGAAGTAAAAATAGGATTATCCTTAAAGTAGATGTCTGTTTATATAGCAGAATTATAGGAGTGCCAAGAAGTCATCATGTCTTGTCCTTAAAATGCTACCACCAGTATTTAGAGGTGACTGAAATCTGACAACTGGAGTTTTCAAAATATCCCAACTCTAACCCTAAATCAAGATTAATGTTTAGAAAATATGACTTATAGATCAGACTTACTTGGGTCATGTCGGCTTTGGAAAAATGCCAAGAGAAAAACTGTTGCTCTCTGAGAAAGGATATCAATCAATGGTACAGTGACAAGGCAGACCTGGTGTGCTTTTGACGGAAGGAAAAATTAAGGAGTGAGACCTTAATCAGCAATGCAGACAGAGAGAATGGTGCCTAGGAGTGGAGGGGAGGCAAAGAATGGGAAAGCTATTGGGTTATTAACTATGAAATGTCCGATTGCCTTAAGTACTAACATTGACAGTTGATATCTCTGACATTGCACTTTGACAGTTCTTATTTTATTTTTATTGCAAAGGTACATCCTCATTCTTTCAAATGCACGGTTTGGCTTGTGATTGACTTTCAAATTTTTTTAGAGCAATTTCTGTGAAACCATGGATAAGTCAAAAATTCAAGTTATTTTTGAATGTGAGTTCTGTCGGGGAATCAATGCAGTGCAGACAGCTCAAAATATCAAGGAAGTGTTTGGGAAGGATGTGGTTAAAAAATGCACAATATGTTGATGGTTTCAGAAGTTCTGTTCTGGAGATGTTAGTCTTGAAAATGAGCAATGTGGGTGACCTGAAACCAATGTGGATAATAAGGAACTGAAAGCTGCAGTGGAAGCAAATCCATCGTGTGAATTAGCAGTAAGGTTTGACATTACTATTCCAACAATATTGGATCATTT
>NW_012142968.1:9738-12670 GCF_000956105.1 Propithecus coquereli | reverse complement strand
ACAGCTAGAAGAGTGTCTGGCACTCATAGGCATTTGAAAAATATTTATTTTTGTGATTAATTAAGTCAAATTATGGATCCAGTACTATTTTAATGCAATGTAAATTTTTACATGTGATTTTCAAACCTTCTTTTAGATCTCTCTGTTTTGGATATTCTATATGCCTAAATTTCTATGTCTCAGTCTTCATTTTGATGAAATCATAACCTTTTGCTTTAAGCATCTCTGCCTGCAAGTGTAGTGCTTACTGTAGATTAGCTGGGGAGCGAAGAGTATCAAATCTTTAAAATAATGATAATTCAACTAGTAGAAAATAGTTATGAACCTGTATTTACCAAATATTTAGAAACTGTGTTTATGTAATGGGAACACATAAATGATTTTCCTAAATATAACCCCCAAAGGGAGTTTACTGATGACAGATTTAGTTAAATGTAATAATAATTCAGAAATGTAACATAGTAGGGACTTATACAGTTAGTCCAATTTTTCACGTGTAAAATAAAGTATTCCAATTAGACAGCAATGAAAACTAAGTAAGCAGTTATCCCAATTTTTTCTCAAACTCTCTGCAACATAGATGGAATGAAATATATCTAAAGCAATCCAAATAACTATTTTGAACTCAGATCACATTTAGGAGAGCTAAGAATCCTTGTTCTGTTTAGTGAAACTCACTCTGCCCATTCAGAAGCTGCATTGTTTTGTTTTTGTGATATATAAAGTATACAATTTGACACCTTAAACAGGGACTTGTTTCACTTTCCAATAGTACTGATAAAAATTTGTTCATTATTCAAATGAATTCAGTAATTGTTGTTCTTGTTCTTTTAGTGTTACTCTCTTGGGTAAGTGGTTTGCCAGTTCTAAAGCAATCTTTCTAACAACTTACATGTATTTCTGAAATATTAGATGGTCGTTTCATCTCGTAAATCTGAAGTTCCATTAGCAACAAGCACAGATTTTTTTTCTTTTTTCTTTTCTTTTCTCTCTCTCTCTCTCTCTCTCTCTCTCTCTCTCTCTCTCTCGCTAAGAGACAGAATCTCGCTCTGTCACCCAGGCTGGACAACAGAGCATGATGGCACAATCATAGCTCACTGTAACCTCGAACTCCTGAGCTCAAGCAATTCTCTCACCTCAGCTTGCCGAGCAGCTGGGACTACAGGCACACATCACCATGCACGACTAATGTTTTTATTTCTTGTAGAGACAAAATCTCGCTATGTTGCCCAGACTGGTCTTGAACTCCTGGCCTCAAGTGATCCTCTCACCTTGGCCTCCCAAGATGCTCAGATTATAGGCATGAGCCCACAAACCTTTTTAACTGCTCTCTCTCTCTCTTTTGTTCAATCATCCCCAATGTAATACCGTATTTTTTTAGCAGAGATATAACTAGAATGAATTCGAATCATTATAAGAAGAGCTCTTCTGAAAGCAATCCTCACATGCTAGATGCTAATTATTCTGTAAATTGATCAGATTCAAAGTCCTTTAAGATAGCCACCTGAAAAACGTTATTAATTACTGAGAGGTGTATTTAAACTGAGATGATAGAGTGATAAACATTGTAAATAAAATGAGATCTTAGTGATGCTATCCCTAACTAAATTTTCACCACATTCTATCCAAAATCATTAAACATACTGCTTCCCATTAGGTTTGTAAATGTATCTTTGATGAAAATGTGCAAAAGATATGAAAACAGAGGATGGCTTTGCATGTTCTCTTCTCAATCATGATGGTCTTATGTACAGTTCATATTAAAGTGTTAAATGCATTTGAACAAACCTTTTTAAAATTATTAAACTGATAAAGCCTCTTCCCTTGTTGAGATATTTTTTCATAAATTGGGAGAAAGTAGAACATTGTGGGAGAGTTCACACACACTCACGTATTTTCCACAATCTCCCCTTTATCCTGTATAAACCCTCCTATAAGCATTTTAGCCTAAGTAAGCTACTAAATGATAGCTTGATACTTAGTCCCAAGATAAAACTCTAGATAAGGTTCAAAACATCCAGAGAAAATGTGTTAGAGATACATGTTTACTTTGTTATATCTAAGCCTAATATCAGGCACAGCATGGTATAGGAGAAAGAACACTGGCCGGGGTTCAGGGAACATAGGATCTAGACATGGTTTTGTTGCTAATAAGTTGTACTATCTTGGACAAGGCATTCGACCTCTATGACCCTTAATTTCCACATATATGAAATGAGGTGATGAAACTAAATTGTCTCAGATTTCCAAACATCTCAGATTTGGTGAATCTCAGTATAGATGTTGCTCAGATATTTCATAAACATTATGAGAGCAGGGACTCTGCCTTATTGACCTTTATAACCATTACATTGCTTGGCTATAGACAGACATCCAATAAATATTGGTTGATATCAGTTGAACTGAGCCCTTCTCTCAGACTGCGAAATTAATACTATCTACTATCTTTTTGTTGATACATAATAATTGTACATATTTATGGGGTACATGTGATATTTTGATACACGTGCACAATGTGTAATGATCAAACCAGGATATTTAGGATATCCATCACCTCAAACCTTTATCATTTCCTTATAACACAGTCTACTTTCTAAAACCTAAAGGGATGGAAATTCCTTAAGGACAAGACTTTTATGACTCTATGAATCTTCTCCGTAGGAATAAATTTGATGCAAGAAACATTGAGTGCCTACCACATGCTAAGTACTGAGAAAACAATGTGTTCGCTGCATTCTTTACGGTAGAGCAATTAATGGAGGATAAGAGTGGAGATTATATTAAAAAAAACACTTTAAAAGCATGCCAATCTATGTTTATCTGTAAACTATGCCTATTAAAAGTCTATTTATTTAGGTAACAGAGCCATATCCAAGGTACCACCATCTACTCATTGGCATAACAAAAAGAAACCTTCTTCAGGAGTACTAAC
>NW_012142968.1:5103-6333 GCF_000956105.1 Propithecus coquereli | reverse complement strand
TTTAGTTTTGCCCTTGAGGTATTTTGTGATATTCTCGTTTTTCCCCATATCTATAAAATGTCGAAACAGTCAACTCAAATAATGAAAAATTCAATGAATCAATTGCTTTGGTATCTTAGACACATTCTATGTAATTCTGAGAGAGAAACATCCATAATTTTTTTTAATCAAGTACAGCCTGCAACATTAAAAATAGACATTAATAAATTAAAATTAGATTACTGGACTTCTCACAGAATAGGGAGCAGAAGTAGATGTCTCTATTTTAAACTAATTATAAAATGGGAAATAGCTCTCATTAGGGGTTTGGGTGTGGTTTAGCAATTCTACCAATTCTGTCCTTCCCTTTACAATCCTTAACTGAAGTAGGATATCTCAACCTCAGCACTATTGACATTTCAGGCCAGATAATTATTTGCTATGGAGGAAGGCTGTCCTAGGCACTATAGGGGTCTTAGCAGCATCCTTGGCCTCTACCTAGATGCCAGTAGTATATCTCCAAGTTATGACAACTAAACATGTCTCCAAATGTTGCCAAATGTCCCCTTGGGAGGCAAAATTGCCACACACCCCCCACTGTTGGAATAACGAAGCTCTATGTATAGAAAAGAAAACCCAAGTGGGAAAAAAAAGCACTACTTCATTAGTAATGGGAGAGTCCCTAATATATCTCCAGCTTCATACATCTATTCTCACTCGTAAACTGTGCTTAACTACTTGATTTAGGACAGGAAGCCTAAATGAGGCTTTTGACTCCCTTCCTGTGAAATGCTTACTGCACTAAAACCAGAGTCCAAAGGAGGGAAGTTGTAAACCTGCCCAAAAAGTCTAGGACATCTTTCATCACTAATATGATGGAAAAGAGAACATAAAAGAAAGGAAGCACACCATCACTCTGTCACTTTAAATCCAGATCATTAATAAAATATAGTCTAATGATTGTCTTCAATGCTGAGAGATTTCTTTCAATTGTTCAGCAATCATGATTTTTATTTCCAGGAGTTATTTCTTAGTCCCTGGTTGTTCCTTCCATAGCATACTGTGCTTGTTTTACAAAGCAGTCTTCTTGAATTTCTCTGAGAATAAATTTAGCATTTTTTAATGTTCTCGTATGCTCCCTGAATTATCTCTCTTTATTCTGGATCAGATTTTTTGTTTATCTCACTCTGTCTCCTCCATTCTATTTATCTTGGCAGGTATGCCTCCTTCCAAAAATAAAAAGAGAAAAAA
>NW_012142968.1:1416-2438 GCF_000956105.1 Propithecus coquereli | reverse complement strand
TGTTGCAAACATTTCAAAATATCATTCATATTAACAACTATTTAAAAATTACAGTAAGTATTAGACCTGCTACTAGACTTTGTTATTTAAATGCCAATTATTCTTCAGTATTTTGAGAACTGTATCAAGGTAACTGATTTCCTTAGTAATCCTATGTATTTTATTTTGTGCTTTTAAAAATACTATTCTGAAAATGGGTTCATAAGGTTTGTTAGACTATAAAGAATTCCATGCCACAAAACCCCTGACTTAAGGCATTCAGGGAGGGATGAGGAACTACAACTTTATCTAGGAGCTATCAAAATATAAAAATAAGGGTATAATGAAATACATGAATGCATGTATGTATGTATGTTGTTTAAAATCTTGGCAATCAATCATTTGAAATATATATCTTTAGACTTTCCATCTTGATATATTTCTGCTTTGGCTTCTGTTTATTGTATTATTGACTGCTATAATTTTGAATAATAACATTAATTGCCATTGTTTATTGAGTACATGCTCTGTGCCACTTGTAACACTAGGTGAATTATGAATAATGCTTCCTTTGGTATGTTAACATGGAAAATTCACTGGGCTAGGGATCAAGAAATATTGATCCAAGGGAAATAGCTTTTCCTGTTCTTCCATTCACTGTGATCTTGGAAAAATTACTGTATCATCCAGGAATTATTTTCTTATCTATGAAATGAGAACAATTACATCTGTTATACCTACTTTACAGGACATTTGGATAGTCAGATGAGACAATGAATAAGAAAATGTTTGGAAACACTCTTTGGAAACTTTATAAATACTTCTAATGGTTGATAATTTAAAGTTTTATGTAGTTAAACTTTGTCTCCTTACAAAAATAAAGGAATTGGTATTGCTAACACAGATATGCAGAAATATTTAGAAAAATTGGAAGTAGATGTCATAAGGCAGAAAAATGCCTTCACTTCAAGAAAATTGCACTTTCTTAAAGTTCTTTAAAAATTGTAAACCGTAATCTCAATTATGAATTTTTAGATTTAACA
>NW_012142968.1:0-363 GCF_000956105.1 Propithecus coquereli | reverse complement strand
AATCTGTAGATTGCTTTGGGAAGTATGGTCATTTTAACAATATTGATTCTTCCAATCCATGAGCATGGGATGTTTTTCCATTTTTTTGTGTCATCTACAATTTCTGCCTAACCTTGCCACTTCTGTTCAACATGGAAGTCCTAGCCAGAGAAATCAGGCAAGAACAATAAATAAAGTGCATCCAAATTTGAAAAGGATAAGTCAAATTATTCCTGTTCATTGATGGTATGATCTTATACTTAGAAAACCCTAAAGACTCTGCCAAAAGAATCCCACATTTAATAAATCAATTCAGCATAGTCTCAGGGTAAAAAATCAAAGTACAGAAATCGGTAGCATTTCTATACACCAATAGTGACCGAG
>NW_012142967.1:0-1043 GCF_000956105.1 Propithecus coquereli | reverse complement strand
GAGTCGTTGAAGGGAAAGTGAGGTCAATGAAGTGCCTTTGTTGGTGTTGAAATGAAGTAAACTTGATTATATCTATGGACTGGGTGGCGGGTATGATAGAGAAGAAAAGGCGAGCAAGAATCTGGAGGAAACAGGGGAAATAAGGAAACAAGAGAAGGATAATGGTCTCCTCTGAGACTGGGGAAAATGGACTAAGATGTAGAAAAGTTGATGAACGTGGGGAAGTGGGGGGAAGTGGAAAGAGGGGGAAGGTGATAAGAATCACTTTTTTATAGATAAAATTGTATGTATTTATCTTGTACAACATGTTTTGAAATATATATACATTGTGGAATAGTTAAATTTAGCTAATTAACAAATGCATAACCTCACAGGTTATTTTTGTGGTGAGAACACTTAACATCTACTGTCTTTGGATTTTTAAGAATACAGTATATCATCATTAACTATAATCACCATACTATACATTAGATTTCCTGAACTCATTCCTTCTATGTGTAATTATATATCCTTTGACATCTCCTCCGCTCTTCCCTAACCACCCTAGCACCTGGTAACCACCATTTTACTCTCTATGTCTATGAGGTCAGCTGTTTTAGATTCCAGGTGAGTGAGATCATATGGCATTTGTCTTTCTGTGCCTGGCTTGTTTCACTTAGTATAATGTTTTCCAGGTTCACCCACATTGTCACAAATGACAGAATTTTGTTCTTTTTATGTCTGAATAATATTCCATTGTGTATATATATAACATTTTCTTTATCCATTCATCACCGATGGACACTTAGGTTGATTCCATATCTTGGCTACTGTAAATAGTGCTGCAGTAAACATGGGCGTACAAATGTCTGACATACTGATTTCATTTCCTTTGGATATATACCCAGTAGTAGGATTGCTGTGTCAACTGGTAGTTCTATTTTTAGTATTTTAAGGAACTCCATACAGTTCTCTGGCTGGGATTACCAGTCCCCATGTTGAATAGAAGTGGTGGAGAGTGGGCATCCTTGTCTTTCTCCAGATACTAGAGAAAAAGTTTTCAA
>NW_012142966.1:0-1154 GCF_000956105.1 Propithecus coquereli | reverse complement strand
AGACATGAACAAAAGCTTCTCAAAAGAAGAAAGACAAATGACCAATAAACATCTGCAAAAATGCTCAACATCACTAATCATCAGGAAAATGCAAATTAAAACCACAATGAGATATCACCTTAACCCCGTTAGATTGGCTTTATTAAAAAGTCCAGAAACAATAGATGCTGATGTGGATGAAGAGAGAAAGGAATGCTTATACACTGTTGGTGGGACTGCAGATTAGTACAACTTTATGGAAAACAGTGTGGAGATTTCTCAAAGAACTAAAAGTATACCTACCATTCCATCTAGCAATCCCACTACTGGCTATCTTCCCAAAGGAAAAGAAGTTATTTTATCAAAAAGACACCTGCACTCAAATGTTTATGGCAGCATAATTCCCAATTGCAAAGATGTGTAATCAACCCAAGTGCCCATCCATTTATGAGTGCATTAATAAAATGTGGCATATGTATACCATGGAGTACTACTCAGCCATAAAAAAGATGAAAATACCTTTTGCAACAATCTGGATGAAACTGTAGATCATTCTCCACGTGAAGTATTGCAAAAATGGAAAACAAACACCACATGTACTCACTATTAAATTGGAAAGAACTGATGAGCACACGTGTGTAGAGGAAAGTAAAACATATTGGAAAGCAACCAGAGGGGAAAAGGGAAGAGAGGAGGAGAATAAACCAACCTAATGCATACCATGAACACTATTTGGATGACGGGCACACCTATAGCCAGGACTCAAGCATTACAGAAACAATCCATGCAACCTAAACCATTTGCACCCCCTTAATATTTTGAAATTTAAAAAGAAACTCTTCCAGCAAAAAAAAAAAAGCCCAGACAAGATGGATTCACAGCTGAATTCTACCAGCGCTACAAAGAAGAACTTGTACCCATACTGTAGAAATTATTCCACACCATTGAGAAGGAGGGAATCCTCTCCAACTCATTCTATGAAGCCAGTATCACTTTCATATGAAATCCAGGAAAGGATACAACAGAAAAAGAAAGCTACAGACCAATCTCTCTTTGTAACCAAAATTTATTATTCTACCTTCTCCTGCCACATTGCCCCGTGAACAGCCATCCTTAGTCTGGCTGAGATGCCCACCTCATTTCTCCCATTGTAACCCATGCCATCCCTATTGTTT
>NW_012142965.1:0-1206 GCF_000956105.1 Propithecus coquereli | reverse complement strand
TGAATTTTGGCTCCTTTACTTCTTAACTATGTGGTCTTGGGTAAATCTACTTAACCTCTCCTAATGATCGATTCCTTCCGTGGTAAACATAGGATAAACTCTCTCATTATCTCACTTAATATCTCATCCTCTCCTCACCCTCAGAAACTGGAGTTTTACCTTTATGATGCCTCCCCACCTCCCTCTTCCTACCCACATCCAATCACCTAGGCCAACCAATTTTACCTCCTAAGTGTTTCTAGAACAGCTTCTCTCAATTGCTATTCCACAGTCTAATTCAGGCAAGGCTATCTGTTACATAACATTCTAGAGCTCACTGTCTATCTCTAGGTAGCCGGGAATCACAAGAGCTACTATAGGGAAAGGGTTGTCTACGGTCAGATGTGTTAGGCTTTTATTTTCTGATCTTGTCTAATCCCCATGTAAATCTATCTTTCCTTCTTGAGCTTTAAAAAATAATCTAGTCTTGGCCGGGCACGGTGGCTCACGCCTGTAATCCTAGCACTCTGGGAGGCTGAGGTGGGAGGATCATTTGAGCTCAGTAGTTCAAGACCACCCTTAGCAAGAGTGAGACCCCATCTCTATGAAAAGCAGAAAAATCAGCCAGGTGCCTGTAGTCCCAGTTACTAAGGAGGCTGAGGCAGGAGGATAGCTGGAGCCCAGGAGTTTGAGGTTGCTGTGAGCTAAGATGACGCCACTGCACTCTAGCCTGGGCAACAGAGTGAGACCCTGTCTCAAAAAAAAAGACAAAACTAAGATGACAAAATCAGAACAGAGATGAGTAATAAAAAAATATGATGATGGGTCAAACACAGAATTGAACATGAGTTCAGACTTGATACAGAAAGGAAATACAGGCTTCCTTCAAGTTTTTAAGCAGGAAACTACTTATAAAGTGGAATTTAATACTTTGTAGAGCTTAAATTTTACTTTTATAAAACATTTTCAAATAAAAACTTCTTGTTAGCAGCAAATGTGTCTAACTTATTTTAGAGAGATCTTAACACAATTGAAACGTTTACAAAGTTTTTAGAGCAATGAAGATAGAACCAAGATATTGCCTATTAACAACATAACTTCTTTAAAAGTGGTTC
This sequence comes from Propithecus coquereli, assembly GCF_000956105.1. Taxonomy (NCBI): domain Eukaryota; kingdom Metazoa; phylum Chordata; class Mammalia; order Primates; family Indriidae; genus Propithecus; species Propithecus coquereli. The sequence goes on along the minus strand of NW_012142965.1, from coordinate 112 downwards.
TGATTTTGATAAAAGAGCAAGAAAACAGATATGTCACAGGACATAGGGTTTACAATGTGAATATAATTTCAATGTGAATAATCTTAACACAGATTAAAATACTATTATTTAG
>NW_012142964.1:0-1098 GCF_000956105.1 Propithecus coquereli | reverse complement strand
TGGGCTTTCTGCTCATCCAGTTCATCAAGGAGTTCCTGTACTTGTTGTTTCTGGGCCTGTAGTTTTTGCAGATTAGTATTTTCCCTTTGAACTTCATCTTGAAGATCCTGAAATACAACAAAATTAACATATTTATTCTCATTGGGAGCAGAGGAAGTTTAAGTTAATAATTTAAACTCTATCTTAAGGGAAATAAAATCTTGTCTCACTGAATATATTGTGTGGATGCATTAAAGTACTAAAAGCTCTAAATATTAACACAATCTTTACTTGAGGACCTAGACCTTCCCTAGACTCTAGATTTATATAGTCAATTTTCTTATTCAAATCTGTCCTTGGATGTCCGACAGGCTTCTCTAACGTGTTAAAAACAGAATTCCGGGCATTTTCCCATAAATCTGCTTTAACTTCAATCTTCCCTCTCTCAGTTTCTCTGATCAAAAGAATGGCCTCTTCTTTAAATCTTCTCTTTCTCTCATGTCTTATCTGTAATCTATCAGCAAATCCTGTTGCTTCTTACTTCAAAATATATTCAGAAATTGACCACTTGTTTTTTAACCCTAGTCCAAGTCACTCTTATCTCTCTCCTGGATTGCTGCCTTCAAACTGGTATCCCTGCTTCCACTCATGCTATTTTTCAGTGTATTTTCAGCATAGCAGCTACTGTTAAAAGCCTATGTCAGATCATGTCACTCCTGTACGCAAAACCCTGCACAGTAGCTGGTGTGATGGTGCGTGCCCGCAGTCCCAGCTACTTGGGAACCTGAGGCAAGAGCATTGCTTGAGCCCAGCAGTTTGATGCTGCAGTGCACTAGGATTGTGCCTGTGAATAGCCACTGCACTCCAGCCTGGGCAACATAGTGAGACTTCATCTCTAAAAAATAAAATCAAAACAAAAAAATGAAAACTAAAAAAACTTTGTAATGACTCCCCATCTAACTCACTTTTTTTTTTTTTTTGAGACAGAGTCTCACTCTGTTGCCCGGGCTAGAGTGCCATGGCTTCAGCCTAGCTCACTGCAACCTCAAACTCCTGGGCTCAAGCGATCCTACTGCCTCAGCCTCTCAAGTAGCTGGGACTACAGGCATGTGCCACCAT
>NW_012142963.1:0-1002 GCF_000956105.1 Propithecus coquereli | reverse complement strand
TTTTTGGAGATGGAGTCTCACTCTGTTGCCCTGGCTAGAGTGCTGTGGTGTCATCGTAGCTCACTGCAACCTCAAATTCCTGGGCTCAAATGATCCTCTTGCCTCAGCCTCCCAAGTAGCTGGGACTACAGACATGTACCACCAAGCCCTGCTAATTTTTTCTATTTTTTGTAGAGACTGGGTCTTACTCTTGCTTAAGCTAGTCTCAAACTCCTGACCTCAAGCAATCTTCCTGCCTCAGCCTGCCAGAGGGCTAGGATCACAGGCATGAGTCACTGCACCCAGCCGTGCACGTTTTCGTATACCTGCTGGCCATCATAGAGTTGTGCAACCATCCCACAACCAATTTTTTGGTTTTAACAGCAACTCTTGCTCTCTTCCTCCATGATGTAGATCAGGGTTTCTCAATCTCAGCACTTTTGACATTTGGGTTAGGTAATTATTTGTTGTCCTGTGCACTGTAGGATGTTAGCAGCATTCCTGGCCTCTACCGACGATGCCAGTAGCATATCACCTCCACATTCACATGACAATCAAAAATATCTGTGGACACTGTCAAATGTCCTCAGATGTGCAAAACCATCCCTGGTTGAGAAATCACTGATAGAGATGATGTATTTTCCAATAGCTGAACTCTGCCCCCTCTACTCCTATTGTTTTTTCATTTGTGATGTGTATTAAACACAACTCAGCCCATAACGTGATCTGCTCCACACAGACTTCTCTTAGAATCTGACCCCACCAGGCATTCCCTCTTGGCTAATTCTTTCTTACAGATGTGCCCCAAATCTCACTCACAGGGAGCACTCAGATTGTTTTCACCCTGACAAGCTCTGAGAGTAGGAACATACAGCTCCTCTCCTCTCCTTTTGCCACGAGAGCTGCTAGTCAGCAGGTCTCCACCTGGTATGTTTTCCAACAAAGAATCAGACAATCAGATACTAGTCTACTAGGTCTTTCCAACTACAGAGGAATCATATAGCCTTTGAAGTGACCCCACTG
>NW_012142962.1:0-1207 GCF_000956105.1 Propithecus coquereli | reverse complement strand
CAGGTGACAGTGACCTTCAGGATGCTCCCTGTCTGGTGCCTGGCTCCTGAGCATTTGTGCCCAGAGGAGGATTTAAAATTTTTTTTTTTTTTTTTAACGTCAGAGCCGCGTACGCGTACACACACACACACATACGCACACGGCCTCTTAAGCATCCCCTAAATTTCTCTAAATGGCTTCTGCTTTGGGCTGGAAATGCCAGGTTGGTAGCGCAAAACGCATTACAGCAAGTGAGGAGACAGGGAATCCTTGGGGGAGTCGACTTGGTCTCAGATAATCCTGCATGCACCTCAGACCCCAGAGACTCTTAAGTCTCTCTTTTTTAGTGGCTAAAGCTGCTGGGTCATGGATTCTGTATCAGAATGGGGAGGTTGAAGGGCAAACAGCAACTGGGTTCTCTTGCTTTAAAAAGGCACAGGGAGCACTGCGTGCTTGGCAGGATGGGGGATGATCCAGCTCTGTTCCACTTGCTGTGTCATCTTTTCTAAGGTTCTGCTGACTTTGTTGCTCATTCTACACAACCCAGACAGGCATTTTCTGCACACCTACAAGATATATGTACAATGCAAATGGCCCCTACTGCAGGTTGAGCACAGCACTGCTACATGAGATTGTAATTAGAACTGCTTTCCTAAGGCAATGCCCATTTGGAAGGAAATGTCAGGCTGCTCTCTGACATTCCCAAGTAACGAATGACTGAACCAGAAGCCGCTGCTGCATGATTTAGTGCTACAATCCAGCAATGCAAGCAGGTGCAATTTCAAAACCAGTACACTTGCAGGTTATTGGATCTATGGGGGAGGCTTTATGCCTGACCCACATGAGTGAGGTATGAATTATGGTGTTTTCCTTGAGGGCTTCTGTGAGAATCGGAGATTTAAAAATTCTTGACCTAATTTGATTTTTCTTTTCCATTTACTTAGTATGTCTCCAGCTACATTTTACTGCTGTCTAAAGAGAGCCCTCAGGGAAAATGTTTCCAGATTCTAGTTAAATAGCTCTACTGAGAACTAGCAAATGCAATACCCAGGATGCTTTCAAGCTTTACAGAAAGATGACAGAACACAGCCTGCAGAGAGGCTTCCCAAGTCCACCAAACCAGCTGCCAGACCAAGCTGGGCAAGGTCAATGCTAAACCCAGGAACAAGGTGTCCTGCTTCAAGAGTACATACTACCCCTACCACATGATTTTACGATGAGGCAGGAG
>NW_012142961.1:0-1423 GCF_000956105.1 Propithecus coquereli | reverse complement strand
TGAGCCACCGTGCCCGGCCTCTAATTCATTTTTGAGTTTATCAAGTGCTTGCTTTGTATACTGGGAATATGATAGAGAGCATGGCAGCCATATTCTCTGCCCTCAGGGAGCTCACAGTCCAGCAGAGTTCTAGACAGTATGAACAAAAATCACCCAAATGATATTTAATATTTATTTTGACAGGTATCCTACAGGAATAGCACAGATGGTCACAGAGCAGGGAGATTAGGAAGGCTTGTGATCCAGTGTGGCCTTTAGGCTGGGCCCGAGAGTGAAGGTAAGGGAAACAGTGGTCCAGGCAGAGGACACACCATGCTGACACTGGTGGCAGAAAGGAACAAGGCAGGCTGCAGGCACTGAAAAGGCTGGTGTGGCTGAAACATAGTAAACAGAGGAAATCAGCCAGGCACAGTGGCTGAGGCTGGAGGATCCCTTGAGCCCAGGAGTTCAAGGTTGCAGTGAGCTATGATGATGCCAGTGCACTCTAGCCAGGGAGACAGAGTGAGACTCTGTCTCAAAAAAATAAAAATAGAAAATAAAAGAATAAAACAAATATGTAACATTCTTGTAATGTTCTTTATGTAGGTCAGATTGAGTTGTACACTCACCTGCCTGTGATGAAACAGCTGGTCCAGCAGCTGGAACAGTGGGAGTTCCGAGTCTGTGGAGTTTTTCTTGTTGATTCGCAGTTCATGGTGGAGTCATTCAAGGTCTGTGGGTAAATCTGTTATAGATTTTTCAATCATGGGTACAAGTGGATGACAGTCTCCTTTAATTGTGGGATTCTGGACATTTCACAAACGATTCTAGAGTTATTTAGTATCTCTTATCATTAAATTATTATGATAATTATTTTTAACTCAAAAATAGTAAATTATGATGTAATAGATTTGGGAGAACTGCTTGCCAAAAAAAATTGAGGCAGATGGCTATTTTGTAAAATGAATAGTCTGTTTTTAATTTTCTGAGGACCTTTTGTCCAGTTTATGAATTGTGTACATCAAATTTTATTTTATTAATAGCTCTTGAGGAATATTAAATGGGAATAGGAATACTGTCTACATTGATATTTATGATCACTGTAGATTAAGTCTACATTTTCTGCCTTATCCTCACCTGTGGGAACCAGGGGTTGAGCATCTGCTTAAGGGACAAGGGACAAGGGACAGTTTTTCTTTATTCCTTGTTGGTTTTTGTTTTTGTTTCTTGAGACAGAGTCTCGCTCTGTCGCCCCAGCTAGAGTGCGGTGGCATCATGATAGCTCACTGCCACCTCAAACTCTTGGGCTCAAATGATCCTTCTGCCTCAACCTCCCAAGTAGCTGGGACCACAGGCACACCTCCACGCCTGGCTAATTTTTTCTATTTTTGGTAGAGACGGGGTCTTGCTCTTGTTCACGCTGGTCTGGAACTCCTGAGCTCAA
>NW_012142960.1:0-1414 GCF_000956105.1 Propithecus coquereli | reverse complement strand
GATTCTAATTTCCCTTGACTGTAACTATTTTGTGCTCTTCTATAAAGAATATTTTTTCTATTAAATCCAATGCATTAATGTATACTTTAATATATGTGGGAAATTTAGCTAAGTGGAATTAATGTGTGTGGGAAATAATGAAGTGCCATTTTCATAATTTTGTTTTTATGTTTGTAACTGTATTTTGAAGAAATTATACCACTTGTTGTGTTCATTTTAAATCACAACACTTGGTACACAGAAGAGAATCCATGTAACATGTAAGCTATAGAACAAAACAATAAAATGAACATCCATGAAACTACCATCCAAATTAAGAACTAGAACATGACCAAAACTATCTGTGAGCTCCTTTCCTAGCCCGTTCACTTCTGCAGAGTTCACACATTAAAAAAGATCGAAGTGCCTTCATTTTCTAGATTATAATTAGTATGCTACTAGCCTTTGAAAAAATCTAAATAGGTATATGCAATTTATGTTAGGAACACCTGCAAATTAATGATTGATGTCAATGCATATGCATAATTCATAAAGACAAAGATGGAGGTTTTAAAAATAGGACATTAGTATTGAAAATGTTAACTACAGCTAGATTTAAACTTTTCTTTTAAATTTCTTAGGCTAGGAATAGTTTCTCTTTTTTTCCTAAATAGATTATTTTTAAAATCTTTTATTACTAAACCTAAAATGACATGAGTACACTATCCATACATAAGACATCAAATGCAACATAAATTCACATTACATGTTGGAAATCCAAGGTTGGTTGGTTTGAGAAGAAATTATGTATGCCATATCATGATATCCATAAGTCCGGGACCTTCTATATTCCCCAATCTTTATACCATACTCTGGAAATCACTTCATGGAGAGAAGTCACTCAAGAAAACATCAATGTGAGTGTAAAGTACTATCGGTTTAAGAAGCTTCAAGTGTATATGTGATTATTTAAAGGTTTTCTCTACGATTTCTCCCCAATTATTTGTCCCATTTGTACTTTTTGCTGCTTACTGTTTTGGAATCTAAAAGGTGTTGACTTGTGACTTCATTTTTGACTGAATCTCTTCTGGAGAACAGAAACTCAAATTCTTTATAAATTTTTTAAGTCTTTAGCAGTAACTCTTTGAGGATTAAGAAATACATTTTATTCATTTTCCATAGCCATTGTAGGTAATTGACTGGATGTTTGTCTATTATTCTCATAAAATAAATATTAGATTTCATTTTTGACTTGTGTTTTCCTTTGATTTCTTTCTTTATTATCATTCCCTCTATCTGGAATTTTCTGTTTCCTCAAGCAGGGATATGTGCTCTGAACAGTGTGGTACTGTGTAAGTGATTCTAATTCCTTGTTTTTTTCTCTTTTTTTAAAAAAATCTCTCCCATGGGGTTTTTTTTTTTTTTTTTTAAATCA
>NW_012142959.1:0-1896 GCF_000956105.1 Propithecus coquereli | reverse complement strand
AAAAAAAAAAAAGTGGCTAGCTCAGTTGCTTGGGACTCAATCACACAAGTACTTTTCCTTGATACAAGCTTTACATCACTTGGTATGCAACACAATCACTTCATGCACAATTCCCATTTTGTCACACAGAATACTGAAAAGATGTTTTCAAGGGTCAAAATTGGCTAAAACGATTTTTACTGCTTTATCGAAGACATTTTCAGGTGAAACTGGCATTTCTGAAAAATTTGAGTGGCATGGTAGTGAAGAAAATAATGATTATTAGTTTTGTACCACTGGTCCAATTGATGCCAAGGTACCACTGCTTTTGTTCTACTGGTACAAACTCAACACAGTGAAAAAAAGCAAATATAACTGACCCTTGACCAACGCAGGTTTGAACTGCATGGGTCCACTTACACTCAGATCTTCTTCCACCTCTGCCACCCCTGAGAAAGCCAGCTCAACCCCTTCTTCTCCTCCACCTACTCAACATGAAGATGATGAGGATAAAGACCTTTAGGGTGATCCACTTCCACTTAATGAACAGTAAATATATTTTCTCTTATGATTTTAACATTTTCTTTTCTCTAGCTTACTTTATTCTAAAAATACTATAATACATATAAAATATGTATTAATCCAGTGGTCCCCAGCCTTTTTGGCACCAGAGATCGGTTTCATGGAAGGCAATTTTTCCATGGATGGGGGTGTGGGGGGATGGGGTGGGGTGGAGCTCTTCCGCCTGGTTCCTAACAGGCCACAGTGGCCTGGGGTTTGGGGACCACAGTGTTAATCAACTGTGTTATCTGTAAAGCTTCCAGGAACAATAGACTATTAGTAGCTAAGTTTTGGGGGAGTCAAAAGTTTTACTTGGATTTTCAATGTGTGGGGGGTTGGCACTCCTAACCTCCACGTTACTCAAGGGCTGACCACAATGTCTTAGCATCATTTTAAGAGATATGACCTCACAGACCCTTCCCCACAAAGAGTCTGTGGAACCCACGGATCTGTGGGCCACACTTTAAGAGCTGCTAATTTGTATTAATCTCTTAACAGCAAACCAGAATCCCAGAAACACATTCCAAGACCACAGGACATCTTCCTACCTCTGCCATCTCTTTGATTTTCTGCTCATAGAACTCCTGCTCTTGTTGCACAGCTGGAAGGAGGGCACGTCGATCATAGGACCTACAATGTCGTCGCTTGTTTTCCAGAAAGAACATCCTCTTTTCTATTTTTATGTCACCTAGAAGATACATGACAATGTAAAATCATGCAGATAACTGTTTGCTAGGAATCTAGGCCAGCCATTTCAAGTCTTCTGTGGCTTTGTCCCCCACCTATTCCCTGGCAGTTTGTTTTTTATGACTTCTGTAACATATTCTCTCATTTGGGAAGACTGAGTTCTGGAATCTACCATGCACCCTTTTGACTCCTCCCCTCCCTCCAGGTTATGCTCCAATTGGAGAGCCTCTCCTATCCTGTCAGTACTGCACTGTGTGAATATACCACAATTATTTACTCACTTTACTACCTAAGGACATTTGGGTTTACTGTTTGGGGTTATTATGAATAACGCTACTGACAGCTGTTTATATATCTGTCTGCAATTCAGTTGGGAATTGCTGGATCATGAGATATGCTTACTTTTAGCTTAGAAAATAATGCAAGTGGTTGTACCAATTTATACCCTCCTTCTACCAGCAGTGTACGTGAGATCCTGTCACTCCACATCCTTACCAACACCTAGTAGCATCAGCTTTTAATTTTAGTCGTTCCGGTAGGTGCAAATATGTTGTATGAATGCTTTTTTAAACTTTTTTTTTTTTTTTGAGACAGAGTCTCACTCTTTTGCCCGGGCTAGAGTGAGTGCCGTGGCGTCAGCCTGGCTCACAGCAACCTCAAACTCCTGGG
>NW_012142958.1:0-1143 GCF_000956105.1 Propithecus coquereli | reverse complement strand
TTCATAAATACCACAATACATTTTCTTTCCAACAGCAATGTACTATTTTTATTTGATAAGGAAAATAACTTCCTTTTTAATGTAAATACTAAACAGTGATAACAAATACTTGCATCTTATAACCATTTTTAGGTAAGTAACTTTATAAAATAATTTGAAGTAATATTCAGAAGGCCACTTTGATGAAGGAATTTATTGGCTGCTTTCCTTTCACTGTATAGGAAACCTAATTGTCATTTAAAAAAAAACTTTTGTTGCCAACAGCCAAGTGCTTTTGAAGTTTTAGATCCTTTTTCTTCTGAAATCAATAATACTTTGTTTACACAATAAGTCAGGATACTTATGAAGTAAAAGGAGACAAAAAATTGTTCTATGTAATTAATTTAAACTACTTTGTAGAGTAGTGTTTCTCAAAGTGGAGCGTCTGACTATATAACGTCAGCATCATCTGGTGCTTAGCAGAAATGCAGATTCTCAGGCCTCAGCCCAGACCCACTGAATCAGAAACTCGGATGGGCAAAGTGATCTGTGTTTTACAACAAGCCCTTCAGGTGATGCACATTAAGGTTTAAAAATGAATACTGCAAAGAATTTATTACATTAAGCTTAATTTCAATTTACTAAATTTAAGACCTCTTATTATTTACAACTGCTTATCTGTATTCCCATATATACCCATATATAAGAGAAGACAATCAAAATTTTCTTCAGAAAAGAGGGAGTCTCCTTATAACTAACTCTTTATGAAGTTTCTTAAATTATGGACACTCTCTTAATTCTTTATTTCAACCACCAAGTAGTATTTTGGGAAGACATCTTACCCTGAAACAATTTTGTCAATGGTACATATGAACACTTAAAGAGATCACCTGATAGAATAATTTAAAACAAAGGAACATTTTAATATAAATTTAATAAACATTAATAGCTAACATTTGAGTATTTAATATGTGCCAGGCACTGCGGTAGGGTTATATCATGTAAACGCAACCATTAACTCTATGAAAGAGGTATAATTATTATTCCTATTTTACAAATAAGAACATTAAGGCTTGAAGAGGTTAAATAATTTCCCATGAACATTTAGGTAGTAAGTGATACAGCCCCTACATGTAAACATAGGTAATGTGACTTTAGAATTCA
>NW_012142957.1:20992-22284 GCF_000956105.1 Propithecus coquereli | reverse complement strand
GAAGGAAGAGAGGGAAGGAAAAAGAAAAATAATAATACATTAGGCAGAATAATGGCCGCCCAAAGATGTCCCTGTTCTATCTCTATAAGCTCTGAATATGTTACCTTACATGGTAAAAGGGACTTTGCAAATATAATTAAGGTTACAGACCTTAAAATAGAATGATTACTTTGGATTATCCAGTTGTGCCTTCCTAATCACACATGGGCCCTAAAAGCAGAGAAATTCCCTTCAGCTGTAGCAAAGAGAAATGCCACAGAAAAGGGAATTCAGAGAGATTCAAAGTGTGGGAACGAATTCATGCCTCCTTGTGGGTTTGAAGATGGAGGGAACAATATGACCAGCAATGCAGGTGGCCTTAAGGAGCTCAGAGAGACTCCTGGCTGACAGCCAGCAAGTAAACGGTTCCTTGGCCTTATAACCGCAGGGAACTGAATTTTGCCAACAACCTGAATGAGCTTGGGAGCGGATTCACCGCCAAAGCCTCCAGAAAGGAATGTAGCCCTGCTAACACCCTGATTTCTGCCTCGTAAGACTCTAAATGGAAGCTCCACCTGAGCCATAGTGCCCTGAACGTCTAACCTGAAGAACTACAAGATAAAATATGGGTGTTGTTTTAACTACTAAATTTGTGGTAATTTGCCATGGCAGCAATATAAAACTGATACAAATAATAAATATACCTGGCTGCAAAGATTCTAATGGGAGAGAAAGTGAGTAAAAGATGTCATGATGTGAGGGGAAATCTTCCTGAAGAATAACACTAATAGTTTGGGGTTTTTTGGTTTTGATTTTGCTTTTTTTCAGGGACAGGGTCTGGCTCTGTTGCCCAGGCTGGAGTACAGCTGTGTTATCATAGCTCACTGCTGCTTCAGACTCTTGGGCTCAAGCTATCCTCCCATCTCAGCCTCCTGAGTAGCTGGAACCACAGGTGTGTGTCATCCCACCCAGCATTAATACTAATAGTTTTAAGCATCTCAGAGGTATCACTCTTTAGAACAATACCTTAGGCCCCTTTCTATACTGATCCTCATTTTAAGGGCATTTTATGAAATACTTGAAATTGACCAAGTGTTATATTTGGGGAGCAGTGTTAAGTGCCTGGTAATCTCTCTGTGACTTGAGGTTTGCGCTGGGGTAGCAGGAGACACCAGTTGCCATATATAAATATTTTTCAAAGCTGAGCACATGATCCTAACACAAAATCTTGCTAAGAATGCAAACTGCCTTTTGTTTTCTTGAGAAAATTGTCCACATAGCAGCCAAATTCATGTTCCGTGTGTCTGCCAGTT
>NW_012142957.1:17268-17908 GCF_000956105.1 Propithecus coquereli | reverse complement strand
TGTGATCAGAAGCAGCTTTGAAGTATGACTTAATAAAAAGTCTGGTTTGGGTGTGAAAAAAAAAAACAAAAACCCTGGAGCTTTTGTGTTCATCTAATTGTAGTTGACCAGTCTAATTACACATTAAACCAAAGAGGTAAAATTTAACGATTTAAGGAAGAGACACTTTTATTAGTTTGATTGCCAATGTACTAATTATTTCTGATAATCTTTATACAAAGTAATAAACCTTTGTTCTGTTAAGAATTTGCTTTAAAAAAAAAAAAAAAGAAAGTGGTCTTGTTGAGTAGAAGCAAATTGCTTGCCACTCTCCAGCCAGGACATCAGATTTTTCACGTACCAGAATAATCGCCCTGGAATTTGCAGATGCATTTGTAATAATAAGGGTAACAACAACTACTGCTATAAGTAGTCTGAGGTTTATTGAGAACATCAATGCATGTACCAGGTGTTTTATATGCATTATACTGTTAATTCCTCAAAACATCCTATTGAAACAAATAATGGTCTTATCCCTATGTTACAAATGAGGGAACAGAGGCTCAATGGGTTTAAGCAGCTTGCTTAACAGTTAGTGAGTGTGGGAGTCTACTTCCTTTCCTCTAAGAAAACCATGTCCTTATTTTGCATTCCATAGCCC
>NW_012142957.1:14372-15198 GCF_000956105.1 Propithecus coquereli | reverse complement strand
ACTTGGAAAATTGTTAAATTCCTCACCGTTGCCTTTTGTAGCAACCTTTACATTGCAAAAGCCACACCAATGTCTAAGCCTTCTCTCATGTGCTCCTTTTCCCATGTGATATTGACACATTTCCATCCTGAAATGGAGTCTGTGTTCCTTCTTCTTGAACGTGGTGGATCTTTATAAGTACTTCAACCAATAGAATTGGGTGGAAGTGATCCACATGGTTTCTGAGGCTAGGAGGAAAAAGGCAATGTGACTTCCATCTGGCTCCTGTTTCAGGATGCCTTCTCTGGAACAATGCCACTGTTACATGAGGAAGCCCATGGAACACTCAAAGGCCATGTGTATGTATTCCGACCCATAGCCCCAGCCAAGCACCTAGCCAGCATTAGCCACTAAAAACGTGGTCAAGCAAGCCTTCTGATCATTCCAGTTCCCAGTCTTGGCGTTTTCCAGCAAAGAAGGTGTACTAACTTGAGGCAACCCAGGTGTTCTGTGTAAATTCCTGATTTATTAAGTTTTGCAATTTGAAATTTTAGTTTCCTTAAATGGTTAAAAACTTCCCAAGATTACCTTATACATTCTATAGGTTGGGGAAAATGTACACTAGATTATTTGGCTCAAGTATTCCATTCCAGTTGTTTTTGTTATCCTTAACTTATCAGCCAGCTGGATTGCAACAAAATAAAAGAGTTAGTTAAGATGTCTGCTGAAGGTGAAATCAATTTTGCCCAAGTGATGTCTCAATGTGTACAAATTCCAACAGATTTTTTCACAGAACCTAACTAATTGATTTTGAAAGTCATTAAGTAGAATAAAGGTGAAAAATTGC
>NW_012142957.1:11409-12041 GCF_000956105.1 Propithecus coquereli | reverse complement strand
GATGTCTCAATGTGTACAAATTCCAACAGATTTTTTCACAGAACCTAACTAATTGATTTTGAAAGTCATTAAGTAGAATAAAGGTGAAAAATTGCCAAGCCAAATTTTTCATATTTAAAATTTTTTCAACTCTATTATGAAATAATTGAAGTACACTAAACATACTTAAAGTATATAATTTGATCAGCTTTACATATGTATGTTCCCATAAAATCAAGATGACAAACATTTTTTTTAACCCTTAAAAGTTTCCCTGACACTCTGTAAGGCTTCCATGACTCTATCCCCATTTATTAATATAAGCAACCACAGAAAAGAAAAAGACTGGGAGAAATGTTTGCAACACATGTATCAGAAAAAGGGCATGCATCTGTATGTATATATTATAAATAACATTAGTATGTTCTGGTCATCTTGTTGCATAATACCTTATTGTTTTGTTTTCCCTCTTGTGGTATTGTTTTATAAAAGCTGTGAGCTTTATATTTTGGATATTTTTACACTGGTTGATATCTATTGTGCTGTTCAATGTCAAGCGGACTTTTGAGCATTTCATATAGGGCAGGCCTAGCAGTTACAAATTCCCTTAGTGTTTGCTTGTCTGTGAAAGTTTTTATTTCTCCATCACTTAT
>NW_012142957.1:10823-11329 GCF_000956105.1 Propithecus coquereli | reverse complement strand
AACTCTATTATGAAATAATTGAAGTACACTAAACATACTTAAAGTATATAATTTGATCAGCTTTGACATATGTATGTTCCCATAAAATCAAGATGACAAACATTTTTTTTCACCCTTAAAAGTTTCCCTGACACTCTGTAAGGCTTCCATGACTCTATCCCCATTTGTTAATATAAGCAACCACAGAAAAGAAAAAGACTGGGAGAAATGTTTGCAACACATGTATCAGAAAAAGGGCATGCATCTATAAGTATATATTATAAATAACATTAGTATGTTCTGGTCATCTTGTTGGATGATACCTTATTGTTTTGTTTTCCCTCTTGTGGTATTGTTTTATAAAAGCTGTAAGCTTTATATTTTGGGTGTTTTTATACTGGTTGATATCTATTGTGCTGTTCAACATCAAGTGGACTTTTGAGCATTTCATATAGGGCAGGCCTAGCAGTTACAAATTCCCTTAGTGTTTGCTTGTCTGTGAAAGTTTTTATTTCTCCATCACTTAT
>NW_012142957.1:6933-7713 GCF_000956105.1 Propithecus coquereli | reverse complement strand
GAATAAACGACTCTAGACATATCAAGAATGTGTCACCTTATCTTTCTATTTACAACTAATAAAAACCTTCCTGTACAAGTAGTGATAACTTCAGTAATCTGCATGACAAACATAAGTTTGGGTTAAGGAACTATTTTTTATTTCTCATATAAAGTCCAATTTATATGTAGGTGAGGTGGAGGTGCACGGCTCAGAGAGAAGAGGACTTTGCTCCACAAATAATCCAGGAACTCAAGCTGATAGAATGTTTGCTATCCTCAGCCTAGGGCTTTTGATGTTATCCTCAGCAAGAAGATATAGTGGGCTGGGGGGAGGTAGTAAAGGATGTCAGATTGTTTTTTTAAAAGGCTAAGACTTTAAGTGGTATGTTTAATTTTTGTCCATATTTCACTGGCCAGAACTTTGTGCATGGGACTGCATAGATGCGAGGGAGGCTAGGCAGTGCTAGCTGGGCAGCTGTTTTCCTGTAAAACTACAGTAAAGAAGAGAAACATGATCCTTTGGTGGAAAGCCAGTTATCTTTGCCTTAGAAGGGGAAAAAAAGTTATATTTATTAAGTACTCACTTAAATCAGGTACTGGGCTACATGTATGCTACACTTCCTTTGATTTGTTATAAGGCAGCATTTCTCAAACTATGTCCAGCAAGGGTGTCTCACACCATTGATGGCCTTTGATAAGAAGGTTGGCATGGCCAAATAAGTTCAGGAGGAAATATAACTTTAAACATATTTAAACAAGTTTCTTTCCTTCCGGACTTTTCAAGGTCCTTAATATATCA
>NW_012142957.1:6014-6883 GCF_000956105.1 Propithecus coquereli | reverse complement strand
GGACTTTTGAGCATTTCATATAGGGCAGGCCTAGCAGTTACAAATTCCCTTAGTGTTTGCTTGTCTGTGAAAGTTTTTATTTCTCCATCACTTATGAAACTTAGTTTTGCAGGGTACAAATTCTTGACCGGCAGTTGTTCTGTTCAAGAAGACTAAAAATGGGGTCCCAATCCTGCTGGCTTGTAAGGTCTCTGCTGAGAAGTCTGCTGTTAGTCTGATGGATTTCCTTTGTAGGTTAGTTGTTGCTTTCATCTAGCAGCTTATAGCTTTCTCCTTAATTTTGACTTTGACCATGTTGATGACTATGTGTCTTGGAGATGTCCTATTTGCAATGAATCTTCCTGGTGTTTTATGACCATCTTGTACCTGGATATCTGAGGTTCTAGTGATACCAGGGAAGTTCTTTTCAATAATTCCCTTGAATAGGTTTTCCATGCCTATTGCTTTTTCTTCTTCTCCCTTTGGGATACTGATAATTCATATATTGGTTTGTTTTACATAGCCCCATATTTCTCTGAGTGATTGTTCTTTTTTCTTTAGTCTTTTTTCTGCATCTTTGACTGACAGTTTTCTGCTGTATTTTGTAATTCCCTAAATGACCCTTTCATTTCTTTAAGTTTGTTTATATCCTTTCATATGTTGTCTATTTCTTTAGTTAGTTTTTTATATTTTTCATTCATGTCCTAAAATATTTTTTTGATTTCTTTGTGTTGGTTTTCAACTTTCTCTTCAAATCCATTCATCTTGTTTGCCATCTATATTCCGAATTCCATTCGTGACATTTCAACAATTTCGGTTTTTTTTTTTTTTTTTTTTTTTTTGAGACAGAGTCTCGCTTTTGTTGCCCGGGCTAGAGTGAGTGCCGTGGC
>NW_012142957.1:0-674 GCF_000956105.1 Propithecus coquereli | reverse complement strand
CGAGTAGCTGGGACTACAGGTGTTCGCCACCACACCCAGCTAATTTTTCTATTTTTTGTAGAGATGAGGTCTCGCTCTTGCTCAGGCTGGTCTCAAACTCTTGAGCTCAAACGATCCTCCAGCCTGAGCCTCCCAGAATGCTAGGATTACAGATGTGAGCCACTGTGACCAGCAGCTATAGGCTTTTGAAGAGCTTCCTAGCAATGAGGTAAAACTCCAAAGTTACAAAGGACCAGATTTAGGGATTAGACACTTACAAATAAAATATGTTGGTATATAGGAGAAAATATAAGCAAAATTGAAAGGCAAACAATACACTAGGTAAAAAAGAAAAACTTTGCAACATATATGACAGCTATCAGGTAGTATTCATTATCTAGAAAGAACTGTTATAACCAAATAATAAAATAAAGACAACATTAACAGAAAAATGAAGAAAGAACATAGTTAATTCACAAAATGAGAATTACAAATAATCAAAACACATGAAAAGTTTTCAGTTTTCCTCATAAAGATGCACAACTAGTAATTTTTTTTAAATTGTCAATTTTTTTAAAAAAATTATAAAACCCAGTATATGCTAAAGATAAGAGAAAACAAGAACTCCTATACCCTAATGGTGAGTCTATAAATTTGAGTAAACTTTCTGGAGGAATTTTGACTGTACATCAAAA
>NW_012142956.1:0-1008 GCF_000956105.1 Propithecus coquereli | reverse complement strand
GAGTTGGAGACCAGCCTGAGCAAGAGCGAGACCCTGTCTCTACTAAAAATAGAAAAATTAGCTGGGAGTTGGGGCACAAACCTGTAGTCCCAGCTACTCGGGAGGCTGAGGCAGGAGTATCGCTTGAGCCCAGGAGTTTGAGGTTGCTGTGAGCTATGATGACGCTACTGTACCCTACCCCTGGGACAGAGCGAGACTCTGTCTTTAAAAAAAAAAATGAGGATCCAAGGACCCACCCAAGTAGCCATTGCCCCATTTATGAAAAGGAACCTTTAGCTTTGGTGTCCCCTGTTCCTGTCCTGATCCTGTCCCACCCTTCCCCCAGGTCATCCTGAGTTTTGCTTTTATCATTCTCTTGCTTTTCTTTATAGTTTTACCACGTGTTTGTATTGCTTAATAATTGGTTTAATCTTGCACATTTTGAACTTAATATTGCTTTATATTTTTTCAGTGACTTAAATTTTTTGCTTATATGTTCTTGAGTTTAATCCATGTTGCATAGGGTTGTATTTCATTTTCACTGATGAATAATGTTCCATTGTCTAAGAATTTATTTATCCTTTCTATTGTTGGTGGACATTTGGGTTGTTTCCAGTATTTTGCTGAGACAGATGGTGCTGCTGTGCACATTCCTGGGACACGTGTGGACAGGGTCTATAGCTCGGAGTGGAATGAATCATCGGGTATGTGCATCATCAGTTTGACCAAATAATGCAAATTGTTTCCAAAACGGTTTCCGCAACTCAACAATTCTGTTTGCTTTACATCCCTTAACAATAGTATTATCAAACTTTAAAATATTTTTACTAATTTGTACTGTACTATTTACCAGTACAATGGTATCTCCTGTGGTTTAGATTTGCATTTTCCTGATTATTAGTGAGTTAAGCATCTTTTCATATACCTATTGATCATTCAGATTTCAGCTTCTCTGAAACATTCATTTAATCTTTTGCTCATTTTTTATTGGGTTGTTTGTCTTTAGACTTTTTGTTTGTAGCTTTTTTT
>NW_012142955.1:0-1211 GCF_000956105.1 Propithecus coquereli | reverse complement strand
ATTGACTATTACTATATGTCTGCCATCAAAGCGTTTACACTAGAGGGGATAATGGACATATAAGCTGACTATAAAATTTTGAGTACAAGGGATAGGGTGCCAATAAAGAATATTCAAAAATGATTTCCCAAAAGATAAACAGTGAGCTCTATGTTGAAGGATATCAAAGAGGAAGCTGAATCAGTAAAGGTCTAGAAGATATAAGACGTGCTGAAGTTTCATTTGTAGCTTTTAGTCATTTGTAAGCATTGTTTTCCCAACATCCTTTGTTTCTTTATATTTTATAAAGTTCACTATGTGAAAAGAAACCATGAAATTGTGAATCTAAGGCAACCATTTTTCTGCATATAAGATTTAACCCCGAAGTGAAAAGATAGTGGAAAAATGCTGTAGAAATAGTATCCTGGCATTGTCACTTCTATTTTGTATAACACATAAAATTGAGTAGGTATGAATTTTCGGAGAGGTGCACATAGGTACTATTTTATCAATTATGTTTTTATAACATAAGAATAGAACTCAATATTTTGATTAATTTATTCATGTTAACTGTGTTTTTCCATGGTTGCTCAGAAACAATTTAAGAGTTAGTCACACAGTTCAAAATAAACCTTTCAGCACTATTGCACCGATTTATACTGAATGAATATTATTAAACTTTTGGATGGAAAAGAATTTGAAAAATAATAGGGGAAGCAAGAAGATTTTTAGTTATTTTTATATAAGTATAATTTATTTCCAGAGAAATTGAATCAAATCTCAGATTTGTGAACATACTTCTTATGCTTATAAACTGAAACCCAATAGCTGGAAGTGTCCTCATCTTTAACTTTTAGCCAAAGCTAATTTCTATAAAGCTACTGGGTGTTACACGAAAGTTAGGAAGTCTCCATTTTCATATTAAACAGTTCTGCATGCCAAATTTTATAGTAATACACTCCGTATATATGAGTAGAATTGTAGTTATTCACTATACTTATTACAAATAAGAAGTCTAGTTAGCAGGAGTTAGATAATGTATTTGAAAGGAAGTAGCTGAAATCTTGGTAACAGAAATATGGTAAGCCATGATCCTGTAAAATCCATCTCATCCAATAACTTAGAGTTTTATTTAATTTGTGAAACTTAATTAAATAATTAATTTAGTTATTAAGTTAGTTAGCTGGTTCAAGAAATGTTTAGGTATTTGTATTTTTTTCCTTTTTAAAAGC
>NW_012142954.1:0-1349 GCF_000956105.1 Propithecus coquereli | reverse complement strand
GCCTCCCAGAGTGTGATAATTTTTTTGTAAAGTTCAACATACACTTAGCATGTGACTGAACAGTTCCCTTCCTAGGTATTCGCCCAAGGGAAATGAAAGCACAGCCCACAAAAAGACTTGAACAAGAATGATCATAGCTGCTTTGTTCATAACAGCCAAACACTGGAAATAATCTATGTTATGAATAGAGTGTGTCCTCTGAGAAGTAGATGTCAAAATTGGAATCCTGTGAGAGAAAACGAGGGGGAGCTGAGGCGGAGATTGGGAGAGCCGTCGTACCGTGATGCAGGCGTGATCACGAGTGAAGAAGAGAGGGGAGAAGGACAGTTGAGTGGAAGCACCGCCGACGGCAGTGCAGTTCTACGAAAAGTGCAGCAAGGCTGGTGAGGGGTCCTTAAACCAAACTCAACCATCGGAGAAGCCCCCTTCTCCCAGGAATGGGCCTATCGATACCCCTATCCCACTCGGGCATTGCAGGGAGCAGCCCATGGGAAGCCTGGCTTTGGTAAGAGTGCAGTGAGGAATTTCAGAGCACAGATGAAACCTCCGTTAACAGGAGACTGGTTCGTACAATGCAATGCTACTCAGCAGTAAAAAGGAACAGACTACTGATACACGCAACAAGCCTCAACCTCCACAACATGCAGAGCGAAAGAAACCAGATGCCAGAGACCACATGAAATTCTAGACTAGGAAGAACTAATATAAAGTGACAGAAAGCAGATCACTGATTACCTGAGGCCAGGGATTGGAAGAGATTGATTATAAAGGGACACAAAGAACCTTTTGGAAATGAAGAAAATATTCAACATCTTACACAACTGTTTACAGTTGTCAAAACTCATCAGCCTGTACATTTAAAAATGAGTACTTACTGTATGTTGTGGAGGTGAGGGGAAAGTTCCCTGTCACCCTGTCATCCCAGAAGTTTCGCTGAACAATCAACTCACAATGAAGCAGATTAATAAGAGAAAGGAGTTTATTTTCCATGTACACAGGAAATCACCGAATGATTACCCAATATCCCAGTGGGGTCCAGAAATGTATATACCCTCCTTTAGAGGGGAGGGGGAGATGAGGAATATAGGTAATTCTGTTTAGGGGCAATAAATGATTGCTAGGGAGGATGAATGGTTGGGGGGAAACAGATTGACTTGTAAATTAACCTGAGAGACAGGTATTAGATTTTACCTATTTGGACCAGGTCTGTTTCCATTCTTGATCTTTCCTGCAAAATATTGAGATAACAGGGAGGGGAAGGGAAGTCAGTTGTTCTTTTTGGTGGGTCTGTCTGGTTTATGCAGATAGAGGGGAAAGCCCCTTCCAAGGCCTGTCAATCTCTAAGGGAC
>NW_012142953.1:0-1116 GCF_000956105.1 Propithecus coquereli | reverse complement strand
GTGAGCTAGGATGACGCCACGGCACTCTAGCCCAGGCAACACAGTGAGACTCTGTCTCAAAAATAAAAAAAAATAAAAAATAAGAACAGAGCACTCTCCGCGCGGCATCTGGGAAGCCGCCTTGGCCGCTGCAGAGCACACCTGCGCTAGTCCCAGAGCACCCAGGGGAAGGGGACATCCCGCCCACGCCTCCCTTTCACCTCCCACTCCAGCCCAGTGACTGATTTCTCTGACCATCAGGCTCTCCTTGGTGGAGGTCACAATAAAATTCGCGATTTAGATTCGCCTGCACCCAAAGACAAGGTTCCCTCCCCATCTGTACCCGTCCCGCCCTGAACTAGTTCTCCGAATCCCAGCCCTGCTTACACAGCAAGGGCTTCTCACTTTCTCAAGGCACCTGCTCCGAGAAACCTGGAAGCCACACGGCGAACCGCCCGCCGCGAAAGCCTTGGTGGCCGAGGTGGCGCCCTCCTGGGTGGCCCTCGAGGGCAGCACAGGGGACCCGGCCAGCGCCCGCATCTCTTGCATCGAACGTCTGTGCCCGGGACGCACCTTCCAGAAGCCGCCCCTTCCCTGGTGGCTCCAGAGCCCCCCACGCCTTGGCCTTTCGTCGCCAACGCCGGTGCCCGTGTCCCCGGGGAACGCCTGGCCCGGAGCCCCCCGACGCCGACGGAAACTCCGTGCTCCGGACCCCGGCGCGGCCCCCCGACTCGCCCCCTCCTCCTTCCTCCCTCAGCCTCCGCGGGCGCCCCCACTTGTCCCGAGGCCTCCGCCGGGCGCCCCCACTTGTCCCGAGGCCTCCGCCGGGCGCCCCCACTTGTCCCGAGGCCTCCGCGGGCGCCCCCACTTGTCCCGGGGCCTCCGCGGGCGCCCCCACTTGTCCCGGGGCCTCCGCCGGGCGCCCCCACTTGTCCCGGGGCCTCCGCCGGGCGCCCCCACTTGTCCCGGGGCCTCCGCCGGGCGCCCCCACTTGTCCCGAGGCCTCCGCCGGGCGCCCCCACTTGTCCCGAGGCCTCCGCCGGGCGCCCCCACTTGTCCCGAGGCCTCCGCCGGGCGCCCCCACTTGTCCCGGGGCCTCCGCGGGCGCCCCCACTTGTCCCGGGGCCTCCGCCGGGC
>NW_012142952.1:0-1966 GCF_000956105.1 Propithecus coquereli | reverse complement strand
CCATTACCCGTCTCCCCTTCCCCCCTTCCCCACTACCCTTCTCAGCCTCTGGTAACCATCACTCTACTCTCTGTTTCTATGAAATCAGTTGTTTTAATATTTAGCTCCCACATATGAGTCAGAACATGCGAGATTGTCTTTCTGTGCTTGGCTTATTTCACTTAACATAATGTTCTCCAGTTCCATCCATGTTGTTGCAAATAGCAGGATTTACTCAGAGAGCCAAATCTAAGAGTTATCAACCGTAAAGAGGAGGTAGAAAGAAATATTGGAGTAGAAAATTTATTCAAAGAATTAATAACTGATGCTTCCTTTCTGATACGCTATAGGCGAGGTCAGATGAATAGTAATAGCAATGAAAATACCTGCCCTCAAAACATCCTAGAACTTTTGCCTTCTTGCACATGTACCCCATTAGCCAACACTATTCTCAACATGTATATCTTCCATCTCCAACTTTATTTACTACACATTGAGCTGAAGGCACGAAGTTTTTGCTTCCAGCATGTAGCAAGATATACCTCTAAAACAAGTTAGCATCCCAAAACACATTTTAGATTGCTGAATAAAGCAGATGACAATAAATGTCTGATTTAAACATTTGATTTCTTGTTAAAATATCCACAAAATACCCTGAATGTGCCTCCATGCATGCTGAGGCTCATCATGTTTCAATGGGAATCCAATTCATATTCTTAATATCCCTGTTAGAAACCTTGAACTGATCAAGGCTTTGTCATGTTTCTTAGTTTTCCTTTCAGCAAGGAACCTTAATCCCTTCTACTAAATGACTAAAGGTCATGCGTTGTAATGATAATATCTTCAGAGAAAATGAGCATAACCATTTATTTAAGTCAATGGGAATAGTAATTTCTTTTCTTGGAAAAATGACTTCCTCAGATTTAACAATATAGACACATAAGACCTATAAAATGAAGACATGGCCAGTTAATCATTTTTACTGCCACTTGTCCTCCATGGGGGTAATGGTCCCAGACAAAACAGCTGTTGCCAACATTGCTAAAATTCCAGTGTCACCTTGTGTGACCACAGAATACATACGCATGTATATGAGGCAGCTTAGGGTCTTAAGTTGAGATTTTTAAAACTAGCACTTGGGTTTGATTTTCTAATTATTTCTCTTTTTCTCTCCTAATGAACAGCAGCAGGGGGACATTATTAGCCACTTTCTGACTTCCTAAGTTTTTTACTAATTGTATTTACATTCTTATGGAAAAGGATATTATCTTCTTATAGTCACTAACTACTTTTTTCATCTTGTCTTATGTTGTTGAAACCAACTATTAAAACACCTGGACTGACATGTGTTATTCATAGTAATAATGAGACAGAATATTTGAAATCCTTGATATATGGTGACCAAACTTGTAATCAGTTGGGCCAGTGCCCAGAAATGGACAAATACCATGTCTTTGTGTTGGGTAAACATTAAGGTTTGAGATGTCAAAGGCCAATCAGATTGGTTAGAACCTTAATGTTCAGAAAGGGATACTTGTTTCCTAAATAATCTTATAGTTTGCATTGGATGATATAGTTTGCAGAAGGATTTCCATACAATATTGTGTGATTTTATTGTGTATAACTTTGTGAGGTAGGCAAGAAAAGATCATTTTCATTTTTTTTTTATTTCAGCATATTATGGGAGTACAGATGTTTAGGTTACGTATGTTGCCCTTGACCCCCCTCCCCCCCAAGTCTGAGTCATTTTCATTTTAACAACAAGAAAACTCTGGGCCCTGACAAATAAAGGGCTCAGCTAAATGTGTGCAGTCATCGTTCTCTGCACAACAATAACTATGATTTGGTATGGTCAAAGAAAAGACTAAAATAAATTGTGTAACTAGAGAAGCAACAAGTCTTCAGCATTGTCTAGGGGACCTAAAACATGGAAGGAAATGTGTTAGAAAATAAGATCTGAAGGGGCTTCAGCTATCTCTGCAATAAT
>NW_012142951.1:0-1243 GCF_000956105.1 Propithecus coquereli | reverse complement strand
AAAGGACATCCTTCAATCAGAAGGAAAACGATACCGGAAGGAAATAGAAATCTACACAAAGGAATGAAAAGCACTAGAAAGAATAAGTAAAAGCTGTGTTTCTACTCAAATCTCTTTAACACATATCAACTGTTTAAAGTAATAAGAACGTATTGTGTTTCTAGCATATATATGAGTAAAAATGCCTAGCAATGATAGCATGATAGCCAGGGTCAAAATGGAAATACATTGTTGTAAGGTTTGTCTACTTTATGTAAATAGTATAGTATCACTTGAAGGTAAATTGTGATGAGTTAAAGATGTATACTATACACTCAAAGATACCACTAAAATAACACAATAAATATATACATAATAAACCACACATAAACAAAATCATAAAAAGACAATTCAGTGAGGTGGCCATCGCACTCCACAGCTTGGCAGGCCCGCCAGGTGACACACAGTACCAGAGCCCAGCCGGTGAGAGATCCTGAGTCTCAGTCGCCGTCGCTCTGCAGCCTGCTGCTTGCGCTCTCCTGCTCGCCTCCTCAGCCAGTCACGCTGGAGCATCTGAGCTCGCCGCCCACGCAGATGGACTACAAGGGCCAGAAGCTAGTTGAACAGATGTTTCAGGGAATTATTCTTTTTTCTGCGTTGGATTTACTTACACTTACGTGGCGGAACAGTTCAGGTGGACTGTCTATATAGTTATGGCCGGATTTGCATTTTCATGTTGCTGACACTTCCTCCCTGGCCCATCTCTTGCTGACGTCCTCTCAGGTGGTTACTTGTTCAAGACTCAGACACAGAAGACAAGAAACCAGGAAAGAGAATAATTAAGAGTTATGCTAAAAATAGTTAATTGGAATTTTCGTGATCAGCACCTGCTTTTATTTCTTGTGAGATGAGCTAAATTGCTTCATACCCAAAATATGAGCTAAACCACCTATGCTCTTATGGCACAGCTGTGTATAGATTTAGTTCTCTTCATATTTCATTTCTAACCCAGCTGGGTTTTGACTTGTAAATAGTTAGGCCCTGTCTTCATAATCTTCCTCTGAAATGGAGAACAGAAAACACAAGTATGTTGTTTCTTTCACATATACATAAATAAGTGAATAAATGCCTCATAAATTATAGTACAATTAAAAAAAGACAATTAAATGACAAAAATTTCCAGATTAGATAAAAAATAACAGGATCCAACTATGTGCCATCCACAAGAAGTCCACTTTTTAATATAAGATATATATAGGTTAAA
>NW_012142950.1:0-550 GCF_000956105.1 Propithecus coquereli | reverse complement strand
ATCATTTACTCATCTCTCTAATTTTTTTTTATATTTTCTCTCTTACAAATAGGACTGTGGTGATCATCTTTTCACTTTAGATGCTTAATTCCCTGAATTAAAGCAGATTACTGTATCAGTTGGTAAAGAACACTTTCCATGTTACTATTAAATGGGCAGCATGGAAGAAACTTAACTGTTCTTCTATACCCTACACAAAATGCCTAAAATCATGACCATGACTGAGCCGGGAAAGCCAAGATACTAAAGTGACTAGAGATCATGAAAATAGGTAGAACAAAGGGAACTAACATGAGTTGCTGTGCAGAGAAGCATTGCTCAGCTCTTGGTGGTCAATGGGGTAGGTCTTATGAATTGTGTACACAGAAGTGGCTAGGGGCCCTTATGAGGCAGGAAGTTTGGACAGACATCCCTGTTTAAAGATTAGGCCTGCAATGAAAACTTCATGCCCCACCATGCCACAAAGACTGTAGAAAATGTTCATACCTCTTTTCTATGTCAGAGAGGAGGACGTCTTTGCTGAAAATTCTTAACTATAATCTTTATAAGG
>NW_012142949.1:0-1168 GCF_000956105.1 Propithecus coquereli | reverse complement strand
TGGGGAGAGAGACTCTGGGGAGGTGCATGGGGTCATCTGCCCTGCTCACGGCCTGCACCTCTCCTGGGCCCCGGCACCCGCCCCTCACCCCTCCGCACACTGTGGGTCCTGCGGTCCTCCCCTCAGCCCCGTGCTGTCGGCCGAGGTGTGCAGCGAGGGTGGCCTGGTCAGACCAGGCAGTGTCCCGGGCCTTCTGGGCAGAGCCTTTGAGCAGAGCCAGAGGTGGGGCCTGCAGGTCTCTGGGGACCAGCCCCAGCTCCTGCCCCACTGTGGCCCCTTGAGGCGGGGCTGTCTGGGGCTAAGGGAGCGGGGGAAGATGGGGCCAAGCAGGCCCTCCCCCGCTGCTGACATTTGTGCGGTTTGCCAGGCATCGTCCATGGTAATATCTTTCTCCTACAGAGCGCTGGTCTACCACGGAGGGCCAGTCTATTAGATGGCAGTGGTTCATGGCAGAATGTTGGCCTACTGCCGCGGGCTCCTTCTCTAGAAGATGCTAATGCCACACAGGACATTGAGGAAGAAGAGGACACAGATGAAGTAGAGAGCACTGGCCCATCACAGGGCTGGACAGGAAACCCTTTATTCCTCATCCTGCTCCCGGTGACCCTGATACTGACCTCACTGCTGATATTGGGGGTCTGGTATCTGTGTTGCAGGAAAGTAAGTCCTCCCTGTCCACCCGGCCCTGTGGCCCCCAAACAAGCCCCCCCTCTGAGGAACACGAACAGGTGACAGCCCCATGATCCTGCTTGTGGGCAGTTTTCCACCCACTTTGAGGTCATCACATGAGCCGGGGGAGGGCACACTCTGTCCCCACATTCCCAGGGAACAGAGACCTTGGGCTTCCATGGGGCCTCAGCCCTGGCTTGGTGGCCTGGGATGTCCTGGACATGGGGCCCAGGAACAGGGCTGCCTCCCACAAGCCCGTCTTCTGGAAGCCCCAGGTGGAGAACGGACCAGGAGGGGCTCCGCGTTGAGGGTGGAAGGGACGGTCCCGCATGCAGCACTGACGGCTCCGAATGCAGGACGGGGCTGACCAGGGAGGGACAGTGACCTCTGGTCTGGCTGTGCCTTAAAACCCAGCGTGGATCTCTGCCCGTTTCTAGTGCCTTCCTCACGCCTCCCTCCGTCCTTACTAAGTGCCAGCTCCTCCTGGGCCCCATGCGGG
>NW_012142948.1:0-2080 GCF_000956105.1 Propithecus coquereli | reverse complement strand
TACCCATTCACCCCGTCTCTCTTTCCCAGCCCTAAACCATTAATCCACTTTCTGCCTCTAATAAATTTGCCTGTGTGGACATTTCATATAATTGGGATCATAGAATACGTGGTCTTTTGTGATTGGGTTCTCTCACATAGCATGTTTTCAAGAGTCATTCACGTTGGACTATGTATCGATACTTTTTATTGTCAAATAATGTTCCATTATATGGACATACCATATTTTGTGTATCATCAGTTGATGGACATCTAGGCTGTTCCCATTTTGGGGCTATTGGGAATAAGGCTGCTATGAACGCTGGGGTACAAACAACGGTTTGAATCCCTGCTTTCAGTTCTTTCTGATATATACCTGGGAGTGGAACTGATAAGTCATATGGTTAAACCACTCTATGTTTAACTTTTTGAGGAACTGCCAGACTGTTTTTCAAAACAGCTGCTCCATTTATCATTCCCTCCAGCCGTATGAGGGTCCTAATTTTTCCACAAGTTGTTATTTTGTCTTTTTTATTATTGCTATCCTAGTGGGTGTGAAGTGTAGTATGTCACTGTGGATTTGATTGGTGTTTTCTAATGACTAACAATGTTGAGCATCACTTCACTTACATTTTTTGTATAACTTCTTTGGACAAATGTCTATTCACATCCTTTACCTATCCTTTAACTGGGTTATTTATTTTTATTATCGAGTTTTAAGAATTCTTTATATATTCTGGATACAGTCCCTTATCAGGTATGTCATTTGCAAATATTTTTCCCATTATGTGAGGTGTCTTCTCACTTTTTTTGATAGTATCATTTGCAGCATAAACATTTTAATTTTTATGCAGTCCAGTTTATGTTTTTCTTTTGTCACCTGTGCTTTTGGTGGCATATGTAAGAAACCACTACCCAACCCAAGGTCATGAAAATTTACTACTATGTTTTATTCTAAAAGTATTATTGTTTTAGCTTCTAGATTTCAGATCTATGATCTATTTTGAGTTAATGTTTATGTATGTGTGATACAGGGGCCCAATTTCGTTCTTTCACATGTGAATATTCGGCATGGTATCCCAACACTGTTGTAAAGACTATTCTTTCCCATTTAACTTCCTTGGTGTCCTTATTCAAAGTCAATTGACCATTTTCCTGTTTTTCCATATGGATTTTAGATGCCATTTTTCCACATGGAAAAACCTGCCTTATTATTTTTTTTTGTATGCCTGTTCTTCCATGTGGACTTTAGAATCAGTTTGTCTAATTCTATAAAGTAACTTGACATTTTTATTAGGATTACATTGATTTTATAGATTAACTTCAGGAGGACTGACATCTTTACAATGTTGAGTCATCCTATTAAAGAACAAGGGATGTTCTTCCATTTGATTAGATCTGTTTTAGCATCTTTCAGGAGTGTTTTCATTTTCTGTGTATAAGTTGTGCACATTTCTTAGTAAATTTCTTAGCAAATCCTAAGTATTTACTCTTTTATGTTGCCATTGTAAATGGGGTTCTCTCTAACATTATGTTCTCTGTTTATGATTTGTATATATGAAATCTGATTTTTACACATTAATTTTAAATCCTGCCACTTTACTGAATGCTTTTACTGTTTCAGTTAGTTTTATTACTGATTCTCTAGGGTCCAGGTATACTATGATCTGCAAATAGATATAGATTTACTTCTTTGTTACCCATCCTACTCCTCTTATTGATTTCTCTTGTTTAATTACATTAGCTAACTTACCTCTAATAAAATGCTGAACAGTAGTGGACACAGTGGGGATACTTGCCTTGTTTCTGATCTTAATGGAAATGCCTGCACGGTTTCCCCATTTAAATAAGATACTAACTTTAGGCCCAGTGTTGTGGCTCACGCCTGTAATCCTAGCACTCTGGGAGGCCCAGGCGGGTGGATTGTTTGAGCTCAGGAGTTCGAAACCAGCCTGAGCAAGAGCCAGACCCTGTCTCTACTAAAAAAATAGAAAGAAATTAGCTGGCCAACTAAAAATATATAGAAAAAATTAGCTGGGTGTGGTGGCGCATGCCTGTAGTCCCAGCTACTCGGGAGGCTGAGGCAGGAGGATCGCTTGAGC
>NW_012142947.1:0-1226 GCF_000956105.1 Propithecus coquereli | reverse complement strand
GATTACAGGCATGCGCCACCATGCCCAGCTAATTTTTTCTATATATTTTTAGTTGTCTGATTAATTTCTTTCTATTTTTAGTAGAGATGGAATCTCTCTCTTGCTCAGGCTGGTTTCAAACTCCTGAGCTCAAACAATCCGCCGGCCTCGGCCTCCCAGAGTGCTAGGATTACAGGTGTGAGCCACCGCGCCCGGCCACCTTCCTCCATTCTTATACCTCATTTCTTCTTGGGATTATTTTGCATCTGACTAAAGCATGTCCTTTACAATTTCATTTTCTGAGGGTCTGCTGGTAGCAGTATTTCTGGTTTTGTTCACAGATAGCCATGTGATTTCTTTTGCCATATAACTTAGGAAGTATTTGCAAAATTCAGTGACATTGCTATAACAAAATCCCTTTTATTCCTTCGTTTTTCCATTATTTATATGAACATAGTTTCTCAGTTCTTATATCAATAAAAATAAAAAGCAGAACTAAAATTGGTTGTAGAATCTATCTCAATAAGTAATATTCACCCATGGATCCATTTACAAATAATTTTTATGTGCCACATCCAACAGAAGCATTCTTTTTACATTTAATACTTACAAAAATTTGAAAAGTTATTAATTTGGATCAATTGCAATTATTATAATGTTAGAAATGTTTAATATTTAGAGACTTCTGGTCACAAGACAAATCAATTTCCATTTATATATACATATTTTTATGACAGAAAAGTGTGATCGTATAACTATAATATTATAGAAATATATTACATTAGGCTAAAATTCTATACTATGGGCTCCTAACATGATTGGGTTATTCATCTGTATTTCCTCAGCAGCCCTTTTCCCTTTATTGGGAAGAATCATAAATATATGAGGGTAGCTTTAATTTGGCATAAGAATGGGCAGGCTGGCTGGTAACAATGAGTGTTTTACTCCAGTTGTTAAGCACTTAGCTCAGTTGCTCCACTGCCAATCTTCATTTCCATTTCTTCTCTGTGTCAGAGATCTGGATTTGCCCCGGGCTCTGCTTTGATTCTCTCTCGACTCCTCCACCACTATGCACAGGTAGAATTCACTTTCTTCAGGGTGCAGATTTTGCATTTTAGCCTATGGTCAAACACTCCTGCCTACAGCTGAGTATAAGCAAGGGGATCACTGGCCTCCCTGTTTTTTTTTTCCTTTCTTTTTTAGACAGAGTCTCACTCTGTTGCCCTGGCTAGAGTGAGTGCCGTGGC
>NW_012142946.1:14025-14384 GCF_000956105.1 Propithecus coquereli | reverse complement strand
TACAAAGTTGAAAAAATTTTGCTTTGATTGGCTAATTTACTGTACAATATTTTATTTTTCATGGACCCTACTTTTCATTCCCTGATTATTAAGGACACACAAAATACCATACTCAGGGCTAAATGCTGGGAATTAAAGTCAGAATATGTTTAAATGAAAAAGAAAAAAAAACCAGTTTGCTAGTAACCAGGCAGGATGACATAAGAATTCATTAGGGAGAGTCAGAACCCCTGGACTTTAACCTTGTACTTTTTCTACCTATGCGATGTAAGTCAAGTATATTATAACACTTGCCTATTGCTGTCTATTGTTAAGTTATTTATTAGTTAACTACCCAAATTTATCCATCTTTACCCCAA
>NW_012142946.1:10946-11908 GCF_000956105.1 Propithecus coquereli | reverse complement strand
GTTAGAAAAGACTTTTTTTCTTATTGCAATTTTTAAAAAATTTATTTCTTGGGTGATGTGATACTTAATAGCAGCTGCATCCACAATGATTTCAGAACTGGCCCCACCGTCACCCACTTTTACTCACAGTTTTACACCATTTTGTAATGTTACTATTGCTGTTTAACAGCAATGAAAAATGGATCAATATTTCAATAAAACATAAATCAACCTGTCAAGGACCGAACGTCATAAAAAGATCAGATCAACATAATAAAAATCTGGTCTCCAGTTTCAAGTCCTGGCCAGAGATAGCCAGTTAATACCTTGGGAACTCAGTTTCTTAAATTGTGAAAAGCAAAGTTTTAAAAGGCCAAGAAGTTCCTTAAGGACAAAAGAAAAATGGAGAGGTAGCTTAGAGGAACACTGAGTGCCATCCAAGACAGCCCTGCCAAAGTGGCAATGGGAGGGACCAGGATTAACCAAATGTCTGAGGATTACAGGGCACACAGCCCCAGGGGTAAAATGGGCTTTCTCAGGGAAACAAGAGAAGTAAAAGTGTTAAGGAAGTTGGTTTCTAGATCTTCAGCTTCCCTGGTGATCTTTCCTAAAATTGATCTTCCTTAGAAAGTAGCACAGTCCAAGTATCTCGTAGGTGGGTTGCCCTTCTCTCTCTTAGCAAAAGAAAGGCTAACTCTCTACCTACCAGCCAGTCTCATGGCTCCACATGATGGGGTAACCATAGCTCTCCTGATGAGGTAACAAATTTCTCACCAGATCAGGTGCTTTCAAATATTTTACTACCAAGAAATTAAATGAAGACCTCATTGAGTTAGCTAATAAATAGTTAAAGTTACCCTTTGACGACAGTTCACTATTTGATTTTAGCGTGTAGCACTGAAGGGGTTCAAAGACATGGCCACAACAAAAGTCTCTCCACTCCCACCTCCTTGTTTATCTGAACAAAATTTCTGAGCTGCCTC
>NW_012142946.1:9460-10031 GCF_000956105.1 Propithecus coquereli | reverse complement strand
TTTAAGGAAATCTTTAATCTAAAGATTCTGCAGAATTAGGGAAATTCCTTGTCAGAGTTTTCCTAACTCATTTATTTTTATTTGAGGGCATATGGTTAAGATTCTTTCCTTGACAGAATACCATGAAATTAATTTCAATGTATCTCTGTAAATGAGGCCATTGTACCTCCTCCATGATTAAATATTCACAAACATCACCCACGGTTTTCAAAAGGACTCTGTTTCCTTCCCACAGCAAAGGCCTGGAAAGTGATAATAGTCCATTTCCTGGTGATAGGCAAATGCAAGAAAATGTATGAGAATCCAAGAATTTGTCAAATATAATAAAACAACAGCAACCAATTTTCACCACTGTACCTGTGGAAACATGTAAAATCCCTAATGAGATTTTACACTAAGAAAGTAACTGGTGGATAAGTTAAAATATGATAGTTTGACAAAAATAGTCATGTTCCAACAGATCGTTCAACCAGAAAGCTCTGAAACCTTCTAGAGGTAAAATTAATACATCAAGATGTCTTCTATATCCTTTAAGAAACATGTATCTTTTAATAGAACTATAGCCTATTTA
>NW_012142946.1:8980-9380 GCF_000956105.1 Propithecus coquereli | reverse complement strand
CGTGTAGCACTGAAGGGGTTCAAAGACATGGCCACAACAAAAGTCTCTCCACTCCCACCTCCTTGTTTATCTGAACAAAATTTCTGAGCTGCCTCATGGGGTGACTGTGAAGATTTGAGTTAATTAAGAAAATAAGGAGATGTAATAAGTACTACATGAGATCTTGCTGCTATTATTGCTCTTGTATTATAATTTGTTTATGTTGATGAATTGTGTGATGGTTGTTTAATCCAGAAGAAATTTTCTAACACTTGAAACATTTTGGTCACAGAAAACTAAAATTAATACATGTTATAAACACTTGATGTGTGTGTGTGTGTGTGTATGTGTGTGTGTGTGGTAGAAAGTATGACAGGGTTATCCATAAAAAATTTACAAATCTTAGAAATATATTATTTTA
>NW_012142946.1:6818-7588 GCF_000956105.1 Propithecus coquereli | reverse complement strand
GTAAAATGAATGCATCATATGCCTTCACTCTTCCTAATATCCATGCCACTTCCAGGATAACTGGCTAAAAGCACTGGCTTTTTCTCACCTCCTCTCAAACTTCTTCAGTTCTGCACTGCCAGTAAGAAAAATCTAAACACTTCAGCACAATATATAATCCCTTCAAATGTTTTCCCACATCCCTTTCCTGTCTCCTCTTTTGCCGTTTCACATGGCTCCAAGCTCGGTCAACATAGAACCACCAGCCTTGGGAACGACCCTCAATGTACCCCCTTCTACTCAATTCCCTCTCTCCAGATTGCGTTACTCCTAACTCTCAACACATGCAGGTCTCTGTTTCAATGTCACTTCGTCAATGAGTTCTACTTGGACCTTCCTATCTAAAATAGCACCCTTGTCCCTATCACCCTTAAACTCCTCATCCTGCTTTATTTGTAATCGCAGCACTTTTCATTGCCCACCATTACATTACCTTTTCAAAAAATGTCTCTTTTTCTCCAATGGGCTATAATTTTCATGAAAGCAGCAACTTGGTCTAACTTTTTCACTGTTGTACCCCAGTGCCTCAGAATCACCCTGGCACATTGTAGACACTCAATAAATATTCTCAATGAATGCATATATGAAAAAAAAATGTCTTATTTGATTGTGTACCCCCAGCACCAAATAATTTTGCAAAAAATGTGTACTTGAGAACATTACATAAGGGCATGTCATTGTTTTCAAGAGCAATGTCTAGTCTTCTTAAGATATTTCAGCAAATGACAGAT
>NW_012142946.1:5787-6768 GCF_000956105.1 Propithecus coquereli | reverse complement strand
GTAAAATGAATGCATCATATGCCTTCACTCTTC
Source organism: Propithecus coquereli (assembly GCF_000956105.1). Classification (NCBI taxonomy): domain Eukaryota; kingdom Metazoa; phylum Chordata; class Mammalia; order Primates; family Indriidae; genus Propithecus; species Propithecus coquereli. The sequence continues at coordinate 6,735 of NW_012142946.1, read as the reverse complement.
CTAATATCCATGCCACTTCCAGGATAACTGGCTAAAAGCACTGGCTTTTTCTCACCTCCTCTTGAACTTCTTCAGTTCTGCACTGCCTGTAAGAAAAATCTAAACACTTCAGCACAATATATAATCCCTTCAAATGTTTTCCCACATCCCTTTCCTGTCTCCTCTTTTGCCATTTCACATGGCTCCAAGCTCGGTCAACATAGAACCACCAGCCGTGGGAACGACCCTCAATGTACCCCCTTCTACTCAATTCCCTCTCTCCGGATTGCATTACTCCTAACTCTCAACACATGCAGGTCTCTGTTTCAATGTCACTTTGTCAATGAGTTCTACTTGGACCTTCCTATCTAAAATAGCACCCTTGTCCCTATCACCCTTAAACTCCTCATCCTGCTTTATTTGTAATCACAGCACTTTTCACTGCCCACCATTACATTACCTTTTTAAAAAATGTCTCTTTTTCTCCAGTGGGCTATAATTTTCATGAAAGCAGCAACTTGGTCTAACTTTTTCACTGTTGTACCCCAGTGCCTCAGAATCACCCTGGCACATTGCAGACACTCAATAAATATTTTCAATGAATGCATATACAAAAAAAAAAGTCTTATTTGATTGTGTACCCCCAGCACCATATAATTTTGCAAAAAATGTGTACTTGAGGACATTACAAAAGGGTATGTCATTGTTTTCAAGAGCAATGTCTAGTCTTCTTAAGATATTTCAGCAAATGACAGATGGTTTTATTTCTAAAAGGAGCAAAATAAAGAACAAGAAATTTAGCAGGTAATGAAGTTCCCTTTAAATTCTATGACTTTATGATATTCCAGATATATAGATGCATAAAAATAATCACCTTGTACAATCCTATTCTTTAAAATATAGTTTCTCCACAGAAACCACTTGGAGATGTTGTCACATCTAAAAGAAAAAGAAAATTGATTTTTTTTT
>NW_012142946.1:3077-3641 GCF_000956105.1 Propithecus coquereli | reverse complement strand
AGCTCTCCTGTGCGGGAAGAACTGGAAGGAGGCCAGTGAGGCAGGGGCAAAGTGATGGGTTGTCAGTAGGAAACAGGACATGGAGGTCATGAGGGTTAAGTCAAAGCGTCAATGGTGGCAAGAATGCTGACTTCAATTCTGAGTAAGGGGGGAAGCCATTAAGACACTTTAATCTAACACGGCCATTAAAAGGATCATTCTGGCTGTAGTATTGGAAATGGACTGATGTGACAAAAAGAAGCAGGAAGGACAGAGTGGAGGCTACACAGCGATCCTGGAAAGGAATGCCTATAGCTTGGCTGGAGAGGAAGTGAAGGAGGTGCTTGGAAGTGAGTGTTTTACTTTCTTTCATCTAATTAAGCCTCTTCAGCTTAGGCCAATGATGTGCCGGAGCTGGTGTGTACCAGTTCACAAGAGTCAACTTTCAGGAACGTTGCAAGCGGTTAATCATGACCGCTACGAAAAAACTTAAATTTTGTTAACTTACAATTAAGTATATTACAGTGAAAACAAAAGTAATAAATATTAAAAATGCATAGTAAATAGGAAAACCCTAATTATTTT
>NW_012142946.1:0-327 GCF_000956105.1 Propithecus coquereli | reverse complement strand
AACCAGGGATTTAGACAATGTTTACAAATTACTGGGTATACTGCCATAACTCTTACAAATTCTGCTTTCCTTGAAAAGGAGATCACACTCCAAGTGATAAAACCATTGTGAAAATGTAGTGATTATTATATACATTCAGTATAATTACTTCGAAGCCATGCATCTTGGCATTCATTTTTTTCCCCTCAATTCGGGGGGTGATTAGAGACTGAAAACGGTTATTAAAATGTGCTAATTTTTTTCATAGACATCCATAAGCATTTAAAAACAACCAAAACTGCTCTCCAGATTCTTAGACTCAAAATATTTCCTAAGCTTGTGATAACT
>NW_012142945.1:0-2759 GCF_000956105.1 Propithecus coquereli | reverse complement strand
GGCTAGTTTGTTTCTCTTCTACTTCATATACAGACATTGTTAAGCATGGGTTTATTATCAAGTATGACTATGAACCTGCTTCTATTTGTGTAAGCAGGAGAGACTGGGTGGGGAAACTTTAAGAGGGCCAAGAAGTCCCTTCGAAATTAAGAGCTATACCATAAACAAGATGAGCCCTTATGGTCTCTTAACAAGGAATAAGCAAAGTTCATCCGTTCATTGCCACTGATGGTTACACATAATAACCAATGAAAAGCACCCCTTCTCCCCCAAGAGAGCTCTGACCCACTCCTCAGCTCCCAGGGAATAATCCCTGTGGATGAACTTACCAATGAGACACCGATAAGATATAAGAAAGGTTCCAATTATTAATACATCAAAGAGGTCAATATATCATAATGACAAAAAAGCAAGGTAGGTTCAAGCCATCTATTCACAAATTCTGGTAAAGACACTGAGTTTCAGTAAAAGAATACCTATCTGAGACATAGAGATGTAAAAGTTCCACACGTACCTAGCACAACTTTGTAATAAAAGGGGCTTGAACTACTGAACCATATAACCAGACCTCACATTCTGACCTGAAATCAAAGGGTTAACAATTTAGGATTTACAACCTCATTGAGTCTCTTTTTCTTTGGGGGTCTGGTAAAGTTTCTAAAATCCTAGGAAGAGGTAAATCTTATATTGTGCAGATAATATAGGCTATTAAAGGAAATTTGATATATATAATCACAATCACTGGTTAAATAGTTCAGGAAATTTGCTTTGTTAAATCCATAAATTTTGATGACCTTGTCGAATAAGTAGTATGTGACTATTTAGAGTGTTAAATAAATTTAAAGAACTATGGCTCGCACAAATGGTCATAAGCATTCCTCCCCAAGCGCAAAAGTCCATTGGACACTAAAGACCCTCCAAAGGTGAAATCAATTTGCCATCCCAGGAGTCTTAAGACCATTAAAAAAGATTACTCTTCAAATAAAAGTACTACATGCCAAATCTTTTTTATACAGATTGTGCTAATTTCTCAGATTTTGGTGGGGCTTGCTCTTTGGATCACCCTACCTTGAGTAGTGAAAGCTTTTGCTTCACTAATTGCATTGCTAACCTAGAGCTGTCAAATTTGTACCTTTCGGTTCATCTGTCTTTCCTCCTGGGTTGGAGTTATCATCTTTTGTAGAATCCTTCAGGGTTCCATATTCCTTTTCCATCTTAGCAGCTTCTTCCTTGGTACTGTCTGTTTCTTCATGACTCTTTTCTGATGGTGCTGTAATCAGATTATACATTGTTGTTACAACCTTATTTTCTATCTATTAATTAATTCCTGATGTAGAAATAAACTTTATTGAAAAGGTACAGTTTGAGGTCAGATCATTTTTTGAACTGAAAGGATTCTTAGTGATTATCTCTAGTCCAATCCTCTACCTCCACTACACAGAAGAGGAAACAGTCCCAGAGAGGGGAAAGATATGTCTAAAGTCACCTACTGAATTAAAAGAAAAGCTGGGCCAACCCTCAGCTTTCTGGATTCTGATTTAGCAGTCTTTCCCTTCTTCCACACTGTGCCCTTACAGAGTGGCAGTCTATTATTCAGTAATAGTCTGTTAGCACCTAAGGTTTGGGGCTATGGCAGGATTTCTTTCCTTCTGCCCCTTTCTTTACACTCCCTTAACCCTGGTAACTCGAAATGCAAAGAAGAGGCTTGGACGCTTGCTGTCAAAAAGGGATAATGCTTGCTTACTTCCCACTTAAAAATAATGACATTTCCTTTCTAGCAAATCCTATGTTGAATTAAAAACCATAAACCTTGAAGTAGGTAACCACTTGAAAACAATTGTAATGCATCCCTGCAGCCAATAAAATATTTGGAATCTCAAGCAGTCTAACCTTTTTAATGATTTTTTTCTTTTGGAGACCAGGTCTCACTGTCACACAGGCTGGGGTGCAGTGCTGTGATCATAGCTCACTGTAGCCTCAAATTCCTGGGCTCAAGTGATCTTCCCACCTCAGCCTCCTGAGTAGTTGGGACTACAAGTGTGCACCACCAAGTCTGGCTAATTTTTAAAATTTTTTCTAGAGATGGGGTCTTGCTATGTTGCCCAGGTTGGTCTTGAATTCCTGGCCTCAAGTGATCCTCCCACCTCAGCCTCCCAAAGTGCTGGGATTACAGGAGTGAGCCACTGTGCCTAGCCTGTGTTTTTTTTTTTTAATTATAGAAAAAACAGGAAAGAAGAAAGAAAGAAATCAGTTATCGTTTCACATAAAACATCTACTAGTGTGCTGTGGTATATATAGAGATGCATGATTTTTTTTTTTCATAGTTGTGGTATGAAATTTTGAAGAATGAAGAAACTTTGTTCTTTGCTTTTATCATTAATATCATTATGGAAGGATGTTTCCAGGTTATTAAAAACTACTTGAAAACATATTTTAAAGGGCCATATATTATGTCACCAAGAATATGTACATCATTTCTGTGATAGGGAGAAAAAAATTAAAGTATAAGAATTTGCAACTTGTAGTCTTTTCTCTTTTTGCTCCACCCTCTTCCTTGAAAGGAGGCTCCTTTGCACAGCTCAGTTCCCTGGTGTTTGCTGTGCTGGGTGGGAGATGCCAAGAGAAGCGGGGTGGGTAAATCACACTATATAGGGGCATAGAGCATCCCAGAGGAGAGAGAGAGAAGACCTGGGAGGGGAAAGCAGAAAGCAGGGGAAATGGGGTAGACAGATGACCAGAGACAATCGTCCGGAGAGGTG
>NW_012142944.1:0-2755 GCF_000956105.1 Propithecus coquereli | reverse complement strand
GCTGCCTTGGCGAGCAGAAGAATTGGAAATGCTGATGGCTTAGCATTAGGAGGCATGCTTTGCAAACTCATTCATTCAACAAAAGTTTTTACCAAGCACGCACTATATGCCATGCATGTGGTGTCCCTGGAAATACAGCAGGAGGTGAAACAAAAATCCCTGCTGTTATGGCACGTACAGCCACGTTGGGAAGGATCTTCCCAGAAAATCCCCATTAACGATTGAGGACAGGTAACCATTAACGGGTAAGGATCGGTGTTTCTGAGCCAGGGAAGACAGAAGCAGGCTGACAGTGACAAGGGAGGGGCAGGTGAGGAGTGGGGTTGAAATGACCCACCTGCCACTGCTCAGCCTGGGAAAGCACAAAGCAACTCGGAGCCCCTCGTCAACCTTCTGCAGACACTGGAGGAACTTAGCCTGAGCACACACGCCGTGGGTCCCTCGCTCCCTGGGCCAGCTTTTCCATGCTGCGCACACGGAATCACACATACAGCCCGCACGCTGTGCTCTCTTCTGCTCCCGGCTCTCCGGAGGGACAGTGCGTCGGTGAGCGATGAGCGGGAGGGAAAAACAATGACATGGTGTAGCAGGAAGATCTGGAATCAGGAAAACTTGACCTCTAGCTCTTCTACACGACCTTGGGCAAACTGCTTAACTCTAAGCTTCTGTTTTCTCATATTTAAAAATGGGGGCAACAGTATTTGCCTCCAGGAATTATTACAAGGGTCAAATGGCACCATCTGTGAGCGCGCGGGACACAGCGGGGCTGCGGTGGGCACTGTCTGGACGTGGAGGAGTGAGGCTTCCTGCAGGGCCTGCGAGTCAGAAATAAAGTGCTGGAGCCTTCCAAGGGACGCAGCCCTCTGCCCGCCCTCCTCACCTCATGCTGGTCACCTAAAGGCCTCTTCTAGGCATTACTTAGGTCCCGCCCTGACTCTTTTTGGGTTAAAAACCATTAAAATGCAAATGTAGTCTCAGGTGGGTTTCACATTGTCCACAGCTCCCCCCACCCCCCCTGCTGAGAAGGGGAGGGGAGGGGCTCTCGCCTTGGGGGCAGCTGCTGGAGGTTGGGAGGGAGAGGCAAGGAGAAGGGCCCACAGAGGGCCCGCCAGGCAGCAAATGCTGCCAGCTGCTTTGGGGATGGCAGAGCCAAGGCCGATGCTGCCTGAGACCCTGCTAAACGCCTGCCCCTCTGGGGTCCTTCCAGCCGCAGGCATTAGGCACCAACACTGAGGCCGTGACCACCGGCCCACATTCTGGGCCCAGGTCAAGGGCTTCCGTTTGGGCGTTGCTGCCTCAGCAAAGTCGCAGGCGTCCCCTCACGTCGTGGACCCCACCAGAAGATTTCTAAAATGCAGTCCAAACTCTTCTTTAACCTCCCTACTTTTCTCACTTTCAGCACTGCTTGGTATCACTGACTTCAGGAAGGACTATGTCATGTCTTCTTTTTTTGTTTTTTTTTAATAGGGGAAAATCTGTGCATCCACCTTTAACGCCAATGAGGAAAGCATGAGGGGAGGGGAAACGCCGCGTGTCCGCAGACCAGGCAACGCGACCGCAGTCTCGCCGCTTCTCCAAAGACTACACAACACGCCAGCAAAGAGTCGCCATCCCGAGCCATGTGTGTGTCATGTAATGATGCCCTAATGATGTAATTAGCATTGATTCTTCAGCGGCAACAATATTTTCTGACTGATCCAACAATTTAGCAATCACTGTTGATTGATACAATTCCTATGAGTAATAAGACAGTTTGAAAGAAAGTTGTTTCATTTTTCACAAGTCATTTTTTAAAACATTTTAATTTTATTTCCGTTTTCTGCTTTTTCCCCCGCCAGTGGACCCTTTGCACCGAGTCTCCCACCGGAGTCCCACGTCACCGATCATCACTTGGGCCAGGTCCTCTGTGCCCCTTGTCTGGGTGTCCTCAGCCTTCACCGCCCCCCGCAGATGCTCAGTGGCTCCAGCCCGAGGAACAGATGGGGCACAGTCGCTGAGCCCTGGTGAACAGCAGCTAGGCACACGGCCTCTGTGGAAAGGGCCCAGGCCGAGCCCCTGGGGCTGGCTTCCTGAAAACCTGCCCTGGTAACGCCGCTAAAATTTGGAAACGGGCCAGGGTGTGCAGGGGACTGGGGGGCGGGTGGGAGGGAAGAGGGACAGTCGCAAGCAGAGAAGGGAGCTAAAACCGACAGTTGGAATAGAACCTCTTTCCAGTGAAAAACTCGGCTTCCAGGATGGAGCTGAGACCCAATGGCGGGTGAGAGAAACCCCAGGGATGGGTGGCTCTATGACATCAGGGATCGGGCAACAGGACCAAGAGGTCTGTGCAGCTGACTCCTCTGCGAGCTCCACGGTGCTCATCCCAGATCCCAGCCCCAGCAGCGTCCCCGCTGCGGCTGCACCAAGAGCCTCCAGGATGAATGTGTGTGCAGGGAAGGGCCAGGAGAGCTGGCCTGGTTCCGACCCTCGCTATCACTCAGGTGACTAATGAGCCACGCCATGGCCAGTGGGCCCTGGTGGACGGGACCAGGCCAGGGTGCTCTGGAAGAAACTGCCCCCAAATCGTTTCCTTGCTATCCTGATACCAGCTCCAGTGCCTGCTTCTTGACTGTCTACACAGCTCCTGCCCACTTCCCCAGTCGGGCTATTGTAGTAGCACTAGAAGTAGTAAAAATAACTTGTACAATTTCAAGAGCTACTATGGGATGGGCATGGTGCTAGCTAAATGGTTTGTATGTGTTACTTCATCTAACCC
>NW_012142943.1:0-1304 GCF_000956105.1 Propithecus coquereli | reverse complement strand
AGTAAAACTAAGTCTATATATGATGTGTGAAAAAAAAAATCCAAGCATTTCAGAAAAAGCTATCTTTTTTCAAAATACTCCTTCAAAAGCAAATTTCGGATGAACATTTTCCCCAATTAGCAAAGGTCATCAATGAGCCGAATATATGTGAATCATTTGAAGAATATACAGCTGTTATAGACCTACTAATTGGAGAACACAATGAAAGGTTCACTGACTTTGAGAAACATGACATCACACTCAGCATTTCAGCCTCACCTAGTCGATATCACCAAGGCATCTAAAGAACTACAGATGGAATTGATTGAGTTCTTAGTAGATGACATTTTAAAGTCATTGTTTGATGCTAGGAAAGATCCAATTGAAATACGGAAAAATGCAGAATACCCATGCCTTTGGCAACATGCCCGAAAAATGCTTTCTTGCTTTTCAACCACTTATTGCTGTGAATCTACATTCTTCTACCTAACCCAAATCAAGACGCCCTGAAGGTCACAAATGACTGATACTCATCTAGAGGATCAACTGAAAGTGCAGACCTCCATGCTGCGACCAAATATTCAAATGCTTTCCAACAAAAAGCAGACACACAGACACAACAAAGTCATTAAAAGGTTAACTTCAAAATTAACAAATAGTTTTCACTTTTGGAAATTATTAAGTACATAGATTTTTACAAAATAATGTACATTTTTAAGTATATCTAATTGACATTTCTTGAATGCAGCTTTATTTGATTATAACTAAATTTATGTGGCCTTCCAACGTGAAAAATTTCCCCACCCTGTCTTTGATTTCTCATCCCCTCCCCAAAAAGAAGAGAATATGGCCTGGCAATTTATCAGGATAATAGCTAACATTACAGATTACTTACTAATATAAGTACGCTACAACCACATGCGATCAGTACTATGAGTACACCTATTTTACAGATAAGGAAACTGAGGTCATGCTTAAATAATATCGTTAGAATAAGATCCACTAACTGCCAACATAGGGACTCTAAAACTGGCCTAGCTAATTCCAAAGACTAAGACTCAATCCACACTCAGAGGTTAGCACAATTAAGAAATCAAGGTTTCCAAATACTTCCCTGGGAATCACTAAACTCCCAATGAACTTCTATCTGCCTCAGATACAGACACACATAGAGAACTTTTTTAAATAAGTAATACATGTTCGTTAATTTTAAAAAAAAATAAGAAAAATTCAACAAGTTAAACAATAAATTCTAATACTTCTCAGATTTTTTTGAGGTTCATTATCAGAGAAGTAGCTCCGAAATTTCCCCTCCCCCTTAAAAT
>NW_012142942.1:0-1555 GCF_000956105.1 Propithecus coquereli | reverse complement strand
GAGTCATAAACTGAAATTAGCCCTCAGACAGGAGTTAAAAATCAGGAAATTTCAAACAAAAATCCAGATTTCTGACTTCTTTTGAAAAACAGCAGATTTGGCCACCTGGGCCCAAGTTTCTGCTATAACAACAGGCAGGGGCTATTTAGGAAAATGGGCTAGAGCTGAGCAGAGAGCCCCATGGGGAGGGGGACTCAGGTGTGCCTCTGGTTCATGGCAGTTCCTGCCTAGCCCACCTCCCTCATTCATGTTGATTAACCAGCCAGCGGGCACTTCAGGCTTTGACGCCAGATCTACTGCCTACACATGAGGATTTCTATTTCTAGCCTAATATGAAGATAATCTTCATCTTGGCATGTTGTGTGCTGCCAGATAATTTTTTACTTCTTTAACTTATAAAATTAATCATCTTGGTTTGATTCATATGAATTTGCTGTTTTTGTAGGCTTCAAATGCTAAAAATATAGGAATTTCACAAAGGTCAACCTAATCATAAGCTGGTGATTACTGTGTGCACCATCATGATAGCTTGTTTTAATTACTTATGTCATTACTTATGTCACCGGCTGGGGATAATAACATGCTACTGAAAGAAGGAATTTTACTAACCAAGGCATTTTAGAAACACGATTAACATTGTTATTGGTTTCAAGGAAGATTTAAAATAACTATGTTGTCACTTTCCAAGGAAAAGAAGAATGTGCAAAGATGAAAGTTAGCCTATAAATTAATGGGACAAACTCTCTCCAGAGATGAAATCGTTCATTGATGGTAAGGTAGGGACTTAGGCAAAAAGAACGATTCCATTAGTGTCTCAGAATTTCACTGGTAAAAGGAGGCATTAAGTTTCATGCTGAAGTTTGTGTGTATACATTTGTAACTGGACTACCATGAAGCTGTCTTGTGGCCTCCCTCTTCATGGCGCACCTTACCTTCTATGGTGAGAACATAGACTTACCTGCAGAAGCCTCAGTGACAAACTTTTGTCAAGGAATTTTTTCCCCCTAGTCGTAATGAATTTTATGGCAAGGAATAAGCTCCTAAAAATAGAAGTGACAATGGTTAAAATTTCACACTGAACAATTTGTTATAGATTGAAAAAAAAATAAAGATCAAATTGTCTTGATAAAATTTAGATCTGTAAATTTATATATCCAGGAAAATTGCATTTCATAGAAACAATGGTCACAAAAGAAAATTCACAATGGCAGACAGAAGTCATTATGGGTAGAATTTGGTAGATGTATTAAATCCTTTCTGTATAATTTATACAAAACAGAACTCAATTTTTTGAAAGTAATGTTAATAAAATAAAAATAAAAGTATTAGAAACAAGTTTACTAGACAGGACAGAAAACTCATCACGGAGTTAAACTGGCTTACTGGAACTTGCTTCAGGAAATTTATGACATCTGCATTCATAAACATGGAGTCCAAGGAGACCACGGCTGAAACATCCATTGAAGGGAATGGTCGAGTCCACACTCTGGGGACGGAATGCCCAGTTCCCACTAGACAGCAGTATCCTGAGCCCAGGGGAGCACAGCCACAGGGG
>NW_012142941.1:0-1069 GCF_000956105.1 Propithecus coquereli | reverse complement strand
AAGAGTATACAGTATGCCATGAGAGTGTAACCGGTGGCATGAGGAAGCTGTCATGGTTAGCAGACATTTAAGACCTAAGCTTCTGGAATCTTATTAAAAATCATTTTTTAACCAAAGACAAAAGAGATTTTGATTCCATTAATCAACAAAAAATTTTTAATAGAGTTATATTTGTTTTATTTTTTTTAATTTCTCTTTTTGTACATTTTCTGAGTATATAATACATAGTATAGTAAAACTGTCTTATGTTTTATAAATAGATATACATATACTATAGATAGATGCTGATTTTTTTCCACTGGAGATGGACAGAAATATCTAGAGACTTTGAAATAATGATTTCAAAGTGATTCCAATATTAGCAATTCTGGCTAACATTGGAATTACTTGTGGAGTTTTAAAAACTTTCGGAGTGCTTGGGCTCCTTGCCAGACAGGCAGTGTTAGAATTTCTGGGAGTGAAGCCCAAGGATTCATAGTTTTAAAAGCTCTACAGGTAATTGTGTTGTAGAGTCAGGGCTGGGAATCACTGTCTAGAGACAAGGGCTAGAATTTCTCAATATATGCTTAGTTCTTAGACCACCCCCAACAGGATTACCTGGGCAGGGGTCTCCTTGCTTTTTTTTTTTTTCTTTCCCCATTCAGCTTAAAGGAAAGCTCCTTGCTTTTTAATGTACAGATTTCCAGGCCTGGTACCAGACTCACTGAATCAGAATCATGGCACTATGTAGGTACTGTATATTTGGTACTGTGCTAAGACTTTTGCACTCATTATTTTATTTTAAACTCTCAAATACCTTTTATGTAGACCTATTTCCCATTTTATACATAAAAATACTGAGGGTCAACTCAGGATAAAGGTCACACAGGTGCAGGTGGGTACTGGGTATCTGGATTTTTAGCAAGCCCAAAGATGAGTCTGAAACAGACCAGAATTTGGGAAGCATTGGAATTTGAGAAGCTTCCCTCTCCATCGGTCGCCTTCATATTAAGAAATTACAAAGAAGTTACCAGGAGTTATTATGCCTAAGAAAAATTACCTTTCTGCCCTTACACATGCACAGCAATTA
>NW_012142940.1:0-1249 GCF_000956105.1 Propithecus coquereli | reverse complement strand
TATGTACCTTAGAGAAATTCTTCTACTTGTGCACCAGGTTTTGTATAAAATGTTCATAGCTGCACTGATCATAATTTAAAAAATCATAAAAATATCTTACATTTCTACCAAAAGGAATAGAAAAATAAGCTGTGGCACATTCACACAATGAAATGTTATATAGTAGTAAAAATGAATAAACTCTGTCTCTATACAATCATAGGGATGAGTGTTAGATACATAATGTTGATGGGAAAGAAGTCCAAGAATATAAAAGTAGCATACCCTTTTAAGTTCACTAGCTGATTATATATTATTTATGAATACTGATAAAGAAAATGATAAATATAAACTTCAAAATAGTGGTTACTTCATAGGTAAAGGCAGGATGATGAGATGTGGAAAAACATATAGTACAGGGAGATGCAACCATGTCTATAACTGTCTAGCTCTTAAGGCAAATCTAAAATTCTGGATTATTTTTCTGTTTGATTTATAATATTTCATCTATTCTTTTTATGAATCAAATATGATATTGAGTGTGGGATAGGTGTGCTCCAGGACACAAAAATTCTACAACTCATATGGAAAAAAATGTCAAGAAACTTTTGGGTAAAAAAGAGAAAAAGCAAAGAAAAAGAATTTGTCCTGCTTTGAATTAAATGTATCATAATGCTTCTGACATACAAGTTTAAAATATTAGCAAAGAAATAACAAATAGATGAGAAAAACAAAATAGAGATTTCAGAGACAGATAAATGCATATATGGGAATTTAATATATGATGAGATTCACATGTATATCTAGTTACATGCATAGGATAAACGGTTATGAAAAAATTGTGTATATATTAAATATATTGAAATATCACTATGTTCCCCGTGAATATGTGCAATTATTATTTGTCAATCAAAAAAGTCCAAAAAATTATCTACCTAAAAGAATATAAAACTAGATCACTACTTCTCATCCTATTTTTTTGAAAAATTCCAAATGGACCAAGCCTATAAATATTAAAATGAAAACTATAAAGCATTGAAGAAAATAAAAGAAAGTAATATTTTTGTAACCTTCAAGTGGGGGAAGAACTAAGCCAGCTAGAAATTCAGCAGCTATTAAAGCAAATAAAAGAATTAATTACAGGCCGGGCGCGGTGGCTCACGCCTGTAATCCTAACTCTCTGGGAGGCCGAGGCGGGCGGATTGTTTGAGCTCAGGAGTTGGAGACCAGCCTGAGCAAGAGCGAGACCCCGTCTCTACTAAAAATAGAA
>NW_012142939.1:0-1084 GCF_000956105.1 Propithecus coquereli | reverse complement strand
GCTGGGTTTTGTGAGGCAGGCTGGGGTCTGAACTCTACTCCAATGTGCGTGCAAAGCCAGGGGAGAGCCCGCGTTAGAGGAGTGAGACTGACTCGTGTGTCTGGAAGATCACTCAGGCTGCGGTGGGCAGGAGAGGAGAGGGTCGAGGCCTAGGCTGGTGCGGTGGGGGTGGGAAGGCAGAGACGTGAGCAGGATGTGTTTCGGAGGAAGACTCGACAGGCCTTGCTGATAGGTCTCGTGTGACGGTAGGAAAAGGATGGTTCGTGCTCCTTTCAGATACGGGAAGGCCAGTGACAGAGGCGGCTTTGGGGAAAATTCCAGATCCCACCTCACATGCTATTAGATTATTGGTGCGCGAAGATCAGAAAACCCTTTCCTCATCTCCATCAGGACTACCCTTGGTTACTGTGCTTGTAGCCCAGTTCTTCTGAAAACCTGGCTACAACGTCAGCAATATTACTAGGCATTGCTCAGTGGAAAAACGACCCACCTGGCAAGCTGCACCTGTACTGGGAGGACTGTGAAAAGGAACATTCTCGGTGGGAAGCACAGCTTCAAGGCTTCCCAGAGTATGGTGACTCTTTGGCCGCAATCGCTGGCAAGCTACGCCAGTGGAGTTGTCACAAGACACTGGCTTCATGTGAACACTGCTGTGTGACATCTATCCTTCACACCTGAGTTGTCACTTGGGTGGGTGGGATCAGACAACAGCCCTGGACTGTGGTGTGGGTGACTGTAAGGACACCTGCTGAAGAAACGTCCATGACGGTCCCCCCTGCGGCGCACCAGGCTTCCTGTCTTGTGTCTTGCTAAGTAAAGGTAATGCCAAGTGGGACCTATTTTGGTCTCGTGAACTTGACTGCCTAATTGAATGTAAGGCCACCCAAATTCAGCAATCCAACATCCAAGTGGAGATGGCCAGGAGGCAGCTGGATACGTGTATCTGGAGTTCCAGTGGGAGACCAAAGCTGCAGACGTACTCACGCTGGTTCAGAGTGGACAAGGCAATGAGAAATTGTGATGGCTAATGGAGGAACAGCATGAAAAATAGTTTATGGAAATTTTTACTAGATAACTCGATTTA
>NW_012142938.1:0-3220 GCF_000956105.1 Propithecus coquereli | reverse complement strand
TAGAAATTATTTTCTAACATGAAAGCATGGGTCAGGTTTTAGTGTCCATCGCATCAATAACAAAGGCTTTAATTACTGAAGGATATTGGGTTGAGATGAACCTTGCAAGCAGTGCTGAGATCCCAAAGCACTGAACTAATCAGTCTGCTTTAAACCAAGGTGGGACCTTGCATTGGCATTAGATAAGCTTTAAACCTTGGTGGTATTTAAAATTTTGTCAACCTTCGGCATAGCATTAGAGAAACAAAGCAAACCAATGATAATTCATCAAAAATCATCTCAAATATTAAAATATTCTTTTATGATTAAACTAATGGGAAAATCTATGTGATAAAAGAATATTTAAAATATAAATTAAAATCACACCCATAATTTTACTTCTTTAAAGTGATTATTCTATCAATAATAAGTCTGTGGTCTTTAAGGCACTACTGATTAATTCTCAGTTTAGTGGATTCAGAGGCATGCAGAAAATGTACATCCCAGGAACTCATAAATCAGCCCACTCATGTGATCAGGAGCCTCTCATTTAATTAATAATCCCACTTCATATTCATATAGCATTTTATAAATCTGATATCTTTAAATTTGGCAGACATGTTTTATCTGTAACAAAGAAAACAATCAGAATTTGGAATAAGATTTTAATGTGCAATGCTTTAATATATGAGATCAAAGACACCCATCACTTTTTTTCAGAAAAAGGGAAATGTGATTACCAAGCTTAAGTGTGCTGTATATTAAATGAAAATTCTGATCATAAAGAAAGGTAATATCTACTCAAAAGTATAATTTCTGTACTTTGAAAATCATCTCAGCAAGAATTATCTTCCCCTATCAAATTGTAGCACTTGTCAAAATCAACTGTAAAGCATTTCAAGTGCTCTTCTGAATCAACAAAACAGATGTATAGCAATGTGAGGTTGCAAGGAGAAGGAAATAACAGTGAACCAGAGGCCCATCAGTGCCCATAATCTCTTGAACCCACACTTAACACAGTAGACACTGCAGGTCTTTGGGACACCACTCATAAGAGAGAAATACAAGGCTGATTCTTAATAATATGTAAAAATATGTAAAAATTATTTTCTTTCTGCTTTGCAGCTAGACTTTTATCCTCTCTTTACTTTCCTAAATAGACCATAGACATGTAGCATGGCATGTTTTTCAGGGGGGTCTACTAGTAATTATAAGAACTTCTTCTATGATGTAATTTGAGAAATTAGAAGGTAAGGCTATAGAAGACAAAAAGGGAGTAATTATTTTATCACAGGTAAAATTTTGCTTTAATCAAATTCTTTCTCTTCCGTACTGATCAGCAGCTCTTCTTTTATGCTTGACAGTATATTTTAGCATTTAGAACCAGACGCTTAAATCTGAGCTCTGTATTCTATTGTGTGAATTGCGCGAGTTAGTTAACATCTCTGTCTTATATGTAAAATGGAGATAACAGTACCTACCTCACGGGGTTGTTTGAGGATTCCATGAGATGACTCTGGGAAGGCATTGAAAATACTATCTGGTACTTAGCACTCAAATATGATTCTTAGATTTTTGTCTTGCCATTAATACCCAGATATGTGGCTCTCTATTAAATAACAGTAACCATATAACACTAATGTGCTGTAGTCTGGCGTATTGTAAGAAACGACTTCAAACTTGAGTCTTTGAGATTATATTTATAATTTGTATGCATATTTTAATACCAACAATAGAAGTGATCTTATTAGGCTAGCTAAATTTTTATATTCACTCTTTTTTAAGAAAAACTTATCCAAGTGGAGGGTAAACATTGTTGCCTGACATAGGCAAAGTCACATGCCTGGTGCTAAGATCTTTGTGGTTACGTGCACACTTCACTTCCACGTTGACTTTAGAACCTAGCCATTGTGTAGGATGCGTTATCTTGAGACCTGTATCCAATGACATGAGAGTGAAAAGTTTTTCTTGCAAACACTGCAGATATCACCAACGTTGAAAGACGGGAATAATAGCCAGATTTCCCCAACCTTCCATTTTCTTTCTCTCAGGATTTTACTGAGCAGGAAGTAAGCACAGAGGGAGACATAGGTCCAGAGCTCCAGACTATAAAGGCACCACTCAGAAAGTAGTGTTTAAAACATCTGCCACTCAGAAGCGAGGAAGCAGACTTCCTGAGCAACCATTTCCCATCACTGTCATGTGATTATTTCTTCTCTCTGCTTTGTACAATCCCACCCAACATTTAAGACCCAAATACATATTTGCTTTTCTGTATTATCTTTCCCAACTCCCATATACAGATCTATTTGTTCTCTCTTTTAGGATTTCAAAGTTCTTTTTTTTTTTTAATTATTATTCCAGGGTTTTGTGAGGGTACAATGACAAGTAAAGCAATTCTGATATTTTTTGTCTCTATGTATCCAGATAATTGAGACAATCATATGTATGCTCAAACTGAGTCCAAGAATAGGCTAAAATTCTATCATGTAAAAAAGTTTCAGAAAGTTCTGCAGTCTGTTGATTACTGTGTTTACCTCCCTACACAGGTGAAAGGGTGAAAATGAGAGGTGAAATTGACAATCAAAAGATAATCCTGTTAGGATAGTTTCTATAGGGGAATAACAGAAGCATAGGCTGTAAAAGTTTTGAAGCCAGGTAATAAGAATCTTTGAATTCTTGAGTTTTAGTTATGAACTATAACCTATTTTTAGTAGAGGACTTAATAAATCCAAAATGAAAGCAATATTTTATAATAAATAGTATTGTGTTTAAGATAACCGAAGTGGGTGGAAATTGAAGAATGGATTATTAGAATATTATCTTTGTTATAATAAGCCAGGTGTGGGGTAGTAATGAGGAGAGTGGCATTGGTGATGCATTAATCATATTTACCAGGTTTTGAGAATTTCCTATGCACCAAGCGCTGGTGTAATGCTTTGCATTCATTATTTTATTTTATCTTCTCAGAAGTTTTGCTAGGAAAATAATAAACCCAATGCACTTAGTGTGTCAATTTGAGATCTGTGGCTTAGATGAGTAAAGAGTCTTCTCTATGTTCTCTAGTTGAGAAATAGTAGAATAAAAATACAAACTCAAGTCTTTCTTCTTAATCATGTAACAACAAGAAGTATTATTTTAATGTATTTAATTGAAGTGGTTGAGGATAACCACTTTAGAAATTCCAATTAGGATTATTTGTTGGATCTAGAATTTGGGTTGCTGATTAGGAGAAACCACA
>NW_012142937.1:0-1122 GCF_000956105.1 Propithecus coquereli | reverse complement strand
GTAATGTGCAAACTTGCAAAATAGTCCATAAGGGTAAAGTATTTTCCTTGACTTCTCAGGCTTAAGTATAATTTAAAGGCAAACATAAGTAGAAAAACAAAATTTATTGACTTCTATCCATTTAATCCACCTTTTTAGAATTAAATTGTCAGTGCTGATTGTAACAATCAGAACATCAACAAGTAAGATTTTCATAAACCAATCTCAGGGTTTTGCCCAGGGCGCCACCTATCACATAACATGTATGCTACAGCATGACAGCTTGAGTTGCCCACACACCATGTATCTCCCACGTAGAGACGTGTAAGTTATACACGCTTTACGAGGCTCCAGGTGCAAAACCAGCATGAGTTACATACAACTCACATGGCAGTTAATGTGTTAAACCAGAGGCTGCTGTTGATCTCTGCTCAGAAAAAAGTTCCACAAAATCTGTAATGGACTCGTCTCTGGAACTTTTGCCACTTTTGCCTATATGAGTTGGAGGAAGCCAGGTTTACCTGACTGTGTTTTCAGTATCCTCATCTTTACCCCTGCAGGCAACATCAAACCACCTGTATATGAACTGGCTTTTGACATGGTAATCAGAGTCTAGTGAGAAGCCATAGAGAATTTAAAAAATAAGACAAAATGAAACAAACAAAAGAACACAAACAATAGATAAGCTAATGAGGGAGAAAGAAAAAAATTAAATCTTGATAAACCTGAAAACGAAAAAGCAAAAAAAAAAATGCAAAAAACATGAGTAAAACTAACATAAGAAAGTAAAAAAAGAAAGTTGATACAAGTATAATCTCATTAAATGAAAATAACACAGCAATTTTATAATTGTATTTAAGAAAAATTAAATAAATGGGCAAATATGGCATGTGCATGGATGACATAAAATCCACTTGAAATTATTTTTTGCTATACAATATGAGGTAGAGATAGTTTCATTTTTCTGTATAGAAAACCAGTTGTCCCAGAGGAAGTTATTGAAATTATGTTCCTTTTTTCATTGCTCTACAGAGCCAAACTGGTTATAAATCAAGGTACAATGTATTTGAGTTTGTTTATGGGCTCTCTGTTCTGTTACTTTTCTTTATTTGTCTATTTTTATACAGTGTATTTTAATTACTA
>NW_012142936.1:0-1337 GCF_000956105.1 Propithecus coquereli | reverse complement strand
AATTGAAATAAATAAATTAAAAATAAAATTGGGCAGTGTGAGTCTTCCAACTTTGTTCTTCTATTTCAAGATTCAGGGTCTCTTGTGATTCCATATACATTTTAAGATCACCTAGTCCATTCCTGCAAAAATGGTAACTGGAATTGTTACAGGAATTACACTGAATCTGTAGATCAATTTAGAGAGTACTGACAACCTAACAATGTTAAATCTTCTAATCCATGAACATGGGATGACTTTCCATTTTTTTAGTTCTTTAATTTATTTCAACAATGCTTTGTAGTTTTTGGTGTACAAGTCTTGCACTTCTTGATTAAATTTATTCCTACATAATTTAAGCTTTCTCATGCTATAGTAAATGGAATTATTTTCTTAATTTCCTTTTCAGATTATTCTTTGCAAAGGCATAGAAATACAACTAATTTTTATATGTTGATCTTGTTTCTCACAACTTTGCTGAACTCTTTTATTAGCTCTAATAGTTTTTTGTGGATTAAGATTTTCTAAGATCATGCCATCTGTAAATAGAGCTTTATTTCTTAGTTTCCAATTTGGATTCCATTTTTTTCTTTTTCTTGCCTAACTACACAGGCTACAACCTCCAGTATCATGTTAAATAGATGTAAGGCGAGCGCAGACATCCTTGCCTTATTCCTGATCTTAGAAGGAAATCTAAGATGAAAGCTTTCAGTCTTTCATCATTAAGTATGTACTTAGCTGTGGGTTTCTCACAGATGCTCTTGAGGAAATTTCCTTCCATTTCTAGTTTTTAAAAATGTTTTCATCATACAATGATGTTAGATTTTGTCAAAAATTTTTCTACATCAACTGAGATGTTCATAAGGTTCTTGTCCCTTGTTCTATTAATATGTTATATTACATTAACAGATTTTCATATATTTTTACCATGAAAGGGTGTTGAATTTTGTCAAATGCTTTTTCTGCATCAATTGAAATGATCATGTGGTTTATTTTCTTCATTCTGTTAATGTGGAGTATTACACTGATCGATTTTCATATGTTGAACCATTCTTGTATCCTGGAATAAATCCCACTTGGTCAGAGTGTTAACACTTTCAATATGCTGTTGGATTTGGTGTGTTAGTATTTGTGTTCAGCTATTATTTCTTCAAATATTCTTTCTTCCCTTTCTCTCTCTCTTCTCTGGTACTCCCAGTATGTCTAGGTTGGTACGCTTGATAGTGTCTCACAGGTTTCTTAGACTCTGTTCATATTTCTTCATTCCTTATTTTTTTTCCTGCTCCTCAGACTAGGTAATCTCAATTGACCTAAATCAAGTTCACTGGTTCTTTCTTCTGTCTGCTCAAGTCTGTTGC
>NW_012142935.1:27924-28224 GCF_000956105.1 Propithecus coquereli | reverse complement strand
TAAGTGTGTGTCATTAAGAAGCAACAGAGTACAGATGCAATGGAGCCTATATCTGCACACACATCAGTTTACTTTAACAAACAGAAAATTGGTTTTTAAGTCTTACAACATCTGCATTCAGACCACAGAATAATGTGATAATGTGACAATATAAATGTAAAACTAAAGAGTTCAGCTACTTCACAAAATCAAATTTTAATTTAAATGTGAATTGAATTCTCCATCATAAGCAAAGTCAGAAAAAAACCTCAAGATAGAAAGGATAGTGCTTTCACAGCGCTTATTTCTTTTTTGAAGTGT
>NW_012142935.1:24730-25137 GCF_000956105.1 Propithecus coquereli | reverse complement strand
TTTGTATTCCCTGACCCTAGCCCAGTGCCTGTCCATAGGTGCTCAATATGTGCTCATTGAACAAAAAGGAAGCTGCTGGTGAGTAAGGAAAAGCAGCAGGTACTTGCATCCAAGGTGTATAAATCAAGAATGAGATGGCTTTTTAAAACAAGGGCCTCATTCAAATCAACTGGAAAGGAAATAATGACAGGTATTTAGAGATGAAGGTATCTGAAAACAATGCTTATGGCTGTAATACAGAGAGCAATTTTATAACTGTGAGGAAAAGTGGAAAATGAATGATTGCCACATGGTCGTCTTTTCCCATAAGCACAAACAGCCCAAAGTGTCTTATTCAACTACTCATTAAACCCATATTACACAGTAATCAAAACATGTCTAAAGGGATATTTTATAGTTTATAAGGC
>NW_012142935.1:21771-22168 GCF_000956105.1 Propithecus coquereli | reverse complement strand
ATTTTCGTAGGTAAATACCCAGGCATGAAATTCCTTGATTATAGTGAAAATATATGATATGTATGATTTTATATAACATATATAAAACCGCTGACTCCTTTTTCAAAGTGAAGGGGAATATACTATGTTACGTTCCCTCTCACAATATTTGAGTGTTCCAGTGGCTCCATGTTCTTGCCGCTGGTGGTTTTTACCAGTGTACTTAATTTTAGCAATTTGTGTGTGTGTGTGTGTGTGTGTAGTGTAGGTACTAATTTTAAAAAGCAGTGTTAAGATCTCTTAAAACATCATTGACAGATAGTGACAGAATAATCTGGTGAATTATAGTTGGTTAAATAATTATATCCTAGGAATGAAAATTAATGTATCATCTCTGATTCTCGTAGTCCATCTATCA
>NW_012142935.1:21146-21721 GCF_000956105.1 Propithecus coquereli | reverse complement strand
ATTTTCGTAGGTAAATACCCAGGCATGAAATTCCTTGATTATAGTGAAAATATATGATATGTATGATTTTATATAACATATATAAAACCGCTGACCCCTTTTTCAAAGTGAATGGGAATATACTATGTTACGTTCCCTCTCACAATATTTGAGTGTTCCAGTGGCTCCATGTTCTTGCCGGTGGTGGTTTTTACCAGTGTACTTAATTTTAGCAATTTGTGTGTGTGTGTGTATGTGTGTGTGTGTGTGTGTGTGTGTGTGTGTGTGTGTAGTGTAGGTACTAATTTTAAAAAGCAGTGTTAAGATCTCTTAAAACATCATTGACAGATAGTGACAGACTAATCTGGTGAATTATAGTTGGTTAAATAATTATATCCTAGGAATGAAAATTAATGTATCATCTCTGATTCTCGTAGTCCATCTATCAACTGCATGATCTTAGGCAACTTACCCAGGGTTCAGTTTCCTTTTGTATGAAATGCCTAATAATAGACCCATCTCATAGATTTATAAGTGAAAATGCCCACAAGAGACTTAAAAGGGTGCTTGTGACATATCAAGCACTCAGTACATCT
>NW_012142935.1:20565-21096 GCF_000956105.1 Propithecus coquereli | reverse complement strand
CCACTGGCAATCACTAATGTTTTCATTCTCTATAGTTTTGCCTTTTCCAAAATGTCATATAATTGGACTCACATGATACGTAGCCTTTTCAGATTGGCTTTTCTGTCTGGTTTCCTCCAAATAGCCCAATGCTTATGAGATCTATCAATTTGTTGTATCAGAATTTTCTTCATTTTTATTGCTGAGTAAAATTTCATTGCATGGAGATATGATGATTTTCACACATTGCTAAATTTGGTTGAGTTTTTTACATCTATATTCATAAAAGATATTGGTCTGTAATTTTCCTTTTTTATAGTATCTTAGTCTGATTTTGGTATTAGGGTAATGTTGGCCTCATAGATATTTTAGGAATCATTCCCTTTGCTTCTGTTTTCTGAAAGAGATTGTAGAAATTTGGTATCATTTTATCTTTAAATGCTTGGTAGAATTCACCGGTGAATGCACTTGGACCTGGTGTGTTCTGGTTTGGAAGTTACTAATTATTATTTTAATTTCTTTAATAGACACAAACCTGTATATTATCTAATT
>NW_012142935.1:15294-16545 GCF_000956105.1 Propithecus coquereli | reverse complement strand
ATCAATATATAATATTTTAGAGTGTCAGACTTTACCATGCTGATGCATACAATTCATACTATTCATTAACGGGTCATGAAAAGTGACAAAAAAAAAGGGGGAGATTAAAAAAAGACCAAAATCGGAAGAACATTGTAATTCAAGCATCACTAAGGAACACACAATGTATGAAGCAATATTTCTGTCTGCAACATTTATGGAAAATTATTAAGAAATATAATGGGGATTGAAAGAGAACCCATTAAGTAACCATTTTTTTCATTTAATTTCTGAGCCATTTGGTAAATATGTCTAAAATAGAAGATGCATGGAAAAGCAATTATATTTTCATTACTAGGGAAGTGCCAAAGTAGAACATTTATTTGCAGGCAAATGAATTTCCTAATATAGAAAGCAAAAGGTATATAGACTTGTTCTCCAAATTATTGGTAGAATTGGACCACTATGTGAGGAATTAACGTCACAAACAAATGGCTTAAAGCAACCGAGCAGAAATCATGTTTTCCAATACAGCCAGGCTCCCATGACTGAAGCTCCCAGTGTGGAAGGAGCTTGGCTGCACATGCGTGTTTCTCTTCCCGAGTTCTTAGTCCACCTCTAAGGGAAGGAGAAAGGCTGAACAAAACCCAGTGTATTTAATTGATAATGCTAATGTTGTTGCCAAAAATAATGGAAACTTCAGAAGCATTTGTGGTAAGTGTTTCTCCCTTCCAAAATATAATCTGGAATTGTTTTTCCTTACTACATCACTATCCCTGTAATGTCAAGAGATATAACCATGTTTAACTATGTATATGTTTAACTATGTATACGTCTTACTACATATAACTACGTGGAAGGAAAAAGTTTGGAGTGTATGCAGAGCAGGTTATGTGGAATGAAATTGTTTCAAAATGATGGAAAATTTTTTAAAGATTGTGAAAAGATAGACTGGGATTAGATCATGAAAGGTCTGAATGTCCATTTGTAAATTCAGTTCATATTCATTTTCTAGAGCACTAGAGGGGACAGAATAGGGAGCCCCTAATGAGTGAGACACCAATTAGGAAGCTATCAGGGGTAATTTCAGTTATCTATAAGGAGGGCATGATGGTGCATTTGAGACACATGGAACTGAGTACGTAACTATGAGCGTGGGAAGGACTTCTTTCATCCAAGTTTTAACAAAATTTCCTTGTTCTAAACTGACAGATGAATTTGCTAACAGGTGAAGATCTAAATCCTACCCACCTGTTTTAGCTAAGTCTCTGT
>NW_012142935.1:2459-3479 GCF_000956105.1 Propithecus coquereli | reverse complement strand
ATAGGTCTTCAGCATTTAAATGTTTTTTAATAAGTGAAATAGTCAGATTAGTTCATATCTCTTGTCTTTCAACTTTCTTCATGATTGTGTTCATGATGAGAAATCTTTAATTTTTGCATAGTTGAATTTATTATTTTTCTTTAACATTAGCATTTTTACTATGTTGTTTAAGAAATCCTTCCCTATTTGAAATCACACATGTTTTCTTATATTTAATTTTCATAAATCTTTATAGTTTTGCCTTCTACATTTAAGCCTTCAAACCATAGGATTTTTTAAATAATTAATTGGCATACAATGTGGGTCTTCAATTTATACCAAATAAACATCATTTATTTGGTGTATGTTGATCTGTTTTTCATATATCAAATGTCCAAATATGAATCAATCAGATTTTAGGCATACTATTTCATTTCATTGGATATTTGCCTATCCTATTGGTAATGCCAAACTTTCTTAATTACTCTAAATATAAAAAATATATACATAATACCTGGGGTTGAGCATGGCCTCCCATTTTGTTCTTCAATGGTATCATAGTCACTACATTTTTATATAAATGTTAGGATCAACTTGCTCAGGCTGGTCTCGAACTCCTAACCTCAAGCGATCCTCCTGCCTCGGCCTCCCAGAGTGCTAGGATTACAGGTGTGAGCCACCGCACCTAGCCCCAAATATTCTTTGTGCTTACAGATTTAAAACAAAACAACATTTCCATTTATTAGAAATATCTGAAGTCCACGACATGCACTAGAATAACTACATATCAGCAGCACTTTGTGTCTCTATTGCTATCTAGTTGACGGGTGTGCCAGTATTTCCCAAAAAGTGATTAAAATCTTTCTAAAAGTGAAATTAGGGGAAAGATAAAAACTTATTCAAAATGGAAACAACAAATAAATTCTCAAATAATGATAGTCTTAGGAAATTAGCATCTCTAAACTAGCTGAAGTTTCAAGAGACATATAAAGACCTATAAACAATTCATCCAATCTTAAAAATTATGGATTTTTCATATCT
>NW_012142935.1:0-423 GCF_000956105.1 Propithecus coquereli | reverse complement strand
GAACTCCTAACCTCAAGGGATCCTCCTGCCTTGGCCTCCCAGAGTGCTAGGATTACAGGTGTGAGCCACCGCACCCAGCCCCAAATATTCTTTGTGCTTACAGATTTAAAACAAAACAACATTTCCATTTATTAGAAATATCTGAAGTCCACGACATGTACTAGAATAACTACATATCAGCAGCACTTTGTGTCTCTATTGCTATCTAGTTGACAGGTGTGCCAGTATTTCCCAAAAAGTGATTAAAATCTTTGTAAAAGTGAAATTAGGGGAAAGATAAAAACTCATTCAAAATGGAAACGACAAATAAATTCTCAAATAATGATATTCTTAGGAAATTAGCATCTCTAAACTAGCTGAAGTTTCAAGAGACATATAAAGACCTATAAACAATTCATCCAATCTTAAAAATTATGGATTTTT
>NW_012142934.1:0-915 GCF_000956105.1 Propithecus coquereli | reverse complement strand
ATTTGGACTGGGATTGCATTGATGTTCTAGGTCAATTTGGAGAGAATGGTTTCCTTAAAAAATATTGAACCTTCCAATCCATGAACATTATATATTTTTCCATTTGTTTATGTCTTCTTTAATTACTTTCAGAAATGTTTTGGAGTTTTCCTTCCCATCTATTTGTACTGTATTTATTTTGTTTAATTTGTCCATATGGATTGCATGCTTTTAAGATAATAATATAAAACATGTTTCTAAAATTTTCGTTTTTCAGTTTTTCCATTGTATTAGTATTTGGAAATACAATTGCTGTTACTGGATCAGTTCCTCCATGACTTATGCTTTACCTTAACTACCTTTCATGTACCCACAGTACTGAGAACAGTGGCTTAGACTTATTAAGCACTTCGTAAACATCTGTTGAATTTAATGAATTTATGTTTGAGAATTATTTTAGCTCAAAGTCTAAATTTAACCAGTGAAGCATTAAAGTTTTAATCCCCAGAAAACTAGGGATGCCATATATTCTTTATAAACTTTTAAAATCTTGAAGTGGATTTTTGGACAAGTGATGAAATAATGAAATCAACAATAGCCTTTCATTTACACGTGAGAGAACTGAGGCATAGATATTAAGTAACTTGCCATGTGTGGTACTAGTGATAGGTGTGAGCAGAGAAATCTGAATAGAATGGAGAAAAGTGACATGCTATGATTTGAATTTCACAATTGGCTGTTTGCTCTAGATTGCTGAGGACCCTAGGGATGAAGTTTAAAATGGGAGAAGCTATTCTACATGGAAAACTTCAGTGGGCAAAAATAGGGTGTGGATGGAGGTAAAATCCATTTTCCTTTTTTCTACTTATCAAATAGGGATGAGTTATTTCTGCATGTCTGAATTCTTCTGCATATATACTTTGACCAGTAAATCCC
>NW_012142933.1:0-2942 GCF_000956105.1 Propithecus coquereli | reverse complement strand
TGCTGGCAGGAGAAATCTGCATAATAAAGCATATTGAATGTATTTTCCCAAAATGAATTATATTGGAGAACAGAAGAAAACCTCCTATTTGTTAACTAATCTTTCTTGTGGAAATTGGAAACCAAGCTAATTAAAAGTAATCCATAAAATCCATTAGATGGGTAGATGGGAGCGATCCTTTTCAAACAAATAAGTCTGTAAACATACAGTTGCATCTCCTTCCTCTTTTTCTCTTCCTCCTTCTTCTCCTCCAATTCTGCCTCTAATATTTTCTGTATTTGCCAATTTATTATCATTTTTAACACTGAAAATGTTATTCTGAAGTGATCCATCATGCTTTCTAATATCGAATGCTTCATAAATGAGCAGCCCAGCCTCACACTTAGTACATGATGTTGAAAAATCTTATAAACAACTTTGATCGCAAAATGTTAAGAACCAGTTGTTTTCAGATTGGGCAAGTGGGAATAAATTTGAGACTTGTGTCACTGTGTCATTCTGGTCACAAATGCTCTCCTGAATTTTAACAATTTCTTAGCCTGCCTCAGTGCTCAGATGCCATCAACTTGACTTCAATTTTCTGGCTGCCTTCTTTGCAGTCTGTGATTACTCAGTTTCCGGACCTAGTCTGGCTTCTGCTTGAATTGGCTTCCTTTTGTGATTTGTTCAGTTATCTCAGAGTTTTTCAGAAAGATGGTCAGAAGCCCTTCCGATCACAGTGTCTCCAGCTGAAGCATCTCTGACTTATCTAAAGGAAACCACAGCTCTCCTTTTGAGTTTGGGTGTTCTAGTGCAGGATGCTGCAATCCTGAGTCCAAATACTCAAAGGCTAAAAAGGCAACAGTAGCTAGCTGGGTTTTCCTTTCCATTACAAAGCAAAGATTATGGAGTTTGTTTTTTTTTAAGAGTATTAATATGGGAAAGGATAGGAAAAAAAGGACTCATATTGTGGAATGGGCTTGAGTAAAGCATTAGGATGCAAGTCTGCAGAATAGAACAGTTGGAAATCTACCTGGCTATAGGTAGATTCACGTTCTGCCCTCATCAAACTTCCAGAGCTATTAGCATTTCCAGTCCTAATGACTCAATGTGAGTTTTACTGAGGTATATAAAGTAAACTGAAGTTTTAGGACTAGTTTGTAGAGACTAGTTTGTATTAGATGGGTTGTTCCCCAGTCTCTTCAAATCATCAAATCACTTCCAGTAGTCTCATGGCAGAGTCTTTAGGGTTTTCTAGATATAAGATCATATTGGGCCAGGCACGGTGGCTCACGCCTGTAATCCTTGCACTTTAGGAGGCCGAGGTGGGAGGATCACTTGAGCTCAGGAGTTCTAGACCAGCCTGAGCAAGAGCAATGCCCTGTCTCTACTAAAAATAGAAAGAATTAGCCAGGGGTCATGGCACGTGCCTGTAGTACCAGCTACTTGGGAGACTGAGGCAAGAGGATCGCTTGAGCCCTGGAGTTTGAGGTTGCTGTGAGCTAGGCTGATGCCATGGCACTCGCTTTTTTGTTGGGTCACATATCGACGTAAGTGGCAATGTTGGCTGCTTACCTGCTACTTACCTGAGAAGTAGGAATTTGAGCTGGAGGCCTTTCACTGGATCTGCAGCCAGGTTTTGAATATTTAAGCTAGGCTGGACCATAAAAGCTGGTTGTGTTTCAAAGAGAAGGGGAAATGACAATTCAAACCTGCCTAAGGTTGCTTTTACTTCCACCAAACCAGCAAAGAAGCAACGTATTAAGAATACCAGGTGAGGGGATTATGCTTCCCAAGCTTCTGTCTTTTGCACTTGATTCTAATATAGGCAGGCAAAAAGGCACCGATGTTAACACCTAATATAGGTGTTAAAAAGTGGTAAAATTCAAGAAAAAAAAACAATGGGAGGGATGTAAAGAATAATAAAATGCAATCCATGCACTTATCTTTTTCCCACCCAAATAAAAAAGGTCGACATCATTCATTTGGAGTGAAACACTGTTTTGGGTGGCCTCTGGGATTGACAAAAATAAAAGCCTAAGCGACCCAACCAACTAAAGGGACTCCCTCTTAGCCAAGGGGACCCCAGAGAAAACTTAAATGCTAAAATCCTGGCCATGATGGGGTGGGAGGTGAGACACACCTTGTTATACCTCCACCCTCACTAAAAGCCATCAAATTTTCTTCCCTAAGGATTAAAATGAAACCAGCCCTTTTTGGAAAGTCTTGATCCAACACTGATTTCAACCCACCTCATGACTGTCCCACCCTTTCGCAGCCTCAGCACAAGTGACCAGCACTCCTTCCTGATGAGAGATCACAGACCAAGGAGTGGTTCTGGCCAATCTACAGCGGCTGTACCCTGTGTGCCTTTGTGTCCTCTGCTTTTGACATCAGAGGGTGGAAAACTCCACCCTGAGATCATGCTCATGCCTTCATATTTTGAACATGTGACCCTTAAAGGGGCGTGAAGCTCAATGGCCTATGCACGTTTCTCCTTTCGTAAATATTCATGATTCCTCCTATAGCTTGTTGAATATGTATATGAATATGTATACTTTAGCTATCTAGCTCAGCATAAATTTTTGATCCCTTTACCCCTCCCTTAAAATGCCTGTCTCTGGTCTTTGCCAGAGGCTATGCTTCCCAGCCTGCATGATGGCCAGCCTGCAGGCTGCAACCCCTTATGAGAATAAAAGCTCTCCTTTCCAAAGCTATGAACCTTGTCATTCTTCAGTTGACAAGGTGATGATGTGGGAAGCAGTGCTTTAGAACATCTGAATTTGAGAGCAGATCAGGAATCAAGGATATGCTATTATGCTTAATCCTGCTGTTATTTTAAATAGTATCCCACTCACTATCTTCTACTCAAGTTGGTCACAATGGATTTTCAAAATAAAGAGTTTGTTTTGATCACTAAAAAACAGCTCATGAAGGAACCATCTCAGCAGAATATTTTTTTT
>NW_012142932.1:0-1284 GCF_000956105.1 Propithecus coquereli | reverse complement strand
AAGTAATTGTAAGGTCCGGGACTTGGCTTCCAGAGTAATTCTGGGGAAGTGGGATAAGTCCCCTCTCTCTCTTCTTAGATGGTCATTTTAGAACCCCTGGTGTGGCGAAGGTCTATGGCTAGATGCTAAAAATTTATGCTTTCCTTGCACGGGGTAGGGTTGTTGCTGGGTAGCAGCTTCCCAGCCTGGGATTACATTTCCTGGCCCTCCCTTGCATCTGGGCAGAACCGTGTGGCTGAGTTCTGACCAATGGAATGTAGGAGAAAATTATATACACTGCGGCCAGGCCAGGACCAAGAAACTCCCTCAAGGGATCCTCTACTCTCTCTTCCCCCTTTATACACTGGATGATGATTTTTCAGGGTGACTTTGGAAGGCCGTTGTTGAAAATAACACTCTCTGTCATCCCCAAGCCGTGACTGTAGCACACAGCACCTGTGTTACCAATTAGACTTTTGTGTTGAACAAGAAATAATTTGCCTTGTGTTAAAGGCACAGAGTTTTTAACTTATCTTTTATAACAGCCAGTGTTGCCTTAATGAATGCCTCTTGAAAGGGATCAGTGAAATTTTTAAAAATACATATACTTCTGCTAACACAGTGCTTCTCAAACTTTATTATGCATAAAAACGATCAAAAGTCATTTAAATGATGATTCTCATTTGGTAGGTCTGAAATAGGGCCTGACTTTCTACATTTCTAACAGACTCCTCTATGACGCTGAGATTGGAACAAATCTTAGTGGACGTTAGAATCCCTTAAAGGGCTTGTTAAGAGATGGATTTTTGGGCCCCATCTCTGTAGTTCTATGTTCAGAACTTGTATTTTTAACAAGTTCCCAGATAATGTTGATGCTATTGGTCCAGGAACCACACTTTGGGAACAAATGGTCTAAGCACTAAATCCTTTTCTAGCTTCTATAGTATCTCATTGGTTCTCAGGTCAGTGTATCATTTATCACAGGAGTGCTGACTAAGAAGAAAAGAACACATAGACCAATGCCTTAAAGCAGTTGCAATTATCTGAACTATTATTGTTTTTTTGTTTTGATTTGTTTTTTAAAATATTGATTTTCATGACTCAATTCATACTAATTGAATCTGAATCTTGGCATTTGGGGAAGCATTGGGCATCCATATTTCTTTAAAACTCCTCATGTGATTCTATTAAGCAACTAGGTTTTAGAACTACTGCGTTAAAGAAGTGCCAAGTATCAGCAGTCAGAGAGAAGACTATTGCTATTCCTTAAACTATTTAACTATTTATATGAAGACCAGCCCTACC
>NW_012142931.1:0-1122 GCF_000956105.1 Propithecus coquereli | reverse complement strand
CAGAACCTCTGAATGTGACCTTATTTGGAAACAGAATCTTTGAAGACATAATTCAAAGAAGGATGGGGATGAGTTTACACTGGATTAAGGTGGTCCCTAAATCCAATAAAAGCGTCTTTATACAAGACAGAAAAGGACACCCAGAGGCGGCCACCATGTAAAGACAGAGGCAGAGATTGAAGTTACGTTGCCACAAACCAAGGAATGCCAGGAGCCACCAGAGACCGGAAGAGGCAAAGGATTCTCTCCTAGAGGCTTCAGAGGGAGGACAGCCCTGCTGACGGCTACCCTCCAGAACTGTGAGAGAATAAATTTCTGTTGTTTTACACCACCATGTTTGTGGTAACCTCTCAGAGTAGCCCTAGGAAACTAATATACCTATTATCAATCATTACTAATCCTCAGATAATGAGGGCCTCTTATATGTACCTTAGTCCAATAATCATCTTGCCTGCTGAAGCTTTGCTTGAGTACATTTCCCTGCATTTATTAATAGAAATAAAATCATTTCAGAGATCAAATGAGAAAAATGGCTCAGACTTAACAAGATGTTTCCTTTGATTCCCAAACAAGTCTGAAGAGAAACAAAAATCATTATGTAGATTATATCCAATATCTTCTTTAAAATACATCAAAATTTGAACTAGAAAAGGGGCTTTGTGTTTTAGCAGTAATTTTCTTTTCAAAAATTATTTTCAAATTATGGATTTCCAGAATTCAGTCGAGTTGCTATCAAATTTGTTTTATATTTGCTTCAAAATTGCTGTGCATACTTTGACCTTGTTTGAAGTGAACCTGCTTCACTTTTGCCACTTCAATTATTTTTAGCCGATTAGCCTTTAATTACTTTCAACCTTCCTTGCAAATTAGAAAACCCAGGGGAGCTTTTAAAAAATATCTTGGCCTAGTCCCCACACCTAGAGATTCTGATTTAATTATTCAAAATGAGGCCCAGGCAGCAATATATTTTTCAAATACATTTATATTTTTTCAAACTTCCTATGATTCCTATATGTACATAAATTTGAAAGCTATTCACTAAAACTACTAGCCTGCCAGATTAGCAATAAATTTGCAACAGATTATTTGACTTTGTAAGCCTACAGCTAATCTGGCAGGCTA
>NW_012142930.1:0-1238 GCF_000956105.1 Propithecus coquereli | reverse complement strand
TTTTCCTGTATTAACTCATTTAATCTTCACAATATCTGTAGCAGGAAGGGCATGAGAAGTAAAATGCCTTATCCCAAATTATCCAGCTAGTCAAAACCTTAAGGCTGCATGTGGCCTTTTAGGTCTTTCAGTGCTACCTTTTTTTTTTTTTTTTTTTTTTTGAGACAGGGTCTCACCTTGTTGCTTGGGCTAGAGTGTGGTGACATCATAACTCACTGCAACCTCAAACTCCTGGGCTCAAGCGATCTTGCTTCAGCCACTGGAGTAGCTGGGACTATGGGACTATTCACCACCATGCCCAGCTAATTTTTTCTTTTCTTTTCTTCTTTAAGAAAGAAAATTACCTCAGTCTAGAAACATGTCTCTCCAGTAACTTTTGTCTGAAATGAAAGTAAATCCAGTGTATCTCCCTATTCGGTTTTTTGTTTTTTTTTTTTTTTTGCTTTTCTGTTTTTTCACTTTAAGAGAGTATCTTATATTCTTAATTTTTTTTCTCAGAAACACTTTCCTACCTCTATCATCTCCCCTTTTCTTCATGCTAGGAAAACTCCAGGTTTACTCTCCACATGACTGGCTTGACTCTTAGTGTTATTTTTCTGCTTTGTGTTTAGGATGTGAGTTTTGTCATTGCACTTCTAATTTTCTTGAACTTACCTCACCCACCTTCCTTTTGCTCTCATTTCTAAACCAGCTAATTTTTTAATTTTTTGTAGAGACAAAGTCTCACTAAGTTGCCTGGGCTGGTCTCGAACTGCTGGCCTCAAGCAATACTCCCACAGTGCTGGGATTACAGGCATGAGCCACCACACTCAGCCACCCTCAATTCTTTACTTGGACGTTGCTCATGTCCCCATCTCAGTGCCTCAGCTAGGGGCCTGGTGGATCTGCTCCATGCCGAGTCCATTTCCCTAGCTATCTTTTTTTTAATAAGAGAAAATTATCAAATTTATTTTAATGTGTATATATGGGAACCCCCAGAAAAGGAGTTAAGGATTCCTCCCTAGCTATCTTTCGAATGCAGCTGGTCTGTTTTCACAGGCTCCACAGTACCCACTGCCAAGGTTCTCCTTGTCACCTTCTCTCAGGAGCAAACAAATATATGAAATCCATTTTTTATAGCAATGGTGCAGTGGCCCCAATGTATGATTTTCAAAACTCTTGCTCAATGTGTACAGTATCAGCATGCAGGTTTTAAAAAATATTCTTAGATAACTTCAATTTATTTTTCCTCTTGATAT
>NW_012142929.1:0-1452 GCF_000956105.1 Propithecus coquereli | reverse complement strand
GGGAGGGGCCGCCTCAGAGACCGACTTGTTCCAGTGCTGCAGATGTTGGCGTGTAGGAACAGAGTAAAAAAAAACACACCTTACGGCCTCAGGGCCCCTATTGGCCAGAACTTAGTCACGTGACCAGACCTGGGTGGGGGATGGGAGATGGCTTCTGTTCTGGGCAGACACGTGCCACCTAAGTATTGTCACTATGGAAGAAAGGGGCTCTGAATATAGGCACCCATGAGCGTCCTGGCCACATTTTCTTAGAGAAAGCACCTCTTGGTGCAGGGGGCACTGCTGAGGTGCTGGCGGTGCGTGCAGCGGCCATGTTTGTGGGGCCCAGTGATGTGGACCTGAGTGTGTGTTGCCCGGTCTGGGGTGTGGTGTGGGGGCCACGGTGGTGGGGGTGGCACGTGTGTGGCTGTGGCAGTGGAGGGGGTAGTCTAGGCTTAGGGAAGTGCAGGGAAGTACATGCAGGGGAACGAGAACCTCAGCTTCTAGAACAGACCCTGTGGCTGCAGGAATAGGCTCAGAGGTACCAGCCAGAAGCGGGCACAGTGCTAACCTGACGGTGATGACACGTGGGTGCCCCAGGGCAGGAACTAAAGCGGAAGGACACCTCACACCCCCAAATCCGGCCCTCTCACCTGAGGCTGGGTAGGCAGTCAGTCCCACGGCCGCCCCGGAGGGGGAGGGCCCGGTGACCACACTTCCGGTCTCCTCCGTTCCTTAGTCTCTGGCACTGTTCATCTCTGCCCCTTTGTCCTCAGAGCTGCTTCCTTTTCTCCCCACCTTTGCTGCCCCTGTCCAGGTCTATTCTTAGAGCTGCTCAGGAGGTCTTGAACTTTCCGCCCCTCTCTCTGTCTTTCTGGAAGCTTCCTGCTCTCAGAGCCGCGAAAGCTAGGGTTCCGGCCCAGCGCGGTGGCTCACGCCTGTAATCCTAGCTCTCTGGGCCGCCAAGTCGGGCGGATCGTTTGAGCTCAGGAGTTCGAAACCAGCCTGAGCAAGAGCGAGACCCCGTCTCTACCAAAAATAGACAGAAATTAATCGGACAGCTAAAAATATATAGAAAAAAATAAAATTAGCCGGGCATGGTGGCGCATGCCTGTAGTCCCAGCTACTCGGGAGGCTGAGGCAGGAGGATCGCTTGAGCCCAGGAGTTTGAGGTTGCTGTGAGCTAGGCTGACGCCACGGCACTCTAGCCCAGGCAACAGAGTGAGACTCTGTCTCAAAAAAAAAAAAAAAAAGCTGGGGTTCCTGGAGTGCTGTCCATCTGGCCACTGAGGGGCCTTTGGCCACGTTTCTCTGACACTGCAGAGGTCTTGCCTCTGGCACTCCCGCTGGGGTCCTTCTGACATCCTCTCTTGTGAGAGCCAAGCCCAGCCTCGGCAGGGATCTAAGGTCAGGGCGGACAAATGGGGTTCAGAGGAAACCCGTGAGACTTGAGAGGGGAGAAGCCCCCCACCT
>NW_012142928.1:0-1583 GCF_000956105.1 Propithecus coquereli | reverse complement strand
GTAATTTACTGTTTTTCCCCTTGTTCATTTGACTTTTCATTTCCAGAAACGCAGTTTCTCATTTTTAGCTGATTTTTCTGGTAAGTATATCGTTTTTTATAAGAAAGGGATAACTTATAAAGTTCAAGAAACGCATACTTAAAATTTGCTAAGACTGTTCTTTGTCATCTGAAAGGCTTATGTATACATAAATAGACACACACACACACAGTATGAGTCAAATTTCCACTTCTGCCACACTATGAATAAAAAATTTTTCCTTGGGGCCACAGTGTTTTATTACAATAGAACAAAAACTTTGAAAACAACATGGCCCTTTCTAATTTAACGAAAAATTTGTTATTTTTTATTGTTTTCTGTACGTGAGCTATATGCAACTTGAAAATAGTTCATGGCAGCTCCCAAGGTAGAGATAATGTGAGTTACATATGCTTCACCAGGCCCCCAGCTCAAAACTAGTGTTAGTTAAATACAACTCACATGACAGTTAATGTGTTAAATTTCAAACTCCCAAATAAACATTCTTACGAAGAGTTCTTACAGTACACAATGTCAAAAGATAAACTCTTCTGATTTAGCCAGTTTTTTTTTCTTAGCAGACTATCTAAACACAGCTCCTAAAATTTCCAATAAATAAACAGCAGCATAAAACCACTTGTATTCGGATTCCTCCTTGGAAAAGGTGTATCTTTCCCCTAGTTATTAGAAAATACCATACCAAACAGTAAGATAGTTTTCTCAAATCATACGAAATAAACTCAGCATAACATTTATCTTAACCTGATTTCTACAAATTGAACATGAACTTGTTTCAAAGTAGAAGTAGAAAACAACTAAAATTGCATCAAATAACATATTGATTGAAATACCTAACACCTAAAGCCCTTAAAATGGGCAAACAGATTTAGTAGCGTAATCTCCGACTTAAGCTCTTGGGAGTAAAATGTACACCCGTGACGCCGTTTTGCTGGCCTCCTTGCAACACTAAGAGAAACAGCTCTCACGTTGTTAGCAGGTAACTCTTGAAGGTGGGAGTTTGCCGTTCCCACCATCCACTTCACAGGCAGTATATGACTCCTCCACGCAGCAGCTCACCAGCTTCGACGTGCTGGGCCCCCAAGGACAGAGTTTCTCAGTAGCGACAGAGTTTTGTGCAAAGACGCCCGCGAGGCAAGTGGCCAGGACCCGTGTGCCGCCCCCGGGTCGGGTCCCTCAAATGTAGGCCGTCGTTCACGCGTGCTAAGCAGCCAATAGTTTTTTTACAGCAGCAAGGAATATTATTTTCCATATTTCACTGGAGCTTGGAGGATGGGTCCAGGACACAAACTCTCCTTACTGCGCTCTGCCGCGGCCCTTGTCCCGTTGTCTCGCTACGCCCTCGCGGCCCCTCCGAGCCACCACCGCAGCACGCGCTCTGCAGGCCCAGCCCGCCGCGACTAGAGAGCGGGAGCGCACAACTGAGCATGTGCCGCGGCCGCGGCCGGGCCGCCCGCTTTACGGCCCTCCCTTCCCCCACCCGGCCCGCGCGAGTCCCGTCGCAACGCCGCCTACGCTTCCTCCCTCCTCCCCGCCAGCCGTGAGAA
>NW_012142927.1:0-1709 GCF_000956105.1 Propithecus coquereli | reverse complement strand
TTATTAATCCACTCATGTATGATAGAATGTCTTTTTTCCCTTTGGGTAGGTGCCCAGTAATGGGATTTCTGGATCAAATGGTAGTTCTACTTGTAGCTCTTTGAGGTATTTCCATATTGCTTTCCACAGAGGTTGTACCAGTTTGCAGTCGACCAGCAGTGGCTCTCATCATCTACTATTTATTCACTTGTTTGTTCAACAAGCATACACATGTAATAACAGAATTATAAGCATACCTTTTGAGAATATAATATCTGCACGTATTTCTTTTTGTCTTTAACCTTGCAGCATTTTGTTAAAAAATTACTGCTTTCCTAATGTAATCTTGATATCAAAAAGAAAAAAAGGAAATGTTTCTTCTATTCTCTCAGAATCCCCCAATCCACAGTCTAGTCTAGTAGCTTAACAAAGCTTAATCAAGAAGTTCTGCTACAAGACATTGCCCCCACTGACAATGTCACCTTGTTGGAAATTACTCTGGATGAAGGCATTGAAGCTCCCTATGGGAACACAAGTTTCGTTAATACTGCTATTGTATGTGACAGACCCCAAATGACTTGCTACCTGAGAATGTCCCACTGTGGCTTTTGCAAGTGCCTGTACCCCTATCCTCATCCCACAGCTGTTCTCCCCCATCCTCTTTTGCATATGACTCTAACCCCTAATTCTTCCTACTCTCACCTTTCAGTAAAATCCTGACTGCTAAAACAATGGCTTTTACTCCCCAAGAACAACCCCTCTATTTCCATTTCTGAAACTAGCTGGCCTTAGGCCAATCCCACTTCTGCTAGGTTTAGCTAAACTTCGGCCAACCCCCCACTGATAATGCTATGCAAAACTTTCCATCATCCTTCTCCAAGTTAGAATGTGCCTTTGGAAACTTCCATCAGAGCCTTGTGCTAATAGCCCTCCGCTTGGTTTTCTTCCACAGTTGTGGTGCTGAGACTGAGTGGGATCAGCCCCTCTGCTATTCAGTCTGGGCCACTTCAAAGAGGAGTGGGTCCTTCTAAGAGTCAGATCAGTGCCTGCTTCTCGTGGCCTTGAGGCACGTCCTTAGCCTTTATTCTTCCTCTTTATTGTGCTTGGTATACATCTCTTGGTTGGATTTATTCTACTCATTGAGATTCTCATAGCAAAGTTGGGGCAATAGTGTCAAGGAGAGCTTGCTGGTTTGTCAGGCCACTTGAATATAGGTTTAATGTTATAGAGCCCATAGCACTAACTATTGGAAGCTCTGGCAGGATTTTTGCAAAGAATGTTTTAGAACTTTAGTGGCTACTTTGAGGAACTTGGGACATGAAAAAGATTATTTATATGGCACCTTAGATCAAAAGATTCAAAGATTCCAAATAGTCAATGGTCAACGTTTTTAAATGGTATGAAAAGTTCTCTTAAAGACAAAAAAACCTCTAAAAGATAACGAAATTATAAAATTCCTTTTAAGAGCGCCTTAGGAAAAGGTAATAGAAATGTCGAGAATCTAAAATCCAAATTTAAACTCTTATTTTTTCTTTTCTGACCTGCTTTTGAATTGGCATTCCTCCTGGCACCTTGTATTTCCACTTTCTCCTTCCCCTGTACCTTTTCCTACCCCGCTTCCCTATCCTCCACTGCCCCTTCCTAAATAGAGCCCTCACACTGGAGAATATTGCTTGTAAAATATTTTAATGTAAATGGAAATGATTTTTCAGCTTTAAACCTTGGTCAAG
>NW_012142926.1:0-1665 GCF_000956105.1 Propithecus coquereli | reverse complement strand
GGTGTTTACTCACAAGTAGGTTAAAAGCTATACTATCTTATTTGGAAGAGAAAATGCTTTTAGTACTGAGACAAAGAAAGAATATAAAGTAATATTTGTTGCTTTGTCAAGATTAGCAAATATTGTTTCCATAAACTAATATGTATGGCCATATACTAATGTATAAGGGCCAAACCCTTCAACTAAAAAAACTAACTACCAATCCTCAAGTATTTATTTAATTGAACTCTGTATATTTGGTATTCATTAGATACATGTTTTTCATTGCTTTTGGTGTTCATTTATTTCCTTCTTGTTTCCTTAGAAAAAAAGAACAATTAGCAATTCCTGAATCAAGAAATAGTTCTGAATCAAGGATATTAAGAACTTAAATATAAGATTTTTAAAAAGTAATAATGTCTTCAACATTGAGGAAACAGGCATACCAATATAGCCATAGTGTGCATATAAATCAATACAACATTTTGAAAGGAAGTTTAACAATATATCTTAAAAATTTTAAAGTATATGCCCTTTGATCCAGTAATTATGCTTCTAGAAGTTGTACTAAGGGTAAGTAGAGTAGACATACAGAGATGTATATATACTGTAGACTTTCTTTAAAACAGTGAATAATTTGAAATAAAATAAATGTCCATCAGGAATGAGTTCATTAAATAAAGTTATGGTAGATCCATACTTTGTTTGCCATAGTTATGTCTATAGAGGTAGGATCACAAGAGGTCTTTTGTTTTCTCTGTATTGTTTGAATTATTTTGTACAGTATTCATAAATTTTCAAAGGGAAAATATAACAACCATAAAACATTTATGTTTTGAATTATTAAAAAATTAACTACACAGAGCCCTATGCCTTAAATGTAGCTGTCAGCATAGCCAATGAACTTAACCCTCATGCAAAAAATGTATGAGTTTTTACATATGAATACATGCTGATGATCACCATATGATTTTAAATTCAGAAGCATCTTGTTTTAATAAATCCTGGCCCTGATGTTAATTTTGGGGTCATTCTCACTGCCCGAGGCTTTAACCTGTATTTAATCTTTAATTATCTTTAGTATGATTTTAAATTATGAAATATATGTTAATTGTGTTTCATGAAAAAATAGCATCTGGCATTAAAATCACTGAATTGTAAAGTTGCTGGGGACAGAGTCTCTGCTTTTTAGTGAAGAATGCAGACATGTAAGTGAATAATTTCAGAACAGTGCACCAAGTGCTGTAATAGAAGTATATATACAATTACTGTGAAACTAAAGTCACTTTATTTAAAATGAGTACCTATGTACGTATTAAAAAGTATTTGGCATTTTAAATGTTAATAGATACCCATTTATTTGTCTTTTAGTACAAAGAACTGGAATACACCACTTATATTTGACCTTAAAGAAGGAACTGTTAGTTTAATTCTACAGGCTGAAAGGTAATTTATTGTGTTTAACTATTGTATTTGGGGTTAAAATATCTCAAATAGCAATACAGCACTCTTTAGAGCATCCCATTTACAGAATGTTACACTAGTCATTTGGAACCAATCCGTTTCTATTATGTGTTTTAGAAGAAGAGCATAAGCTCTTAAATCAGTGGTTCTGAAACTTTTTAGTCTCAGAAATTTTTTACATTCTTAAATAATTATTGAAAGTTATATGTGGGTTATATATAT
>NW_012142925.1:0-1174 GCF_000956105.1 Propithecus coquereli | reverse complement strand
AGACTGAGAATAAATGACATAAATATTTTAGCCATTCAGATTTAGACCTGGATATAAATATTGACCATCAGCCTTCATTTCTATATCTTATGCAGGTTTGTTTCCATTTCTGCTGTGTTTTTGGTTTATGCTCACATCAACTTGTCTATTTATATGTCTGCTTATTTTTGAGCATGGAAATTAAAATGTTAAAAATGATAGAGATAATCTTAGGCTCAGGTTGATGTTACTTTCTTCCAGAAAGGATTTGCATTTACTTTTGCCAAGCAACTGACTTAGGGGAAGCAGCAACTCCATTTAATGTTAATCTAATCAGGGATGGATGGGATTTAAAGTTGGACTTTCATTTTTATAAGGCCTTATTTCTGTTTTATTCTTCTTGAATATAGATGATTCTGGAAGGTTTCCCAATACCTCAGATTCTTGGTGGGTGTTGTATTGCAATTTTGATTTGTCTAATCTCAAGAGACTGTGGCAAGCTTTGTTCATTTTCTCAGTTACCTCTGTCGGGCTCAGTTAGCATCTCTTGGGAAAAATTATCTTGAAATGATAGACTTAGCTCACTGGATTTTTTTCTTCTACATTTTAGCCCTATAATCCTATACTATCTTCATGATCTTAGGATTTTAATTTGTTTTTGGTTTTGTCTTTTAAGTTTTGTTTCACTTTCTTATCTGTTTTCAATGAGATAGTCTGTCTAAATGATAGATCTTCACTAGTGGATATTTATAATCATCCTAAATGTTTAGTACTTAGTGGAAGGGAAAATTTGACAATTGTGTGTTCTGGCCTACAAAATGAATTTCTTATGAAGTTTAAAATAGGTATGTAAAGAAAGATACAAACCTTTTTTACAGTACATCCTTCCCTCACTTCAAAAAAAGATTAAAATAAAAATCTGAATATAGTGATTTCTTATTTTCATCTAGAAACAAATTCCTTTTATTTTTTAAATGAACAAAGACTTCTCGATGAATATAAAACATCATTTTTGCTGCGGATTTAGGTTTACTGCCATGTTTTTAATATAATTTAAGGAAAAGGGACATTAATTTATACAGAGGATAAAGATTTCAATGTGTAGATCGGAATATGTCCTTCAAAATGGAACCACTACAACAAAATTGTACTATTTGTCTCCGCAACTAAAGCAAAGTCACATTCATTGTACTTA
>NW_012142924.1:37499-38078 GCF_000956105.1 Propithecus coquereli | reverse complement strand
CAAGCATAGGGCATTACATGGGCAAAGACACAGAAGTGATAAAGAACTGATATTTCAGTTCTGCGTTTTTGGATGTCTTTGGTTGTAATTAGAGCTACACTGTTCTTTACCCTCTCTCCCTCCCTTACCTCTTTCACTTTCTTTATTTCTCTCTTTCTTTCTTATAAGTTTTGGAGTAAGGGATTATGTCTCTATTGCCATTGGGGAAGATTTGTGAAATAATGGGAAAAGTAAGTCAAATGTTTAAATACTAGAATTCATATAATGCATAATTGTCTCAGCAGAGATTTTTTTTTTAAACCTTATATCACATAAAAAGAAATTATCTTGACTGTTGCCCGGTTTCTCTACAAACTTTTCAGTTTAAATTTTTTGTTTTGCCTGTAAAATGCATAAATGTTTTATTGGAAGATACTTATTTCTTTTGAAATTCTTCTTCTTTCTGCTTCCCACTTAGGTTCTATGGCTTGTGCTCTACCAACAGTATGTGTTTAACAATATTCACTGATATAAAACCATAAACTTTTTAGGCACTGGAAGGGAACTTACCATAGAGTTTTAAAAATGTTAACTTTCATA
>NW_012142924.1:31904-32164 GCF_000956105.1 Propithecus coquereli | reverse complement strand
ATTAATTTGCATTTAGCTTGATTTATTTTTTGTGTTAGTAACATCAGAAATATTCATCACAAATATTCCTATAGTAAATCAAAATTATGTATCGATAATTGCACCGTAGGCTTAGCACCTAATTGATATAAACTAATTTGAAGTATATTGAAACTAAACAAGAAGCCAGATGAACAGTATAATAAGTCTCAAATGTGTCCCTCACACTTTGACATCCATAGAGGCTTAACATGTGTATTCAGCTGCTACTTTATACCTGC
>NW_012142924.1:31155-31854 GCF_000956105.1 Propithecus coquereli | reverse complement strand
TTGAAGGGCCTCATAAAACCCAAGTACAGTAGTGAAAACACTATTTGAGCTCTGGCAACTAGCAAGCCTCTAGGAGCTGAGCTGCTCTGATAGTGTCTCAGGGACTGTATGATTTTTATCTCACTTTCCTTTCTTCTGTTTGTTCTATTCTCCTTTTTCTACAAATTGACTAAGTTATCAGCTTGACAAGATTGAAAATGTTCACCTAAAACCCAAAGGTACATAATCTTCCAGCTATAAAGTCTACAGCTCACTAGTAACAATCTCTAAATCTCTAATTTGACTGAATTAGCTCACCTGTTAAAGCTAGCCACCCAAGTCAAATGTCCCTGTCCAGCAAATGTCATGACTGCTTTTATTTCAGAAGACAATTTTTGGTCCAAGTAACTGCGGCCAAAGGTTGTGGATGGGGAGAAATGATTGCATTGGAGATAATGTTGACCTTTTAGAAACTGTGACAGGTGTCCATAACACTTATTTCCTAATTAATGTCCACTTAAGTAATTCTTAGTTATTTCAAGAAGTGACATAATAAATTTAGGAGTGGATCTTACAGTTTCTTTTTAATTTTCAGATTCTACTGTCCTTATTATTTCTTAGCAGCACCATTATTATTATAGTCTTTGAATTCACTTCTTTGCCTTCAGTCTTAACCTGTTCCAGGGTACCTACCTGTGTTACTTTCCCGTTTAAAGAAAA
>NW_012142924.1:29335-30195 GCF_000956105.1 Propithecus coquereli | reverse complement strand
CCAGATGAACAGTATAATAAGTCTCAAATGTGTCCCTCACACTTTGACATCCATAGAGGCTTAACATGTGTATTCAGCTGCTACTTTATACCTGCACTGTCCGAGGTGTCTAATAGGCACCTCAGACATCCTCAAAGAGAAGTCTTGACTTTTCATCCTCAAGAGTTGTTTCTTCCCAGTCTCTTCAATCTCCGTAAATGACACCATTATCTAGGACCCACTCTTGATGTTTCCCTTTTCTTCATGCACCTCCAACTGCCAACTCTTAATGAAATTAAGCAAATTCTATCAGCTTTACCTGATGTCATATGTCCAAATATCCTAATCAGGAGATTAGGATAGTGGAAGGAACTATCAACTCTTAACTGAAATATAAAAATAGCTTTTTAAAGGGCCCCTGTGATTTCATTTTTGTTCTCCATCATAGCAACCAAACCAATCATTGAAAAATGCATATCAGATCTTCTGTTTTTGATGCTTAAAACCCTCCAAGGCCCTCCAGTGTACTTAGGAAAAAAATTTTTTTAAACCTTCAAATCCTCACTGTCACCTTCATGGCACTCCCCTACAACACTCCCACCTGCCCAGAGTACTCTGACCCCAGATCTTTAAATCACTAATTAAATGTCACCTCCTATTGAAGCTCTCCCTGATCAACATTGCAATTCATGTTTCTTTACCATACACGATCCACTTTCCACATATGTATATATTCACATATGTATGTAAAATTGCTATGTACATTCATGTTTACTTTTTTTTTTGGTTTTCATTTCTATTCTTCACATACATCCATGAGATGTATTTTAACACATACAACATATTTATTAGATGATTATTTTAATTTTAAAAATGAAAAT
>NW_012142924.1:17292-19130 GCF_000956105.1 Propithecus coquereli | reverse complement strand
AAACTCAAAAGAAGGAAGTGAAGAAGAAACTATGCATATATTTGAGTTAGGGGGTGGGTTTGTTCATTGTGAATCTTGCCACGATGAGTTTTAGTCAGGAGGGTTAGAAAGAGACTAGGAAGGGTGGAAGTAAATGCAATGATTAGATAATTTTTTCAAATAATATTATTCTAACATGAAGCAGAAAAATGGATGGTAGCATGTGGGAGATAAGAAGATTAATACTGTGTTTTTTAGGATAGTTGAAATTGCAGCATGATGGAAAGGTCCAGTAGAAAGAGAAAAGTAATGATGCATCAGATATCCAATGCTGGTTTTTTGGTCTGTTTCCATGCCTTACTTACAAAGTGCTAACACCTATAAAATAAGATATTGATTAGCCCAATTCTTACAGACAAAGAAAATGGCATGATTCAAAAAATAAATTAAGACACAAATATTTTGATCATATAATTGACACGGATTTTCTAAAATTAATCTTCCTTTCCATTGCTAATTTACAGAATTAACTGAATTTCCCACCAGTATTGTATTATGCCATAGCCTTGGTTCTGATCAAAGGCTAATTTAAATTCTTCTTGAGAATAATTCCTTATTCTAGCCTTTGGGTTATACCCTCTTCTGGAAGAATAGGTACAAATCTGTTAGAGGAAGTCCAAAATATGAGTAGATCTAGAAATTAAAATGGATATCAATAATATGTAGACTAAACCCGGTTCTGAGGAGCTAGGGCAGTGGTCCTGTCTTCTGAAAACACTGAGGTAGAGGTCCTATTTCCTCAGCTTTTCTGGGCAATAGTTTCATCCCCAAAGCTCTTAGCATCCCCACCCACATAGTTTTGCTGGATGCAGCCCACATCATAGCTCTCCAGGGCTGGAATCACACTCTACTAGTCTGAGGTCTTAGAGGTAGCACCACCCCAAGGCTCCCCTGGGCATTGACCCAGTGGGGACAATCTGCAATGGCCCGACTCCCTGGGCATTTCTCTGCTGGGCATTGAAGCTTTCCAGGGCTTTCTTTGAAATCAAGGTGGAGGCATTCACACCCCCACAGGTTTGCTGCAGACAGCATAAGACTTCACACAATGGATAAATGTGAGTTTGGTAATAAAAAATAAATGAGGTTTTATTGTTTTGTTTGGTTTTGTTTTTAAAGGAAGATAAAGGAGAGAAGGACATCTAGGTAACTAGATGGTTCAAATTTCTAAAGGTCTGTCAAGGTTCAGTTTTGTTGTGAGAATTGTACATTTTTCACATTTTTGAAAGGTATAGGGAAACTGATATTATGTTAATCATGGGAGTGTATATAGAGAGAGCAGGCCCATGGCCAAGGTTTAGCACAATTGATGGGTTAATGAGTTTAGCAAGAGGTATGGTGTGGAAGAATTCAGACTAAGGTCTTGCTCAAGTTAGTGGAAAATT
The DNA here is from genome assembly GCF_000956105.1 of Propithecus coquereli. Lineage (NCBI taxonomy): Eukaryota > Metazoa > Chordata > Mammalia > Primates > Indriidae > Propithecus > Propithecus coquereli. Next base: position 17,709 of record NW_012142924.1, on the reverse strand, counting down.
TTCATTTTTTTAGCAGCCTTTACATTATAGAGTTAAGCTCTGGGTTCTTTGGCAAAACAGATTATAGATACCACCCCCAGTCTTGGGAAGAGAAGGCCAGAAAAGACTTTATTATATAGTTCTACCCAAGAAAGTAGCATTTTTGAAAGGCATGCAGATGAGAGAAAGAATGCAGTATCCAAAATGTAAAATAATTCAAATGACAATAACATGTAAAGCACAGTGCATGTGTCCATGAATATGTGTAGCAGAAGAGGTAAATGGTAAAGAGCATTTATGTTGAAATAAATTTTTTAAAAAAAATCTAGAACCTAAAAATAGGTTTTGGAATGAGCTGACCACATGAAGACAATAACTTCTCACATGGATGAGAATATGGAAGGTTGTCAATTCTAAGAAAAGTATGGTTTCTCTAAC
>NW_012142924.1:4906-5287 GCF_000956105.1 Propithecus coquereli | reverse complement strand
TATATATTTATTCATTTTTTAATTTTCTTTTTTGCATTGAGCATTGATTATGTTCCTGATATTGAACTATGTGCTGGGAATATGAAAGTAAACAGTACAGTTTTTTTTTCCTCAAAGAACCTGCAGTATAGAGAGCTTCATGTAGCTTTGAGCATATTTTTATGTATTTAAAATCAAATGATATATATAATCTTTTACAGCACTTTATAAAACAACTTTATTTAGGAATACTTTCCTGTGCTATGCAAATGTGCATGATTATAAATTTCATTTTAATCAATTTCAGCTATGGATATTATTATATATAAATCTCGAACTTTATTTATGATTATTTTCTTATAATGTTTTCCTGGAGGATGAATTTCTTGCTTAACAAATAAC
>NW_012142924.1:1884-3161 GCF_000956105.1 Propithecus coquereli | reverse complement strand
GATAAAATTAATGCCATACCCTGAAGTTTCACACAATGTGACTGCTAGAATCCAGATGTAATGGACTTAGGACTAATTTATATCAGAAGTAGGAGTAGAGGCTCGTTGATATTATGTTTTAAAATCTCTAACACTAAGAAAACAATCAGCATATGTATGTAAATTTAGGAACCTCTGGTTGTGTGATTGGGATTCAGATTCAATGCCAGATGTTCTGTGCTCTAGACCCCCAACCTTCCATAGTCTGTATGACGTTGGGCAGGTCCCTCCAATTTCCCATAGATTGTTCTTTAACTAAAACCGATTACACTTTGGATTTTGAACAAAGGAGAGACGTATGAGTCTTATGTTTTAAAATGACCTCTCTAGCTACTCTGCTGAGAATAAACTGCAATAACTCAAAGGAAAGATAAGGAAGACATGGACTAGCAAGGTTGCTGGAAGGTAGGTGAGGAGTGGTTATATTCTGAATATGTTTGAAAAATAGAGCCAACATAATTTCCCAGTAAACTGAATGAAATGAAATAGAGGAGTCAAGAGGGATTTCAAGTTATTTGGCCTTATAATATCTATAGAACTTGGATGGAGTATTGAATACCAAAAAGTCACTTCAGAGGTACATGTAAAATTCAATTAAAAACTATCTCAGACATTTAAATAAGAATTTTAGTTTGGGTTTTAGCTATATGTATTTAGTTTCAAGTTCATAAGATATAGAGTGAGGAAAATACTACTTTCTAACAGTCTGTATTAAAAAATGGGAGTTTTCCTGATAAAACCTGCAAAAAAGTATTAAATGTGCATTTTTCAGTTTGGATATAGTGAAATAACTGAAGTGGAAAAGACCTATGGGGATTTATTTGTAAAGAAAATCAATATAAACCAATGATAATATGTGCTAAAAATGTAATATAGTCTTAAGCTTATCCATGGAGGGAAGTCTAGTGTCTAGATAACCTCTTCTGTAAACCAGAATTGCTCATCTAAGCCACAGAAAAAAAGAAGACTATTGGATAACTATTTTCTCAATTCTCCTAAGATGGTACGTATCTATCGCTATTCTAGATGTGTATGAGAGAAGTTAATTCAGGATATAATTGGATGCCTTAAGGCATTAGGACTTATTCTCTTGTGTAACCATATTTAAGAAAGGCTGGTATAGATCAGGGCTACACCTGGCCTGTCACCTGTTTTTGTTAGTAAACTTTTACTGGAATACAGCCATGCCCATTTGTTCCCACATAATCTGTGTTGCTTTTGTGCTACAACAGCAAAAC
>NW_012142924.1:0-334 GCF_000956105.1 Propithecus coquereli | reverse complement strand
AATACCTAATTTATTTATAATTTATAATTGAATTATTTCTTATGAACTACACATAAAAATATCTCACAACAAATAATATGCCTCCAAGATAATTGGTGTCTAACTTTAATCATCTTACTTTAAATATATTATTTTGCTCAAATTGCTTTCTATGTATCTTTTTCATACTCCATAACAACCCAAAAGATTTTTTTTTAATGAGTTTTGAGATTAATCATTTATTAGCATTAATAGTTTGCCCCAGTTTCCTATACATTGTAGATTCTGCCTAAAATAACTATGTCTTGTCTATGCACAGACATTTGCATGACTATTTAGGCTTTGAGTTCAATCA
>NW_012142923.1:0-1787 GCF_000956105.1 Propithecus coquereli | reverse complement strand
ATCTTTTTGTTTTAAGATGCTATGAAAATTAATTTTATATCTTACTGTACTTCCCAACAATTTCTGTACTCATTTATTTTACCATATATTGAAAGAAACAAAAATGAAAGAGGCAATAGTGTGCTAAGCACTGTTATAAAGGGTAGGGTGTACTATAGGAGCCCATGAGGAAATAATTAACTAGTGCATGACAATGTTGTCTATGAAGAATGTCAGCTTTATTTATAACTTTCATTCTTTATATGTTTTATTTAGTTTTTTTGCTTTAGTTTACTGGCAAGATCCTTCATTACAGTGCAAAATAGAAATAGTTATAGGAAGAATGCAGATATAGTTCTGATGTCAGGGAAAGTCCTGTTTTACATTGCCTGCATTGTGTGCTGTAGCTATTGTGCAAATACCATTTATCAGAATGAGTTTCCTTCTTTATTAGTTTCCCAGGGCTGCCATAACAAATTACCGTAAACTTGGTGACATTCGAAAAGGCTGGAATTTATTCTCTCACAGTTCTGGATGCCAGAAATCTGAAATTAAGGTATTGGCATGGTCACATTCCCTTTAAATACTCCAGGGGAGAACATTTCTTTGCCTCTTCCAGCTCCTGGTGACTTCCGGCATTCCTTGGCTTGTGACAACATAACTCCGATTTCTGCCTCTGTCTTCACATGGGCTTCTTCCCTTTGTCTTTTTTTTTGTGTATGTGTGTGTGTCTCTTATAAGGACACATGTCGTGTAGGGTCTACCTTAATTCAGTATGATCTCATCTTGATCCTTATCTTACTTACATCTATGAAGATCCTATTTCCAAACAAGGTCACATTCTGGGGTTCTGGGACATGGGTTTTTGGGAGACACTATTCAACCCAATACACTTTGCCTAGTATGATTCTTCTTCTTCCTATCCTTAACATGGTGAATTCCTTTCATTGATTTACAAATGTTAAAACACTCTTACATTCTGGGAATAAAGCCAACTTACCATGATGCATTATCCTCTTTATAAATTACTAGTTTTGGTTTGTTATTATTTTTTAGATTTTTGTATATGTGTTGAAAGGAGAAATTGGTATGTAATTTTCCTTTCTTATAATGTTCTTGTCCTTTTAACTAATTATTTTGGTTGTTGTAAGGAAAGTATTAATCACTGGTCTGTAACTCATCCTCTGTTTCATGGAGAGAGAGAGAGAGAGGGAGAGAGAGAGAGAGAAAGAGTGAGAAAAGAATGAATGCAAGTAGCAGGAAGAAAATAATGTGATCAAATCTCTGTAAAAGTGTAATAATTGGATATTCTCCTAATGGGATTTATTAGAAAATTGATAATGGGCTGTTGTCTGTAGTTATTACCTGGTGCTTTTAGTTTGTTCATGTGAACTAGGAGTTTATGCTTTGTGGGACACAACCCACGAAAAATATTAATGTCCGTTCTGTAATTATTTGAGTATAAAGGGAAACATTTCATGACTAAACTCTCTTTTTGGTAAGTGATATCTTTCATGCATCATTGGAGACCTATATTTTTTATCTGGGCCAGAGCATATCCAATGCAATGAGAAAGAACCTGGAGAATTATGTTTTTACTCTCAGACTTGTGCTTCACTTATCTTTGTCTTTTGAATTATTACAAAAGTTTGAAACGGAGCAAAAACTCTGATTCTTGTGTTATTTGACATTCAGACCCTTTACTTCACCTTAACCATATAAATCACTTGTTCTTTTTATGTATTTCTAAAGGTGTTTATTTAAGAACGCTTTCTGTATATGTGTGGTCTTGGGGAAATTGTTTAACC
>NW_012142922.1:0-1150 GCF_000956105.1 Propithecus coquereli | reverse complement strand
AAAAATTTTGATAAGAATACTTGGAACCTATATGGAATAAGCTATTAATATAAATATTTTCTAAAGGACATAATACGTGGAAAATTATACCTTAGTTCCTCGGTAAGAAGACTGAATATTATTATGTCAAGTACACTCAAATTAATTTATAGATTTTAATGCATATCAATCAAAATTCCCATGTGGTGATTTTTGAATTGTCAAAATGATTACAAAGTTCATCTGAAAAAGATAAATAGATTAGAATAGGCAAGAAAATTTTGAACAAGAAAAATACAAGGTGGTACTTGATATGTTTATCTCAATATATTGGTATTTAAAGTTAGCTTTATTAGTTTTAAAATATATTTTAAAGCTAGAATAAGTTTTAAATGCCAGGAAAGATATTAAACTAACATGATAATTATGGATGCCAATGGATTGGGGTACCTGATTGCCTTTATTTTCTTTTCTGTGCTTTCTCCCCATTTTCTAAATTTTCAATGATATGCATGTATTACTCTTCAGAATAAAATTTAATGTTATTTTTTAAAAGATCTGTAAGATGCAGATAGAGAAGGGAGGCAGTCTAACTTGTGGCAACTCTAGGAAGAAACAGGTGGAATATAAATATTAGCTCCATTAGAATATATGGAATCTACATTCTCAATTTGAGGATGTAAATTTCTCCCCTCATAGCTCCATGAGAGTTGGAGATTTTTTCTTCTGTTTCATTCACTGATGTATTTCCAGCTTCTAGATAATCTCTGGACTATAATATACAATCAAGAAATGTTTGATGACTATTAAATGAACACATATGAAGTGTAGTTGATGTCTTAGTTTGGATCTACAACCCCACCCCAAACAGAGCCAGAGACAAGGACTTGGGTACAGGTAGTTTACCTGAGAGCTAAGCCCAGGAAACAGGAGTGACGGAGTGGGTAGAGAGAGACAGGAAAATAAGGACAGTCAATCTAAGGATGCATTATCTAAGTTAACAACTGTAAGTGACAGGGGTCCAATTCCCCTGGTACCACTAAGAAACATACAGACATCTATACCTTAAGGATAGGAGGCCAGGACATTTGTCAACAGTCTCCCATCACTCATTGGTTAAACTTTGTCCCTGAGGGCATTGATTTCTCTGCCCTAATAGCAGGATCCTGCA
>NW_012142921.1:0-1148 GCF_000956105.1 Propithecus coquereli | reverse complement strand
AATAATAATTTCAAAGAGATATAATTGCTGTAAAAAACAGATAAGATTATAGAAAGCAAGCCAATGCTAATGAAACTAACTAGATAGTGGGTCTTAAAAGAATGTATGAGCTAAATCCTGAATGAGGAGAAGTCACCATTGCAAATACTTAGGAAGAGTGACATGAAGAAGGGACAGCAAGTACACAAAGGTCCTGTGAGTTGCATGGCCTATTTGAGGTACAAAGAGAATGCCTGTGGCAAGAGTGAGGGGCACACTGAGGAGTCCAGGTGAGCAAGGAGGTCACTGGAGGTATCTCATTACTTTTGGATAATTGTTTTTTGCATTTATGAAAAAAATAATTCAAAGCACTTTATTTAGACAACTATATATGTTTAATAACACACTTGCAGCCATTATAAAGCTTAGGTATAATTAATATTTTCTTGTTTGACTTTTATTTTTGACATGTGTTTTTCTTTGCTTCTGAAATAAAATGGAGTCTCTTAACGTTAAATGTTTTTTCTTAAGCTAAATTTACTTTTCTGGGGCTGAAATGTCCTCCTATATTTGATATTTTCTGCCCAAATATAGTAAGAAAGCCAATCCTTTACTGCTTATAACTATTTTTCTGAGCTTTCAAAAGAAGACATTATTCTCCTATACCCTGAAGATTTATTTGTAAAACTTCTACAAGGAAGGAAGGGAAACCACAGAAAATTTTGAAGCAGGAGATGAAAACTAAACACAGTAGCTTGTTGAAATATGGTTAGCAAATGAAGAGGCAGAATGTGGAAAAAGAACTAAGAATTCTCTTCAGGCCTGGAAAGTTGCTGGAGTTAAGAACCCATGAACTGATAAGTCAGGGAGGGAATGTTTCGGTTAAAGTAAAATAAACAGATTCCAAGAGAAAAGGAAAATTGTGAATCTATTCAATCGTTGAATATCAAAAACATACAGGCCTTTTTACCTCTTGTTCTTGAAAAATATAACTCAAAATTAAATATTTTAAAACAACTTTAAAAATGAGCTTTAGCCCTCAACATTGCTAATTTATACAAGATCATCTGACATTATTCAAAAAATATCTATTACCCTTTATTTTTTAGAAACTTTATCTTGAGTTATAAAACATTCATTGGTATTAAACAGGTTAAGAGAAATGAGAC
>NW_012142920.1:0-1751 GCF_000956105.1 Propithecus coquereli | reverse complement strand
TTTTTTAGAGATTAGGGGTCTCACTGTTTTGCCCAGTCTTGTCTCAGACCTCCACCTCAGCCTCCCAAGTTGCTGGGGTTGCAGGCATGAGCCATCAAGCCCAGCTATTTTGTATTTTTTAATTCACAGCAGATGGCTGTTGTAGCTTTTAAAACATTTTATAAACATATTACTGCAATAATCTTTGAAACGTTCTCTCTGAGCTAGGCATTCTTGTTTTGGCAGCAGAACATGAATATTATATATCCGGTCTGAATCTTTTTTTTTTTGAGACAAGGTCTTGCTCTGTTACCCAGGCCTGGAGTGTAGTGGCATCATCATAGCTCACTGCAACCTCAAACTCCTGGGCTTGAGCGATCCTCCTGTTTCAGTCCCCCCGACCCCCCGCAGTAGCCGGGACTAAAGGCACAAGCCACCATATCCAGCAATTTTTTTCTATTTTTGGTGGAGATGGGGTCTCACTCTTTCTCAGGCTGGTCTTGAACTCCTGACCTCAAGTGACCCTCCTGCCTCAGCCTCTGAGTGATAGGATTATAGGCGTGAGCCTCCGTACCCGGCCCCAGTCTGAATCTTAATTTTAAAAAATGAAATATATGTCTTAATGATTAAAATATTTTAAGAGGTATGTTCTGCTATTAAAAAAAAACTACACTTGTGATTTTTGTCTTTTCAGCCAAATTCTCAAATTAGAACTGAAGTTAAAGTTATCTCTTCCAAAGTTTCCGAGTGTGGAATGTATACAAATCAAAGTAACGTGGTTCTTGTAGAAAACCTTCATGATAACAAAATAAATGTTTTAGATGAAAAGATGAGGTGAGTTTGCTATTAGTGAAAAAGCATAAAACTTTTCAAAGATAGAGGTTGAATTTTTACATAATTGATTTTATGTAATTTTGCATGCTGAACATTTTATGAAAGGATGAAGTAATAATTATGCAACTAGAGTATTTTAAATCTGCTTCTGAAATACTATAAGAATTGCATAGCTGATGTCCTCTTTTTTTTTTTTATTTCAGCATATTATGGGGTGATGTCCTCTTAATTTGTAATTTCTCTGATAAGTTTGGAAAGCATCCTCATTTTTGGTATTAAAATGAAACTTTTATAGTAGACAAAAGTTCTTAAGTTCTTTGTATCTTTTTTAGAAATTTATTAGTAAAACTCATAAATAGGAAGTGATATGAAGTACTTAGTATATACTATTTTTAGAGGTAATACATCCAAGCCACATGGTAAGAATGATATCTTTTAAATGAGATGAGCTAGTAGGGTGAAGAAATTTTAGCATTTCCACTTTTATTACTTGAAATCTGCTTTATTATTATTTTTACTATCCCACAGCTGAGATTTATGATGCTTTATTATTATTGATATTAAAGCAGGTTGTGTTTCTTTAGTTAAAAACACCTTTCTGTATATAATTCATGGTCCATCTAATTTCGTGTCTTTGTAAGTAGAACATGTTTTAGTGAAATATTTATTACTTTTCCTTTAGAATGTCTTCAGCACTTAAGAGTTTACTTTGAATATTCCAGCTTCCTTTAATTATATAGAATGACATTAGCTTTTTGATGAAATGCCAAAAATATTATAGTATCCTTTTTTTGCTCTCTGGTTAAGTGAAGCCATAGAAATAGAATCTGGGCTGTTACATCATCTGTCTGAACATGTGGTGCTATGGATTTTAGATGGCTTTATATAATTTGCTTTCATTTAGACAGGTTTCTAAAGTGAAGTTTTTTTTTTTTTTT
>NW_012142919.1:0-1040 GCF_000956105.1 Propithecus coquereli | reverse complement strand
GGGGGCTATACCTGTGCTAAAATCTTCTCTCTCTCTTCCCCGACCCCTCGGTGTTTTCCCTGCTCACACCTCACTTTATTTATTTCAGGCACTTTTTTCACATGCAGGATAACACTTCCTTTCACCTCCTTCACTCTAAGCTCTTTCTTGCAACCTTGTCTGGTAAGAGGTGGGGGCGTTGCACACAAACCTGTGTCTTCTGTCTGTTTTGCCCTCCCTTTCTGGATGCAGTTAAAGCAAGCATCCCAGGCGATTCCAATGCACGTGATCTAAAGACCACTCTTAGAGAAAAGTGTGCATTTTTGGTATTCAACACACCTGGACTTTAGTCCTGGCCCTGCCACATCATAGCTGGGTTGTTCTGAGCAACTAAGCCCTCCGATGCTCGTCTGTAAAAAGGCGTTAATGAGAGTGCCAGGTTAATTTATGTTTGTTTGTGTTTTGTCTATGCCCTGAGATTTTGTAAACCATCTCTGGTAGATGGGAATTACCATGAGCAAAATGAAAGGTTGGCTGAAGATAGGAGCACAGTTTATCAGTGGTAACAGTCAGAAAGCAGAACTGGATTTAGCCTTTCCATAATGTATATGTACTTCAAAATCACGTGCTATGCATGATAAATATATAATTGAAGTCAATTAAAAAATAAAAAAGAATGTAATTAGAAGCAAGTTTTATGTATTTAATTTTATTATACCAGACTAGATTTCGCTAGTGCAGAGCTTGAGTCTTCATTTTCAAAATGCACGTGTATTACAAACTGCTGAAATAGGATAAGTATTATTTTCACTTGTATATTAACGAGGCCTAGGTTTTGTGGTGTGTATTCAGGGGAACTCAAAATGTTCATCTGAGGTTGTCTGCTATTGAACTGAGATCTCTCTTAACATTGGTTAGTTTGGTGAACATCGTTCATCAGTCAGTTAGAATGACTTCAAAGAAAGAAACTGCAACTCTCTGCACTTCAGAATATTGTGTTTTCTGAATTTTGAAACTTACTGGGAAATTGCTAATTTTCTCACTGATTTGGGAAAAAATTT
>NW_012142918.1:0-1091 GCF_000956105.1 Propithecus coquereli | reverse complement strand
GGGGGGGGGACCAAGGGCAACATATGTAACCTAAACATCTGTACCCCCATAATATGCTGAAATAAAAGAAAAGGAAAAAAAAATTAGGGTTTTTTTTTCTCTACCTATTCCAAAGTCTGGATACCTTGGCATCTGTAGCAACATGAAAGAAACACTATCTTGCTTGTAGCAAACAGATTTTTGAGCTTAGATTATACATCTTTTGCTCTTTAGGTACTTCATTGAGCTGTTCCAAGTTTACCATCAGTTAAATGGAGAACAAGGAAATATCATTAAAACTTGCTTTATCCAAGGAAATCTGGGCTGAGAATGATCTCTAATAAAGCCATTGTTGTACTTCAAATTACATTTAAATTACTCTAAAAGTGATATTCAAATGTAAAATGTAACAAGCACAAGTGTTAAAGACATACTTCTTGGGATCTTTGGGGATTTACTTAACCCTGTAATGACTCCCTCACCTGCATAAAAGGCACAATGATATGGAAACCTCAAGTTTTTGGTTACATAAAAAGGGCTATGTTGCTAGGAGGTTGACAGTCTAAGTGTACATTATTTGAAACTGTATATTTTTCTATGAGTTTTAGTAGCTCCCCATGAAAACAATGCCATTTAAATACCATTGCTCTTGGTTGTTGCTTCAACAGTCATTCTCAAGGAAGAATAGTACCATGTACATCTGGGTGATATTTTTCATCACCCAATGACTTGGGGTACCATATTAGCATTTAGTGATTGTTGGCCAGGGGTGCCAAAGAGTCTCACATGACAAAGACTTGTCCCACTCAAAATTCTAATATGGCTCCCCTTAAGAAATAGTGAGAAATACAATTACATTCTAGTCATAATAGGCAGTATCCTACAACGATGATGCACTTCCTTCATAGTCACATGCCCCAGAGTGAAATTCATTGCAACATGTCAGAATTCATTGTGACTACTGCATTATGGATCACTCCATGCTCAAGACCATTAGAACTCTGAGCTCAATGAATTTTAGACTCTTAAAAAACAATTATGTCATGTAGGTATCTGCTTTGAAGCTCCTCATCTTACCAGCTATTGATGACCTCTGTACAAATTTCCTGCTT
>NW_012142917.1:0-1077 GCF_000956105.1 Propithecus coquereli | reverse complement strand
ATATACCAAATTCCTACAAATCAATAAGAAAAGTATAAACAGTTTAACAGGAAAATGGGCAAAAGTAAGAAAAGGCATTTCATATAAGAGGTAACACCTATGACAATAAACATTTTAAGAAATGTTCACTAGCAGGGCACAGTGGCTAACCCCTGTAATCCCAGCACTTTAGGAGGCTAAGGTGGGAGGATCACTTGAGTCCAGGAGCTAGAGGCTACAGTGAGCTATGATTAAGCCACTACACTTCAGCCTGGGTGGCAAAGTGAGACATTGTCTCTAAAAATATTTGAAAATAAAAATAAAGAAATGTTCACCATCATTAGTGATCAAGGCAGACCACAATGCAATATTATTTTATATCGGCTCAATAGGCCCAAATTTAAAGTTTGGTGATAACAAGCATTAGAAAAGATATGTTAGCAGTATAAATTGGTACAAAAACTTTGGAGACTGTTTTGGTATACCTCCTAAAGCTAAAATTCACATTTCCTATGACACAGCATTCTACTCCCAAGCTAATAGCCCAAAAATGAACTCTTGCACAAGTTGCATGGCATAATATTCAAGAATACTCATAGCAGCATTGTTCACAAGAGCAAAATCCTGGAAATAACCTAATGGCCCAGCCACAGCAGAGTGGATGAATAAACAGTTGTATAAATATGAATAAATATATGAACAATAATGAATAAAGTAATATATACAATGAAACAACATAGATCTATCTTAGCAATCTAATATTAAGTGAAAAAAGCGCCCAGGCGTGGTGGCTCACGCCTGTAATCCTAGCCCTCTGGGAGGCCGAGGCGGGAGGATTGCTCAAGGTCAGGAGTTCAAGACCAGCCTAAGCAAGAGTGAAACCCCGTCTCTACTAAAAATAGAAAGAAATTGGCTGGACAACTAAAAATATATAAAAAAAATTAGCCAGGCCTGGTGGTGCATGCCTGTAGTCCCAGCTACTGGGGAGGCTGAGGCAGTAGGATTGCCTCAGCCCAGGAGTTTGAGGTTGCTGTGAGCTAGGCTGACGCCACGACACTCACTCTAGCCCAGGCAACAGAGCAAGACTCTGTCTCAAAA
>NW_012142916.1:0-1037 GCF_000956105.1 Propithecus coquereli | reverse complement strand
CCCTTTTTACTCTTTGATACTCTTTATCAGGTTAAGAGTAACCTTTATTTCTAGTTGGCCATGTTTGTTGGTTTGGTTTTTCTTTAAAAAATAATGAATGGATTTTGATTTTTATAGAATTGTTTAATCCGATAAACTTCAATGTAACAAATTTTATTGACCAGTTTTTTAACTGGTTGCCTTCCCGGAATACATTGAGCTTGGAAGTAACTTTTTTATAAACCTCTGGACTTGGTTTGCTTATGAGTTTTTTCCATATATATTCATTAATGAAACTGTTCTGTGATTTTCTTTCTTACACTGTCCTCATTAAGTTTTTATCAAAGTGATACTAGCCCCATAGAATGAAGTATATAAATGTTTCATCAAGTTCTGAGGGAGAGTTTATGTAAGATTAAAGTGATTTATCACATAAAATTTTGTGAGCAACCGTCTGTAAAACAATCTAGACCTGGTATTTTCTTTGCAGGAAGATTTTTTTTAAAACTACATAATTTCATTTCTTTAATTGTTTTTGACTATCTGAGATATGGGGGGGGTGTTGTTTTGCTTGGGTTTTTTTGTTTAAATCAAATTTGGCAAGTTACCTTTTCCTAAGAATTTTCCCAGTGTATCTTCATCTTCAAATTTAAGCATAAAGTTGTCTTTAGTATTATTCTCTTACCTTCTCAATCTCTGCTCTGTCTATAATGTCCCTTTCTCTATTCCTGAGTTTTCATTAGCTCTGTCTTCCAATTCACTAATTCTCTCTTCAGTTGAGTTTAATCTGATCTCCCCCTTTCAGAACCTGGGACCATCCTAACCCCCTTAAAAAGGCCCCTCTTTATCATCCCTGCCTTCCCATGAGTGCAAGCCTAGTCTCAGATCCTGTGTTGGTATTAGTATTTGTGTTCTCATTCTGATTTCAGCTCATATTTTGTTTCATGCCTTTTTTGTGTGTTTGTTTTTATTGGGGTAGGGGGGTGATTGGCTTTGGAAAAGTCTCTTTCTGAAAGCCTAACAATGCAAATTATCTTTTGTCTAGGATAAAAGAAAAA
>NW_012142915.1:0-1072 GCF_000956105.1 Propithecus coquereli | reverse complement strand
TCCTTATTTTTATTTCTAAGTCCAAGGTGTTTCAGGTAATGATGGATTTGCTTGAGTTTTACATTTTAGGAACCAGAAGGAAGGGAAGGGTTGCCTCACCTTTTCTGGAAGCAGGGCTGTACTCAACACTCTTTCTGGATCCCACGGCACAGCCCCCAGGTCCCTGAAGACACTGATACTGTCCTAGGTGCCCTTTGGGAAACCTGCCTGGGCCTGTGCTCTCTTCTTAGTACTTCGGAATTACCTCCTGACTCTGCCCCTGAGAAATACACCAGGAATATTTAAAGGAGTATGCCGGTTAGCCTAAATGCACCTCTCCTGGAGCACTGCAGATGTGTAACTCAAGAGTGAAAAGGAGACAGACGTGAAAGAGGAAGGGGTGACCCCCAGGAAGGAGATAACCCTGACAGGAGTCTCTGCCCGAGGCAGCTGCCCTCAACTGGTCCGTGACAGCACACATCCAAAACCACATGCCTTAGTCCGAAGTCTGAATCCCGACTACACCACTTTCTTTAGCCCTCTGTGCCTCAGCGGCCTCGTGTGTAAAGCTGGGAGCATGGCAGCCCACCCTGACCAGCTGTGTGAGGACTGAAATGCGTTGAGACACACAGACTCACAGGACAGCACCCGGCACAGTCGATGGTCTCCAAGCCTCCACTGCTGCCATCGCTGCTGTCGCCCTCAGCACCAGGTGCTGCTTTCCCAGTCCTGTCCCTTGTCCATCCACAGCCCAGTGCTCAGTCACCACAAGGCAGCTTTGGCGGTGGAGGCAGGAGAGGAGGGGGCAGGCAGGGAGGAGTATTAACTGGAACCTTAGTAAGCTGATTTTTTTGTAGGCTGGGGACAGTCCACGTTAAAGAAGGTCTATTATACCCGGCGGGCTGCAGGTGCTAGGAGTGAGCGCTCTAGAGCTTCTCCCAGATTGCTGTTCCTCCTTTCTTCCCAAGCATCCAACAATAGCATGGAGAAGGCCTCCTGGACGCAAGCCCCCTTTAGACTTAAATCGGCAGGGGAGGGGAGAGGACAGGGCTGAGAGCAACTGAAGTTTCACTTTGCCTTTACATTTTTTCTT
>NW_012142914.1:0-1179 GCF_000956105.1 Propithecus coquereli | reverse complement strand
CACCCCTAGTTGTGGCAACCACAAATGTATCCCAACGTGGCCAAGGTCCCGGGGACAGGGTCTCAGTCCATGACTGCCCTGCGTGTTGGCCGCGGTGTGAGCCGCACTGGCTGTGGGGACGGCCGGGTCTGTGCAGCAGCCCTCCACAGCTCGCGAAGGCGGAGAGCTTACCCCGTGCGACGGACGTGACCCGAACTGAGCTCAGGGACTGGCGGGACCGGGCTGCTTGAGGCCACCCAGCTAATGCCAGCTCCAGAGCCCCAGCGCGTGTGGCTGAAACCGACGTGGCTTTGGCGGTGTGGGTGGCTGGATCTGGGTGCACCTCCCCCATTTCCACGTCCAGCGTGTTCATCTGTGAACCAAGTGCTGAGGAAGGTTAGGATGAGGTCCTGGCCTGTAGAGGGGCTGTAGGGCCTGGGGACAAGTCTGTGTCCTGTTAGCAAATAAACAGTGCAGTGGTGACGGCAGAGAGGAGGCTGCCAGGGACCAGGGAGAGAAAGGCAGCTGCGCAGCCCCGCTCCGGAGGCTGCACCGGGGGCAGGAAGCCGGGCCGCCTGTCTAGCTTGCTTCCTGCCTCCTCGTGCAAAGCTGCCTGCCAGGACCAGAGAGGGTGGGCTCTCTGAGAGAGCAGCACAGCTCGACCCTCGGCCACGGTGGTGTCCAGACTGCCCTGACTCCAGCTCGGGCTGCCCATGGGATCCCTGCAGCGTCCAGCTTTGTTCGGGCCTGAGCTCTGATCTGTGGAACAGAGGGGAGCTGTGGGCTTCTCCCACCTCGCGGAGGCTTGGCGTCGGCTCAGCCTGTGTGCGGCTTGGCCGTTAGACGGGGAGAAGACCAGGTGGGAACACGTCTGCTCCCATCCAAGGCCCAGCCCCCAGCAAGCCGCTGGGACTGGTTCTCAGACAGGCTGGACAGGTGGCCCCAGCCGCCTCCCCTGCCCGGGGGGCCGGCCCTGCCTGGCGGCAGCTGCCTAAAGCCACCTGTACCTGTGGGCCCCAGGAGCCAGGCCAGGCCACGTCTCGGCCAAGCTGACACAGAGAGCACGCTTCCAGGGTGACAGGCAGGGCCAGGAGCAAGGCGGGGGTGTCGGGAGGCTGGCTCCTGGCTTACGTGCTGTACACTGAGTGCGCCGTGGCTTTATAAAGGAGGGCTCGGTGTTCTGTTTCCGAGCCTGACTGC
>NW_012142913.1:20976-22143 GCF_000956105.1 Propithecus coquereli | reverse complement strand
AAAACACTTTGAAGAGAATAAGACAAGCCACAGACTGGGGGAAAATATCTACAAAAGACATATGATAAAGAAAACTGTTAACATACAAAAAACTCTTAAACTTAACAATGAGAAAATGAACAACCCAAAGAAAAAGTGGGCCAAAGACCTGAATAGACACCTCACCAAAGAAGATATACAGATGGTAGATAAGCACATGAAAAGATGCTCTACTTTGTTCCTTAGGGAAATGCAAATTAAAATGACAATGAGATGCCACTACACACCAGCTTTATTGATGATTGCTAAAACCTGGAAGGAGCCAATATGCTCTTTGGTAGGTGAATGGACAAGTAAACTGTGATCTATCCAGACAGTGGAATATTATTCAGTCCTATAAAGAAATGAGTTATCAAACCATTAAAAACATGAAGGAATCATATGCATATTACTAAATGAAAGAAGCCAATCCAAAAAAGCTACATACCATGTGATTCCAGCTATATGACATTCTGGAAAAGGCAAATTTATGGAGATAATAAAAACATCAGTGATTACCGGGAGTTAAGAGGGATGGAGTGATGAATGGGAATAGCATAGAGGATATTTAGGGCAGTGAAAATACTCCTTATGAAACTATCATACAGGATACATGTCAGTATATATATGTCAAAATCTGAAATTCCAGATACCACAGCCACAGCCAAAGGCAAGGAGATGAAGAGGAGAAAAATAACTAAGCGAAAAAGAGAGTTTCTTTTTCTTGATTCTCTCTTAGGTATAGAGGAACTTTTCACAGAGACCATTGGCATATTTCCCCTCATATATTTTTGAAGGTCCCATGCCCGCTTTCGAAATGTTACTTGGGGGAGAGCTAAAATGAGCATGTTTCACTTAGAGTAATTATCTGGGTTCCTGAATGTCTGGAATTCTATCAAAAATCCCCTAAATATTGTCCTTTCCGCAAGATAACTTTTATGAGGCAAAAAACTATACAGCAAAAAGACAGGAAGAAAGAGAAAATAAAGAAGTATTAACAAAACATCAGATAAAATGACAGAAATAAGGCCAAGTAGATGTTCTGCAAGAGGTATTTTCTGTGGTCTTGGGAAAATCACTTAATCTTTCCAAGTTAGTTTCTCATCTGTAAAAGGGGAATAATGGTTAATAGTAATAGCTATCCGATGA
>NW_012142913.1:19888-20926 GCF_000956105.1 Propithecus coquereli | reverse complement strand
ACTCATGGCTGTGTTAATACTTTTAATTTTTTCATATATTTAAAGAATAGACTCTCCATTAATGTTGTTTGTGTTTGACTTTTTCTCATTTTAGGAATGATGGTTTCTAATATCTCAGATCCAATACTTATCATATAAACAAAATACAGAGAATAAGACATAGAATTATATGGCTACATGCGTAGGGGAACATCAAATTAGTGAAATTTATATGTTGCCTTTCTGTGTTATTTTCTGCTAAGTACAATCGCATAAGATAATATGTGTAGTCCACTATTGCATATGAAATGTTTCAGGGTTCTTTCTGTGCCCTTATAGGAAATTTTAATGGAAACAGTAGTTTGCAGTTAAAATGTTTGCAAATTTTAAAACGGCGGTATATTTTTTTGGAATATATTGAAAACAGCAGAAATCCTATCAACAGACTCACTCTTCTTTTAGCATCATCCTCACGGTGACTTTCTGTGAAGTCAGCCGGCTGCCTGCCATCTTCACAGGGACCCGATTGGACAATCGATGCTTTGAGACACCTGCTGCTCGCATTACAGCGTAGATGAAACCTACTTGATTTTAAATCCAGAAGTTGCAGCCAGAAGCTCTCACAAAGCTTTTGCTTTTGCTGGCTCCGTTGAGATCCTTGCACTTGTCTGATGTTTCAGCTTCGCAGCAGCCTGATAGCTGAACATAGTCAAAGCACAAACTCACAAGCCAAAGACAGGAATTTGCTGTTGTATGTGCATAAACAGTAAAGTTCTGTGGAGATGTGGGCCTAGTTAAAGCGTGTTGTTTCCCATAGAATCCAAAGAGTTGGATTGTATAGTTAGTCAATTCATTTGTACAATAATTTTTTTTTTGAGCACCTACTAACTGCCCTGAGGGTATGGCGGTTAATAAAACTAAGAAGGCCCTGCCCTCTAGTGGGAAGACAGATAATAAACAAGTAAAATTATAAAGGCAAATTATGTTAAGCGCTAAGACATTCTGATGGGAGTTCCAGTCTGAAGTCTTTCAAGATCACATTCTAGAAAAATAAGGCTT
>NW_012142913.1:8350-8877 GCF_000956105.1 Propithecus coquereli | reverse complement strand
AAACAATAGTAGTCTCTTGGGGAATGGGTAAGGAGCAGAAGGAGAAGGTGAGAAATTTTAAATTTTTCCATATAATTTTTAAAACCACATACATATAATAATTTGCTATATACATAATAAAGACCTGCATGGATAACATTCAGAAAACAGATAAACAATAGTAGTCTCTTGGGGAATGGGTAAGGAGCAGAAGGAGAAGGTGAGAAATTTTAAATTCTTCCATATAATTTTTAAAACCACATACATATAATAATTTGCTATATACATAATAAAGACCTGCATGGATAACATTCAGAAAAATGGATTTGAAGGAAGAAATAGCGTGAATTTGGAGTGCAAATGAGTCGGCCATATTTGGAGGTGGTGAGTACCTCAGGCCGACAGGCTTGGAGGGAACATTTAATAGAAAAACCTGGAAATGAAGTTGAAGACGCATTATGGAGTCATGTGGAGTGACACCAGGGTAAAGAGTTTAAATTGATCTTGTAGTCAACAGAGATTTATGTTTAAATTAAGCTAGAACTGGC
>NW_012142913.1:7833-8300 GCF_000956105.1 Propithecus coquereli | reverse complement strand
AACTTTATGGTATGGAGTCAATGGATGTTTTTTGTAGTTGATAAACTAAGAAATCAGTACAGAAGTATATTATTTAAAATTAAATTTGGGAAGTGGATTTGCTAGGAGTGTAGGGAGGTAGGGATGGTTTTGGAAGGCCAGGGATCAATTCATATTATATAAGGATGATAAATAAATGTATACTCAAGTTCATTATTTAAAGGTCTAATTTATATTTGAATTGCAAAACACTCCATAAAGAAAATCAAAAGATAAACAATAGACTGGAAAAACATATTTGCAACATATGGTAAATACTTGGGTATAGTATCTCTAACATACAAAGAGATTTAGAAACTAATAAGAAAAAGCACACGAATCAAAGAAAAGTTATTTAAAGAATATAGTAACCAATCCAGAGGACAGGAAATCCAAATGACCAATAAATAAATAACTAATAATGGTGATCTATAATTTTTTCACCTCTT
>NW_012142913.1:7465-7783 GCF_000956105.1 Propithecus coquereli | reverse complement strand
GAGTGACACCAGGGTAAAGAGTTTAAATTGATCTTGTAGTCAACAGAGATTTATGTTTAAATTAAGCTAGAACTGGCATAATGGATGTCCAATTTGGGGGGAAAATTGGAAGCCATATTCAAGAAGAGAAGGGAAAGAGTGAGACGTTAATTTAGTTAAATCGTGGTAGAGATGATGTCTGACTGTTTAGGGGTATGGGTATAACATGTGTAAGGGAAATAAAATCAGTAGACTCTGGTTGTTACTTAGATTGAAAAATCCCTGGTGTCGCGCTATCTTGTAGAGAAAGTAACATTTCTTAACAGTAAGTTTTATTTA
>NW_012142913.1:2158-2832 GCF_000956105.1 Propithecus coquereli | reverse complement strand
TTTTCATCATGCTTTGGAAAGAATGAGGACTATAGAGTACTGTAGTTTTTAAAGCATTGGAACCAATCACTATAGCTGAATTTTGAGTCTCCATTAAGTAACTTTATGAACTGGGGCAATTTGCTTAAGCTTCCACTGTCTCAGTTCTCTCAGCTGTCAAAAAGGAAGCAATGGCAGCACCTATATCCTAGTGTTGTAATACATTTTGAATGAGTTATTTAAAATAAACATCCCAGAACTGTCTTTGAAATCTATAAGGCTTAATAAATATCCACTGCTTTATGATAGTAGACCCCTTTCCAAATTTGACTCACTTCCTCCTAGCCCCTGTCTGAAATTCTAAGGTTCTTGTTCTAGAGAAATTCAAAGAGTAGAGTCAGGTCTCACGATGTCACTCAAAACACACATATACCGACACACGCACACACACATACATGCATACATACATAGAACTTAACATATCCACTGTAGGTTAACCTATGAACAGGAATCTATGTTTTTATAATTGTTTCCATGTTAATATGACAATTAAATTGCATTGTCTCTATCACTGAAAAGATGTTTAATCATATTTATTATAAAAATGAAAAACATGCATGTCCATGATGCAAATTATCGTCTTTCTTCAATCAAAAATTACATTCCAAATTTAAGTATTGACTATGTATAACCAA
>NW_012142913.1:0-373 GCF_000956105.1 Propithecus coquereli | reverse complement strand
ATCAGAGAGATGCAATGTTGCTGGCTTTGAAGATGGAAGGGGGCCAGGAACAAGAACATGTGAGTGGCCCCAGAAAGCTCAAAAATATAAGCAAACAGATTCTCCCCTAGAATCTCTAGAGGACAACACAATCCCAAAGATCCTTTGATTTTACCTCCGTGAGATTGTGTCCAACTTCTGACCTACAGAAGAACCATGAGGTAATTTTTTGTTGCTGTTGTTTTAATCCATAAATGTATGGGAACTTGTTATGGCCACAATGGAAAATCAGTACAGGAATGTATAACATATATGTATGATGAGAGAATCCAGATACAGAAAAATTTCAATTATTCAGAAAGATTGGTTGAAATTAACAAAGAAAAATTGACTG
>NW_012142912.1:0-1469 GCF_000956105.1 Propithecus coquereli | reverse complement strand
GATTGTGGCCGTGTCCCTTGAGCAGTGACGTGAGTAGAAAATACATACCAGGTTTCAAAGACTTGCTAAGGGAAAAAGGAATGTAAAGCACCTTATTGGTATTTTTATTAATTATATGCTAATACTATAATATTTGGGCTATGTTGGGTTAATAAAACATATCACTATAATTACTTTCATGTATTTCCTTTTACTCTGTAAAATGTGGTCACTGGAAAATTTAAAATGATAGATGTGGCTCACCAGTGGGATTTGCATATTTCTGTTGGACAGCATTGCTTTACAGAAAACGGTATTGCAAAATTGTTTCTCTATAAAAATGATCTGTGTATGTAGCCAAAGTAGATGGAAAAATATTTTTTCAGGCTCTTGTAATGTTTCTGGATTTTTTAATTTTTTAAAATTGGTAATTTGTTGTGATTTTTATCATTTTTAATAAATGTTTACTTTGATATCTATTTATGAGTTTATAATCTGCATTCTTCTTAAAGAAGACCCCCATGTTGTAGAAGCTTCATGCCCCCAGGAAGCCGGGGTCTACGCTGGGTGTCAGGACTCAAGCCGTACAGAAGGGGGTTGGAGAACATTTGTTAATCCAGGAGGTCGGTTCCTGGAAGTCGATTGAGAGTCACTTAGTGTTTTGTTTCCAGTTCGCTTGTCATGAGGTTCCAAATGGCTGTAGGGCGAGAGGAGAGTTGAGCAAAGAGGGGTGCAGGGCTGGGTTTAGGGGCGGGGGACGTGAGGGAGGAGGAGGAAGGGAACAGAGGAGGTCAGATGACTGCCGGGAGAAATACCTGCCCTTTGTTCTGCGCTCCATCCCCCGCCACATAAAGTCCTTCCTCTTCGTCAGCACTGATGTGGAAGAGCAGGAGAGAATGAGAAAAAGGTTCAGTCTGTGCAAAGGAGGGGAGAACAGAGAGCCCCTCGAAAGAAAGAAAAGTGTTATTATAAAAGAGGCTGAGCAAATTTGTGGGCAGGAGCAGCAATGGGGAAAGTCAGACACAGCTCATTTATGAGTGTAAGTTTATACTGAAGAAGGAAAAAATTGGAAATTTTCCAGTAACTGAATTTAAGGATAACGCAGAACACGGCGATTAAAAGAGAATCAGGTGACATTGCATCAGAGACTTCTCAATGAGAGGTTGAGCACCCTGTGTTGGAGCTGTGCTTTGGTCTACTGTGGCAGTAAAAAGTCAGGAAAATGGCAAAAATAGATGCAAAGAGGAAGGTCAAACATTCCTGGCATGTTAATTCACCTGGGATATAGTGGATGGCATGGTACAGTGTATAGTATACATATACGTATATAGTACAGCGTATGCAGCAGTCCCCGACCTCTTTGGCACCAGAGGCTGGTTTCATGGAAGACAAATTTTCCACTGACTGGGAGTGGGGGTGGGGTTAGGGTTAGGGTTAGGGTTAGGGTTAGGGTTAGGGTTAGGGTTAGGGTTAGGGTTAGGGTTAGGGTT
>NW_012142911.1:0-1073 GCF_000956105.1 Propithecus coquereli | reverse complement strand
TGCCTGTGGACCACCTGTGAGTGTGAAGCTCCTTGTTCTCTCTGCTGTTCTCACTGTTCTCTTTAGGTGTTGCAACAGATCAGCTGTCAACAGACCTTTCAAGAATTTGTCTCCTTGCAAACAGTGTGATCTCCAAGGCACACTTAGAGGTCTCGCTTATTTCAAAAATAAACGATTTTAGAATGTTAGCCTGTGTTTAACTGCACGTAAAAAACACCATCAAAGCTTCTTCCAGAAGACAACTTCGATGTTCATAGAAGTAATTTCCTTCCCCTGAACCCTTCTAGACTGCTTCCTGATAGGGAGGCATGGATTCAAATCCCAACCTTCAGTATTTCCTTTTTATTTGGATTCTTTTTGATGATGTATCTATTTTACAGAAAAAAGAATTTTCTCTTTTTATTCTATAATACATCAAACAAACTGTACAGTGTCTCTAAATAAATTGGGTCCTGGCTGTCTCAGAGTAACCTTCCTCCCTAACATCACCACTTAGAAGTCTTGTTTACAACTTTGAAGTTCCAGAAGAAATTATAAGCAGAACATTCTGGATTGGTGGTAGGCAGAAGGTAGGTGCTGATTTGTGATTTCTTATGTTTTATGATCTGGCAAAACCCTGTAGCTCTAAATAAACAGTATTATGTGCACATTTGCAAAGTAGTTAACTCGGCAGCCAATACTCTCATAACTTTCCATGAATAACTCCAAGAGCATGTATGTCTATTTTGCTCAATAATCTAGCACTCTTTTTTAAAGAACAGACCCTTTTAGATATATTCACCATTATTTGATTGACGTTAACCTGTTTGCAACCAAGAGTGGTAAACTTTATTTATTTATTTATTTTTGAGACAGAGTCTCCCTTTGTTGTCCAGGCTAGAGTGAGTGCCGTGCTGTCAGCCTCGCTCACAACAACCTCAAACTCCTGGGCTCAAGCGATCCTCCTGCCTCAGCCTCCCAAGTAGCTGGGACTACAGGTACGCACCACCATGCCTGGCTAATTTTTTGTTTCCATTATTAGTTGCCCCACTAATTTTTTCTATTTATAGTAGAAATAGGGTCTTGCTTTTGTT
>NW_012142910.1:0-2141 GCF_000956105.1 Propithecus coquereli | reverse complement strand
TATAGGTTTTTTAGGTTTGTAGGTTTTCTATATTTTTATAGAACCTATTTTTATAGAACATTTCTGTTGTTGTAGAAAATTCTATTGAGTGTTACTGCCCTAGAGAAACTTTACACGTGAGCATTAGGAGACATGTTCCAGAATGTTCATAACTTCCCTGTTTGCAACACCAAAGATTGGAAACAACTCATATATTTATCAGCAGTAGAAAGGACAAATCAGCTGTGGTCTAGTTGTGCTGTGGAATACTGTATAGCCGTGAAAAATGAGCAGGTATTAACATGAATGCATCTCAAAAACAAGATTGAGCAAGAGATTTATATAAAGTTTATGAAACTAAAAAATATATGTGCAAGCATTCACATATGGATGGTAAACTATAAAAACAAAAAGCATTAATACGAATTTGGAGCAGTGCTTATCCCTGAGGGAATGAGGAACAGACAAGGTTAAGGGGCCTGCCAAGGTATCTTACAGTCACATACGGGTTGTTACATAAGCAGGGTGAAGACAACATAACTGCTGTATTATGCCATAAACTGTTTATAGATGTTTGTGCATGCTTTTGTTATTTAGTTCATGCATACATTTTTTTTTCAAATTTTTTATTGGGGTAAAATATATATGTTGATAATAAAATTCACTATCTTAACCATTTTTAAGTGTTAAGTTCTGTGGCATTAAGAACATTCACACTGTTGTGCAGCCATCACCACCATCCCTCTCCAGCACTTTTTTCATCTAACAAAACTGAAACTCTATACCCATTAAGAAAATAACTTCCCATTTTCCCCTCCCCACCACCCCTGGCAGCAGCCACCGTTCTACTTTCTGTCTCTGTGATTTTGTTTTTCTTGTCTGTGATTTATTTTCCATAGTAAACAGCTTTAGTAAAATAACCTTAGAAAATTACAAGATTTTTTTAAAAAGAGTACTGTCTGAAAAGAGAACATCCAAGAACAGCCAAGGCATAATTGCTATTATTTTGAATATAATATACAATTATTTTCTGTAAATCACATTGGGCCACTGTCAGACAGCTTACTGATACATGGAAAAATGTCAACTGTCATAGTTTATATACATTTTACATTACATATATTACTTCTAAATGCTTTTCCAGTAAGATTTGTAAAGGTGGAGGAAAAACTAAAGGGCTTATTTTTTGTATTCATTAAAGGTCTATTTCATTAAAGTTTAATCTTCAAAATGTGTTTTAGCTAGCTCTCCTGTCTCTGTGATTTTAATAACTCTATGTACTTAGAAAAGCGGAATCAGGCTGGGCGCGGTGGCTCACGCCTGTAATCCTAGCACTCTGAGAGGCCGAGGCAGGAAGATCACTTGGGGCCAGGAATTTGAGACCAGCCTGAGCAAGAGCGAGACCCTGTCTCTACCAAAATAGAAAAATCAGCCAAATGTGGTGGTGTGTGCCTGTAGTACCAGCTACATGGGAGGCTGAGGCAGGAGGATCGCTGGAGCCCAGGAGTTTGAGGTTGCAGTGAGCTATGACAACACCACTGTGCTGTAGCCCGGGTGACAGAGGGAGACCCTGTCTCTCTCACACACAAAAAATGTAGAATCATACAATATTTGTCTTTTTGGACACATGCACGTTTCTAAGGGGAAAATGCTGAGAAAGGCATGGGAATGTATGATATCTGATCTCTCCCCTTCAGCGTCTCAAAGGTACACCAAACTTAATCTCTCCCAGTCCAACTCGTGACCCCCAACTCTAGCTCAGCAAATGGCTCAGCACCACCCTCTGTGCCTGGAAACCCCAAATTCTGAAATTGAGATATCATCCTTGGCCTCTCCCAACCTGCCACCTCGTACATTCAGCCCATCACCAAGTGTGTTCCTTTTACCTCCTACAGCAGTTTTCCACTGTTCACTTTCCTCTGTCTCGTGCCACCACCCAAGTCCACATTCCCTTCACTGCCCTGCAGCCAGAGGGATCTGCCCCACTTGCAAATTGGAGTACAGCCACCAGATTTAAACACCGTCTCAGTCCACTTCTGCTGCTATAACAAAATGCCTTAGCCTGGGAAATTTATACATAATAGACATTTATTTCTCACAGTTCAGGAGGCTGGGAAGTCCAAGATCAAGGCACCTACAGATATGGTGCCCGGTGAGGGCTC
>NW_012142909.1:0-1387 GCF_000956105.1 Propithecus coquereli | reverse complement strand
TAAATTATAAAATGAATTTATTCAATTTCTTCTTGTAAAATAATAGTTGATATATACAACAGGTATGTACAGAAATGTTCTCCACAGTAATGTTCATAATAGCAAATATTGCAAAAATCTTAGATATCCAACAGCATAAAACTGGTTGGTAAAATTATTACACTATAACCATACCCTGAAATACTATGCAAACATTAATGATGAATAGCCACAATTTAGTTAGAAAAATGGTCATAATATGATGGTAAGTGAAAAATACAGATTACAAAATAAAAGGTATAAAATAATGTATTTTTTTTAAAAAAAGGTTTAATCACATAATCATAGAAGACAATGTGGAATAATTTTCCTAAAAATGTGAAACAATTATTATCTAAGTGACAAGATTAAAGGTGATTAATTTTCTTTGTAATTTTTTCATCTTCTCATTTCATTAAAATGCACATTAATACTCTGATAATCTGAAAAGCTTTTACATTTTGAGTAAAAAAAACTTAATAGTAAATCTACACAAAGCACACAGATAACCAAGAGTTAATTACGTAAATCCATATAACATATGTGTGTATGTATAGCTACATAACTAATCTCACTACTATAAGTACATATCTTAAGTTTTGACTTTTGAAAATTAGCACTTCTTCAAAATTATAATTTAGACTTTCTTTAGCATTTCAAAGGCATTGAAGGTCATCCTAACACAACCAATACTCCAATACCATTATACGATCCATTTTTAGTTTGCTTTGTAGTAGATAAATATTTAGTGGTATGCTGTGCCTTGCCTTTTGAGTTACTGCCAAAAAAAGGAAAAAACTAAGCCACCTTTATAATATACTGCCTGAAGTTCATAAGGAAAACCCCAGCAAATGCCACTTCTTTAACAGCTTTAAGGAGTAATTATCAGTGAGGGCCCCAGGAAGTGAGGGGGAAACATCAAATAGAGTTATTGAGATATTCACACAAGTCTGACTTTTCTCTCCTTCCAAGCATTCCCACCAAAATACCAAATGGGAAGATGAACCATAATACACAGTAAGATAAGACAACAATGTTAAAAATCTTTAAATTATCTATGTACTCATGAGGATTTAGTAATTTAATACTGACCTAAATATGAACTTCATATTAAAGATATGACATTTAGATTTTATTCATTCAGATTACAGTTACAGATGAGCTTTGGGCTGCTGAATCATCTATAAGGAATTTTAAAGATATTCAAGAATTCATAAAATTTGATTACTGGTCAGAGAAAAGCAAAAATACTTACCACTAAGTCCCAATTATTTTGTTCAAGCAATGTAATAGCTTCGTCAATGTTTTCAATGCCAGTGCATGCCTGGAAACAAAGTAAATAAGCATTTTAGATATAACTTTAAAAACA
>NW_012142908.1:0-1225 GCF_000956105.1 Propithecus coquereli | reverse complement strand
TAAGAATTATTATTAAAGTTTACAACTTACAGAGAAGAACCCAGAGGGCCAACCATTCTGAAGGAGCTCATGTTGGGCTTCTGAGATAGTCCTCTGATATCTTAAAATAATAGAACCCCAGAAACTGCTGGGAACTTGTGGTCCTATCCTCTGATTCCACCTAAATTATCCTAGGGAGGAGCAGTGCCTCGTCCAGAAAGAACAGCAGTCCAGTGGCAGCAGAGAAATGTTTCAGTGAGCTGGGCTCTGCTTTATTCATATTAATGTAGAGCAAGTGTCCTGCAACAGTGCAAATACTGCTTCTCCCTTTTCGTATTGTCTCATTAAAAATACAAGTACAAGCAAAGACATTTAAAAGGTTTTTAATTCACCCATTTTTCCAAGCTCATTAATCCAAAGCTGTCTTAGTTTAACAATTTTTTTAAAAAGAACTTTTCTCAGAAAGTTGAAAAAAAAGAACTTTTGCAATGAAAAGAAGTCGAATCTGCCTAACATGTGGCTGAGATGGGTAGTCACAACTCCTTCCCTATTTTTAAGTATCTCCCCCAGCTCATTTCCCTGACAGCTGAAATTCCTGTTTCTGATAGCTGCCCTTCTTCCTTGACACACAGTAGACATGCAGCAACCATGAGTTGAATTAAAGAGTAACTCCTAGTTTCTGCTTGGGCCGATGCCATCCATGTGTCCAGCTACAATCTCCCTTGAGTCCACATTTACAGTAGCATAGCTATATCTGCTTTGTTTTGGATAGTGTTTGCAAGGCATAGCCTTTCTGTGCTTGTACTTGCAACATCAATTTATCCTCGCATCTAAGGAATTTTTTTGTAAGTATAATATCCATATCTATCTATCTACCCATCTAGCCAATTCTAACAATCTTTGTCTCTTAATTACACTAATTAATCTATTTACATTTAATATAATTAATGACATATTTAGGTTTAACTCCACCATCTTAATATTTGTTCCATTTATTCTACGTCACTTTTTCCCTTTTTTCCTGACTTTTATTGGGGTATTTTTGTTATGCCACATCCCCCTCTTTTGATATAATAATTATGCATACTTTTACTACTCTTTCAATAATTGCTCTGGAAATTATAGCATGCATCCTTAACTATAGTCAAATACGAGTTGCTATTTTCATTCCTTTCCTGATGTTAGAAACTTCATGTATTTTAACTCCATTTACTGTCTGTCTATCCTTTTGTTATATCATTGTCAT
>NW_012142907.1:0-1284 GCF_000956105.1 Propithecus coquereli | reverse complement strand
CTTTTACATCTTTGCCAGTATTAAAAGTTGAAAAATATCTACTTTATTCTGTAATTCACAAGGTTGACACTTTTTATAAACTTATTCAGCATTTACCTTTATTCTTATGTGAGTTAACATTATACTTTTATCCAATTTACTACTGGTTCTTCACTTTTTTTTTTGAATGTATGTGCCTTCTATTAATTGCAAATGGTCTTCTTTCATTGCTAATGGTAGAATTTTTGTTTATTTGTTTTGTGGTTGGACTTGCACCATCAAATTTTAAAATTTATTTTACATGGTCAAATTTAAAAATCTTCTATGGCTCTTACCTGTTATTGAAACAATTATCCTACTACGAGATTTTTACAGTATTTTCGCTTGTTATTTTCAGCTTGTTATTTTCAGCTTGTTATTTTCAGTTATTTTCTCCCCATTAATTTGATGAGTTTCGAGTAATTCAAATGCCACATATATTGTAAAATAATTTCCAAATTTAGTGTTTATCTTTGCTTTCTTGTCATAAATTTTGTTTTTAATTACTTCCTTCATTTAATATGGTCAAAGTTATCAAACTTTTTCTTTTACTGACTCAAGGTTTTCCTTAGAAAAGCATGCCCTTTCAAGGAATGTAATAGTCTCATCTTTCAGTGGTTTAAAGAATGCCTAAGAAAGAGTAAAAATCAGTAGAAAAATGTGAAAATGGAACACTATATATAAATGAAAGTGAAATTAATTTAAATAAAATCATGTATTTGGCCAGAAATTTGATAGCCTGTTGATTTACACAGAGGTATCTCATTTAGGCCACTATGCTTTGTGAGCAGTTGACATGCATAACATTTATAGAAGTAACTTAGCAATTTGTACAGAACTCATATTCAGAAAGTGGAGTTATTTGCTGAAGATCTCACAGGTAACGATTCTGATATCTTCCTGTCCTTATACAGAGCATATTACAACTAACAAAATTATTAATGAAGTTAATGTTACCACTGAATGCTTAGGAAAACTAATTGCCAAGCAAGTTTTCTAGTAAGACTCATATATTTTATTTTTACTTAAATTTGGTGAATCTTGACCCAAATGGTTTTAATCAAGTTACCCAGTATCACCTTATCATCTTTTCAATAAACTGAGGAAAATAAGAAAGTCTTTTATTATCAAGTTCTATTACTAGCTACCTGATTTATAATTTCATAAGCCCAGGGAGCTTATGAATGACTAACATTTTAAAGACTAAAAGGATCTGAAAATTTATGGAAATCAGGGTTGGTTTGTTTGTTTGTTTTTTTTTTTTTT
>NW_012142906.1:0-901 GCF_000956105.1 Propithecus coquereli | reverse complement strand
GCATGATTTTTTAGAATCATTACCCTGAAGATTTAAACTACTTTATACAACTAGAGATCATACCTTCCCAACTATGATATAGTCTAAGAGTATAGAAAAGGCTTCAGGTTAAGAGTAAAAGTGCCTAGTTTTGCACACTTGTATTCCCACTTAATGGGCCTGAGACTTGGAAAACATTGTTTCCTGTCTCTTAGGTACAGCTTCATCGATATAAACATAGAAAGTGATATCTATTCAGTATACCTCTCATGGGTCAACAAGAGCTAATGGATACATACTAATAAACATCATATTAAGGCAAGGACTTATTGCAAGCTTTTTGAAAGAAGAGCACTACATTATTTATTGTCACATTTCTGTAGTACCTAGAAGAGTGTTGTACAATTTGATACTTTAAAAATATGTACTGAACTAGATTGCATTAGGTGATATAGTAAAAAATTCACTTTTCATTATTTAGCTCTTTGATGCAACAAATTAAAACTAAGACTCGATGATGGGCAAGTATTAATAAATCTCTTTTGTGCAAATACCAATAAATCCCCAGGTAAATGAAGGTGAGAAATGGGGTATGGGAGAAAGATTTGAGTAAGGCAACCCCTATCTTTTGAAACCCATAGTTCTAAAGACAAATGGACAATATTATAATTGTCTAAAGTAATATGTGTGTTGATGTTCTAGCATAATCTTTTAGGTAAAGTGAATTTTATGTACTGGTGAACACTTACATATTTCTATGGCAGAAATATACCCTAGCAAATTATGTCAGCATCACACATAATCTGTGACTTTATATGGGAAAATGCCCAAAAATAAATAACTTCCAAAATGACAACAATTTGACGGTTGCAAGTTAATATACTTCAGGATTATGTGAATGCACATTTATCTTTTAAAAATG
>NW_012142905.1:0-1796 GCF_000956105.1 Propithecus coquereli | reverse complement strand
ATATTTTTAAAATGTTCTGGCTTCCTCCCACACTTGGAATAAAATCCAATGACTAAATATCCATCTACCTCTTCAGAGGAAGGTCTTTATTTATCCCCATATCTAAAACAGTCACCCTCTTCTACTCCATCATTTCCTATCCCCTTTTTCTGTGTTAGTGGTGTTAGCTGCTTTTAATGGCAAAAGTTTGGAAACAATCAAACCGCTAATCTCAAGGAGATTGGTATATAATGGTATATATACCATATATACTCCATAAAATTGGTGTGTGTATGTGTGTGTGTCTGTATATATAGTGGTATATGATACATATTAAATATAATAGGGTGTGTATATACGTATATAATTATATAGCCATATTCTGAACTATTAGGCAGTGTACATGCTAGAAAACTATATTATGTTATCCCCCAAACAGAGCTTGACTGTCCTGCTTCCTGGCCTGTGATCAAGCTATTAGCATACATTCCTTTCTTCTAGCCTTCTTCCTTTTCTTTTTGGGCAATTGGACATAGTCTACAGAATCTGGAGTTGGGTGTTATGTAATATATAATATATACATGATATTTTATTTCTAAAATCTAAATTTTAAATAATTTGATCCCAAGAATTCAGGTAAGGGATTATGAAGTTGCAAAGGGGGCAGTTTACCCAGCATTGAATAACTTCAGCATGTAACATTATTTGATCTTTACAGATATAATCAGTTAAGACAAGATCATATTGGATTAGGGTGAGCCGTGAATCCAATGAATTGGTTGTCCTTATAAGTGAAAACATACAGAGAAGAAAGCTACGTGATGATGCAGTCAAAGATTGGAGCGATGCCGCTACAAGCCAAGGAACACCAAGGACTGCCGGCAACTACCAGAAGCTAGGAGAGCTGCATGGGGAAGTTTTTCCTAGAGAGCCTCCAGAAGGAATCAACCTTGATTTTGGACTTCTGAACTCCTGAACTGTGAGAGAATAAATTTATATTGTTTTAAGCCACTCAGTTTGTGGAAATCTGTTATAGTGGTTCTAAGAAATTAATACATTTGGCCAGAACCAATTTAATTGTAGGAATATCAATTGGACTATTTTAAAATCTTGTTAGGTTTTATTAATTCATTCAACAGAATATCTATTTTACTAAAAGAATGGCAGCAGAACCATAGCTTACATAGTGATATTATACTATTTTTAAAACAATGTTAATAAGATATTTATTGCAGGACTGTTTTTAATAGAAAACACTGAAAATTAATTATCTAATTAAAAGGAATGACAAAATTAATTAATATACTTCCATACTATAGAATATAACCAGCTAAAAATTTATATTTTTATGACATGAGAAATTGCTCACATTGGGTTGAAAACAGGATGCAGAAGTTGTTAGAACTCATCACATTGTACGTGTAAGATTTATGCATTTCACTGTATGTCATACACTGAAGGTATCTAAAAAGCTATAAACAAATATTGAACTCTAGTCAATATTTGTGCTTTTTTGTAGTGGTATGAGTTTGAAATTCTGAAACTACCCTGTGTGTATTCTAGGCTTAAACAAATGAGTAGATAAACTGAGGATGAAAGCCAGTTTTTTCACTGTTGAAGAAGAGAGTTACGGATGTGAATAGTGGAAGTCTAGAGTGTACTCTTAAGTGTTGGATTGGAACTGGAAGTATTAGCTTGAATTCATGTTTTTTAAAATACATATATTTAATATATATTTGTGTGTATCTTCAGATCTTGAGAAACACGGGAACTTCTGGCAAGATAACATCTAAAACCCTTTCTATTTGAATACTCAT
>NW_012142904.1:0-3055 GCF_000956105.1 Propithecus coquereli | reverse complement strand
AGGTGCTGGGAGGTGGGCGTTTGTGCTGGGAGACTGTAAATGGGCCCAGGGATGCCCCACAGCTGCTTGAAAGGCCAGGGGTTCTAGTCCCAGCCATTCTCTTATCCGTATGTGGCCTGGCGGAACCTGTGCTCAAGAAAGTGTTGCCTGCGTGTCCATTTTATGAAGCCGTAGCTTTTGGGAACAACAAAAACGTCCCCTCGTGCTCGTTCAGTGAACCATGGGCTCGTCACACTGTGGGCTCCTCGTGAAGGGGCCGGAGATCCACGGAGGCAGGTGTGGGAGTGACCAAGACGTGGAGTGAACCAAGGAATTGACAGCCATCATGTCCAGAACACAGACACAACACAGGGCAAGATTATCCATTCCTTCGGGTACAAGAATACAGTTGTCCCTTGGTATCCCAGGGGGATTGGTTCTGGGACTCCTGAACCAAAGCTGTGGAGGCCGAAGTCCCTGATACAAAAGAGCGTGATGTTTGCATATAACCTACGCGCATCCTCCTGAGCACTTTAAATTCTCTCCGGACTACTTATACCTAATATAATGAAACTGCTGTGTCAGTGGTTGTTATTCTGTAGTGGTGGGGGTATTTTGTTTTGTTGTGCCTTGCTTTTGGTTTCTTTTTTGTTTTTTTGGTTTCTTTGAGCCAAAATCTCACTCTCACCCTGGATAGAGTACAGTGATGTTATGGTACCTCAGTGCAACCTCAGACTCCTGGGCTCAAGCGATTCTCTTGACTCAACCTCCGAAGTGTCTGGGACACCACTGGGCACCACAGTGCCTGGCTAATTTTTCTATTTTTAGTAGACACAGGGTCCGGCCCTTGCTCAGGCTGGTTTCAAACTCTTGAGCTCAAGTGCTACTTCCGCCTCAGCCTCCCAGTGTGCTAGGATAACAGGGGTGAGCTACCAATCCCGGCATATTGTCGTGTTTTTTTGTTTGTTTATTGGTTTTGTTATAATTTTTTTGTGTGTTGTATTCATGGTATTGTTAGGTTTTGGGGTGTTTTTTTTTCCCCCTAATATTTTTGATCCTTGGCTGATGGGATCACTGGATGCAGAGGGCCAACTGTATCTGTGAACGCATAGAGAAAGGGTCAAGAACAGACAGTTTGTCACCTGTCTTCTTTGTTGCATCTACAAAAACCTGGAAGGAAAAGCACAAAAACGTCTGTCACTGTTAAAATTATGTAGCTGTTACTGTCCTTGGCCTGGGCAGGGTAGGGTTCCTGCCCAGCTTCAGGTCTGGGGCTTTATGGACATCAATACGATTTGGATTCTAGTGCTCCAGCCTCATTTCACAATGACTAATTTAAACTCATGGTTTAGGGAGCAATGGTTCTATCTTTGAGTCACTGACCATGAAGAATATAGTCCATTTCTTAATTATAAGTGTCTTATGTCATGAAATCAGATGTCAAAATCCAGGAAATGTTCAGGAAATAAGGCCCAGTTTTCACATAATAGCTGATCATGCGTAGGGGAACACATACACACCCCTCCCTTCACTCTTGGGTGTCTGGCTAATCAGGGACCATGGCGGAAGGAGAACCGGGTGGCGCTCCTGAGCTCTTCCTGCTTTCTCACATTGTCCCTGGGCCCCAGGCTCCTCCTCCTTGTTCTTGCATGCGGTTCTGTAGGTTGTGCAGGCGGAGACACAGCCCTGGAGCCTGGTTTCCTGGGGGTGGACCTGGCTGGGGGATGCCTGCTGGCCTTTCTGCAGCTCAGCTGTTGTGCAGCAGGGTGCGGGAGCGCAGTGATCGGGAGCAGCGCATGCAGGCGCAGTGGGAGCGTGAGGAGCGCGAGGAGCGGGAGGAGCGCGAGCGGCTGGAGTTTGCCCGGGAGAGGCTGGCCTTCCAGAGGCAGCGGCTGGAGCGGGAGCGCATGGAGCGGGAGCGGCTGGAGCGCGAGCGCATGCACGTGGAGCACGAGCGCAGGCGCGAGCAGGAGCGCATCCACCGTGAGCGCGAGGAGCTGCGGCGCTATGAGCAGGAACGGCGGCCTACAGTGCGGCGGCCCTACGACCTGGACGGCCGGTAAGCTGACACCCGATCCTGTTGCCCTTGGGTGTCCCTTGCAGGTCAGAATCATGTGTTACAGACCCTAGAGTCATGTTAGCATGAGATCTGTCTTTAAAAGCATGCACAGGTAGGGACATGGGCGTTCCCCTGTACTCCAGCAGGGATGTTGAGATGGCCGGATACTGTGGTGCTGATTAAGTCACTGGGTTCAGGTCCAGGCACTAGAGCAGCCCGTGAAATGTGCTGGCGGCGGGGACAAGAGACCAAAAACCACCTCTTCTGGGCCCTGTCCTGGCTTTTTAATCCATTGTAATTTGTTTCTGCTCATTTTCGTAATACGATTAATTTCAAATCCTCAAATATACCGATGAGAGGTATGAATAGAATAACGCTACACACCAGTAGGACGGGAACCTAAATTCAAACTTTGCTTTCGGGAATTGGGTGGATAATTCCAGCCTCGATTGCGTCAGCCTTTCTCCCTGCATCACAACTTGGGACAAATTGCGCTATTTCTTTTTTTCTGCTGCACGAGTTAAAGAGGAACCCATGAAATACATATTTTGACTCTTGTAAAGGGCCATCTAAGCTGTTTTAGGAGCACTTATGGCTTTTAATGATAGTCTATGGTGGTCACCAGTGTGCTGAAACAGTATGTTTCAAGTGCTTGTGTCAGTGACATCTCTGGGGGGCAACAACTCAGTGTGTGAGTAGGAGAGGTGCCAGGTGCGCGTAAAGAGCTGCTCAGGGTTGCACTGGTTTCCTGAGAATTGGCAGCTGTGTGGAGTTCCCCGAGCCTGTCTGAAGGCTGCCACTGCCCACTTCTCACTGTCCTGTTGGGTGTAGGTGCTGGACAAAACGGAAACAGTCATTCAGTCATTGCGGTCAAATCAGATGTCTAGGCTCATGTAGCAGGGAACACTGTGGTGAAATTAATTGTTTCTGTGAAGTGCTGGGGCCAGGGACAGTTAGGGGCTATCTGACCAGCTCCCACAAAGGTCGTATGTTTGGAGGGGAAATGGCTTTACCTCT
>NW_012142903.1:0-1172 GCF_000956105.1 Propithecus coquereli | reverse complement strand
TTTAGGAAGGTGTTTGATTTTCACATATTTATGAATGTCCCAAATTTCCTTTTGTTATTGATTTCTAAATAAATTCCATTGTGTTGTTGTTGGATTAATTAATTTATTTTTGCTCTCTTGCCCAGGCTGGAGTGCCGTAGCGTCAGCCTAGCTCACAGCAACCTCAAACTCCTGGGTTCAAGTGATCCTCCTGCCTCAGCCTCCCGAGTAGCTGGGACTATAGGCACTTACTACCATGCCTGGCTAATTTTTCTATTTTTAGTAGAGATGGGGGTCTCACTCTTGCACAGGCTGGTCTCGAACTCCTGAGCTCAAGCCATCCTCCCGCCTCTGCCTCTCAGAGTGCTAGGATTACAGGCCTGAGCCACTGTCACTGGCTTAGTAAGGTCCATTTAAATCTTGATGCAAAAAGGGCAACTATTTTTAATTTTATTACAAAATGTTATTTGGCATGTGATAAAAACTGAGTTAAACTGTTGGCAAATGGCTTACGATGTTATCCAGTGACAGCTATTATCTGAATTTTAACTTTTTGGATTCTTAGCCCCACTTACTAGGAAGCACTGATGGAGCATTTCATATTCTTAATGAGACTTTGGTATCTAGTCAGGTTCTTTTTGTGCTGAAGAAAGCGTAGAAAGCACTTCTCTTGCTCTTTCCCCACCCTCGATTCTATTCTCTCAAGGAAGCAGGAGACCACCCTTGCCTGTGCAGCTTGGGAAACCATCGCACCAGCTTAATGATCTTCAGCAAATGGCTTAACCTTTCGGAGCCTCAGTTTCCCCAGCTGCACGATAACGTGCTCCTAGTGTTGGAGTGAGTATTAAATGAGCTAATGTTTAAAAAACACACAGCACGGTCCTTCACACAAAGTAATCAAATTGAAAATGGTTAGGTTAAAGTTGTCTGGCATGAAAAAATGAGAAGACAATCACTTTCTGTCAGAGGTGGTCTTACAGCAAAGCAAATGAAGTTTAACCCTCTCCAGCAAGGGCCCCTTGCATGCAAGTGTACTCAAATGGGGTGTTTCAACTACAACTGGCTGAGGTCACTTTTCTCATTTTGACTCCTTCCCCATCACGCTTGCTCTTGCGTCGGCTGCTGTCGGAGGGCTGCAGGCATTCTTGGCTTTCATCTGTCGGAAAGTTGAGCTGGGAATGTGTTTAGTTTGT
>NW_012142902.1:10262-11701 GCF_000956105.1 Propithecus coquereli | reverse complement strand
CCCACCCCCAACAAACACACACACCCACACACACACACACACACACACACACACACATACTCTTGGCCCCTGGCAACCACTGATCTATTCTCCATCACTGTAGTTTTCTGTTTTTAAGAATGTTGTATAAATGAGATCATGCAGTATGTAACCTTTTGAGACTGAATTCTTTCAGTCAGCGTAATGCCTTTGTGAATCATCCAAATTGTATGTATCGGTAGTTCGTTCCTTTTATTGTTGAGTAGTATTTTATTACATGGTTGTGTTACAGTTTATGCATTTATCTGCTAGATTGCTTCCAGTTTTTGGCAAGTATTAATAGAACTGATGTAAACATTCATGTATAGATTTTTAGGTGAACATAAGTTTTCATTTATGTACAGTAGATACCCAAAGGTGGGATTGCTGGATCATGTGGTAAATGTACATTTGACTTTTTAAGAAACTGCCAAAGTGTTTTTCAGAGTGGCTATATCATTTTGCATTTCTACCATCAATGTTTGAGAATTCCAGTTGTTCTGCAGCCTCATCAGCACTTAGTATTGTCACCATTTTTTATTTTATTCATTCTAGTAGATGTGCAGTGGTATCTCATTTTATTAATAATTTGTATTTCCCTAATGGGCTAATGATGTTGAACGACTTTTCATAGATTTCTTTTGCCATGTGTATATACAGTATCCTTTTTGGTGGGGTGTCTCTTTAAGTCTTTTGCCCATTTTTAAATTAGGTTGTTTATTTTCTTACCATTGAGTCTTTCTAAATTCTGGATATGTCTTTTATTGGATATGTGATTTAAATATATTTTCTCCTAGTCTGTAGCTTGTTTTTTTATTCTCTAAAATGGATCATATGGAGAGTGAAAGTTTTTAATTTTCGTGAAGTACAATTTATCAATTTTTTAAATGAATTATGCATTTGGTGTCAAGTCAGAAGTTGTGTAACCCCAGGTGACAAAGATTTTTCTTCTATTTTCTTCTAAAAGTTATGTAGTTTTACTTTGTACATTTATATCTATGATTTCACTAATACTCTACTGTCCTGATTACAGTGGCTTTATATAATAGTAAGTCTTATAATCAGGTAAGGTGATTCCTCCAATTTATTGTTCTTTTTCAGAATTGTCTTAGCTATTCTAGTTTATTTCCTTTTTCATATAAATTTTGGAACTAGCTTGTTTATATCTACAAAAAAATATCTTGTTGGGATTCTGACTGGTACTGTGTTAAATGTATTGATCATTTGGGAGGAATTGACAATGTTCATTATATTGACTCTTCCAGTCCACGAACACAGTATATCTCTTCATTGATTTAGGTTTTCTTTTCTTTCATCGGCATTTTGTATTTTTTAGCATACAGGTCCTGTACATCCTTTATTAGATTTATACCTAAATATTTTATTTTTTTAGTGAAATTATAAATAATACCTTATAAATT
>NW_012142902.1:9845-10127 GCF_000956105.1 Propithecus coquereli | reverse complement strand
TTCTGCATCAGTTACTATGGTTGTATTGTTTTTCTTCTTTAGACTGTTAATGTGGTGGATTATACTGATTGATTTTCAAATTTTGAACTGGCCTTTCATTCCTATGATAAATTCCACTAAATTGTGATATATTATTCTTTTTATATATTGTAGATGCAGTTTGCTAATAAAGTTGACCCTTGAACAACATGGGTTTGAACTGTGTTGGTCCGCTTATATGTGGGCTTTTTTCAATAAATATATTGGAAAATTTTTTGGAGATTTGTGACAATTTTGAAAAAA
>NW_012142902.1:7444-8392 GCF_000956105.1 Propithecus coquereli | reverse complement strand
ATCCCTCTTCTTGTTTTCTGGAAAAGATTGTGTAAAACTGGTGTTATTTCATCTTTAAATATTTGTTTGAATTTCTCATTGAAACTATCTGGGTGCGGAGATTTTTTTTGGAGGAGGTTTTTTAATACTAATTCAATTTCTTTAACCGCTATACGATCATTGAATTTATTTATTTCATCTTGGTTGAGTTTCGGTAGTTTGTGGCTTCTGAAGAATTGGTCCATTTTATCTAAGTTGTCAAATTTATGTGCATAGAGGTTTTTTAAAAAATTGTGTCATCTATAGTAATATCCCTTTTTCATCTCTGATATAGGTAAAATGTATCTTTTCTCTTTTTTACTTTGTCAGTTTTGCAGGAAGTTTATCAATTTTATTAATCTTTTAAAATAACCAACTTTTAGTTTTATTGATTTTTCTCTATTGTTTTTCTGTTTTCAATTTCACTGATTTCTGCTCTTACCTTTATTATTTCCTTCTTTCTGCTTGCCTTGGGTTATTTGCTCTTTTTTCTAGTTTCTTTAGGTGAAGCGTAGATTATTACTTGAGAAGACCTTTTAATTCTAATATTATAATAGCTTTAAAAATCAGTACCTTTTTGTAGCTTTTACTTTCTATCTTATCTTTTATTAATTTGTATACATGTCTGGATTTCCCTGTATTAACTTCTTGAATACAGGGATCTTATTTTAGGTGACTAATCAGGGACCCAAATGAATATCTTGTACTGTGTGCTTAGTAAGCATAAGGTTTGAATAGGGACAGATGGATGAAAGAGAATAAGTGAAGGCAATAAATATAAACTGTGTCAAAGATGCTTCAAAATTAAGAAAAGTGTATAACAAAAACTAAAAGGGTCTTATCAAGGGAAAAAAGAATAACAAATCTCCCATGAGGAAAAATTGCTAACACCAGCCAGCTCTAAACTAGTTCTGTTAGGCAGTGTTCAGA
>NW_012142902.1:3625-4894 GCF_000956105.1 Propithecus coquereli | reverse complement strand
TAATATTTTCAGTTTATGATGGGTTTATCAGAATGCAATCCCATTGTAAATCAAGCAGCACCGTACTTATAGTATTCTCAATCCCAGGTTGCTAGGAGACACCACTTGTTTTCACTCACCCTGTGCATAGGACCATGTCCAGCTGACTCTACTCTCTGAAAATATTTTGAGTCTGTTCACTTCAGTGCATCTCCATTGTCTTTAATCTAGTACAGTCCACCAGTTTTTCACCTGCCTACCTGGTTACACTTTACACACTTTTGTTCCATTTATTCATTCACACAGCAGCCAGAGTGATCTCTTAAAAATGCTATTATGATCACAGTTTTCCTCTGCCTAAAAACCCTTTTGGCACACTACAATAGGGATGAACCTTGAAGACATTGTGCTAAGTTAAATGAGCAAGACACAGAAGGACAAATACATGATTCTACTTAAATGAGAATAGTCAAATTCACGGAGATGGAAAGTAGAATAGTGGTTTCCAGAGATGGGGGAAGGGAAAAATGGAGGGTTATTGTTTAATGGTTACAGAGTTTCAGTTTGGGATGATGAAAAAGTTCTGGAGATGGATAGTGGTAATGGTTGCACAACAATATGAATGTACTTAATGCCGCTGATGTGACTTAAAAGTCACTAAATTGTAAGTCTTGTGTTATGTATGTTTTAACCAAAATTTTTAAAAATGCTTTTCATTGCTCATTGCTGTTATAATAAAGATCCCAATACTTGACACTATCTAGAAGGCCTAATATGATCAAGCCCACCATTCTACCTACCCATCAATTTTTATGCTCCAGTTACACTGGCTGCCTTTCAAGCCCTCAATGACACTAAATTCTTTCTTATATCAAAACTTCCCCCTCTCCTGGAATGAAATGCTCTTCCTCCATTTTCACTGGCCAACTACTACTCTTCCTTCTAGGCCTCAGCTCATACATCACTTCCTCCAGGATACCGTCCCTGACTCCCTCCAGTGATAGATCTCCCTAGTCACACGCTAACAGCACCTGTACTTCTTTGTAGCACTTATCAAGCTATGATGTATTCTTCAGTATCTGTCTCCTTCAACATAGTTGTGAGACCAGCAACCACTTTGAGTTGTTCATTTAATGCCTTTCAAAGACCCAGCATTTAGTAGAAGTTCAAAACGTATTTGTAGGGTGAATGAATCAATACACGAATGAATATCATCTAAAGGGTAAAGAATAATTCATTAATGAAATAACATGAGGATTACTACTTAAAAGGTACTTCAAAGAAAAAAAA
>NW_012142902.1:841-1695 GCF_000956105.1 Propithecus coquereli | reverse complement strand
CAAGCAGAGCTGTTTAAGCTGATTTGTCTGTAGCTGATTGGCTTACTTTTATTGAATCATGCTGACAGAGATATTTTGTGGTTTGGTTATGACTAGAGCAGTGTTGCAGGGAAATCAGGATGACTTAATTATTGGTTACATGGCTATGGATGGGTGGTTGGACTTGCGGTATCTAAATTGGGGCCTCCATTTTTATTTAACACTTGGATGCAGATTCTTTCCAGAGTTTCCAGATAAGAGCCCACCTTGGCAGACACCTTGATTTCAGTTTTATTATATATCCTGAACAGTGAACTCAGCCAAACCCGCCCAGACTTCTGACCTATAGAATTGTAACATAATAAATGGGTAGTGTTTTCAACTGCTGAGTTTGTGGTAATTTGTTACACAGCAGTAGAGAAGTACAGGTTGCACATCCCAAATCCAAAAATCTGAAAACTGAAATGCTCCAAAATCTGAAACCTTTTGAGTGCCGACAAGATGCTCAAAGGACGTGCTCACCGGAGCATTTCAAATTTTGGATTTTTGGATTTGGGATGCTCAACCAGTAAGATGCAAATGTGAAACAATACAAAATCTGAAACGCTTCCGGTACCAAGCATTTTGGATAAGGGATACTCGACCTGTAATACAAAGGGATTATGTGAAGGCATGATTATCAGAAAGCAAGACCATGGGGAGTACCTTAGATCTCTCTACCCCAGGAGTCCAGCCAAGATCAGCAGAGTCTTGACCAGACCAGCAGAGCTAGCCAGTAAGCTCACAGAATTATGAGCAATAATAATAAATGGTGGTTGTCTTAAGCCACTGAGATTTAGACTGGTTTGCTATGCAGTTAAAGCTAATTGTTGGCC
>NW_012142902.1:403-744 GCF_000956105.1 Propithecus coquereli | reverse complement strand
GCGTTAGATGATTTTGCCCAAGTATAGGCTAATATGAGGGTTCTGAACACATTTAAAGTAGGCTAGGCTAAGCTATGATGTTCCGTAGGTATATTCCACAGAAACCATACTTCAAGTACCCATGCAACCATGTTTATGGGTATAGTACTCAATAAATTTTTAATATAGTATAGTATACTAAATTTTAGTATAGTACTCAATAAATTACATGATACATTCAACACTTTATTATAAAATAAGCTTTGTGTTAGATGATTTTGCCCAAGTATAGGCTAATATGAGGGTTCTGAACACATTTAAAGTAGGCTAGGCTAAGCTATGATGTTCCGTAGGTATATTAA
>NW_012142902.1:0-341 GCF_000956105.1 Propithecus coquereli | reverse complement strand
AGGCATGCGCCACCATGCCCGGCTAATTTTTTCTATGTATTTTTAGTTGTTTGGCTAATTTCTTTCTATTTTTAGTAGAGACGGGGTCTGGCTCTTGCTCAGGCTGGTCTTGAACTCCTGAGCTCAAATGATCCTCCCGCCTCAGCCTCCCAGAGAGCTAGGATTACAGGCGTGAGCCACCGCACCCGGCCTCAAACTGAGAGATTTTTAACCTAACGTGATAAGATGCCCGCCCAACTCACAGCAATTACAGTGTAGCTTATAAAACATAAAGGAAGAAGTATTTTGACCTTTTTTATAATTGGCTGTTATATATTAACATTCTTCTTAAGGCAAGCAGA
>NW_012142901.1:0-1101 GCF_000956105.1 Propithecus coquereli | reverse complement strand
GTATAAGCTACAGTCAGTATCTGATAATATTACTCCTCTTTTGTCTACTCCTTTAAAAGCATCCATCATAACATTTTTCTCTTTTAGCTTTTCAAAAATTTTTTAACCAATTCCTTATATTACATCCTAAGTCTGAAATATTTTTCTATTTCATTACTTTATCCAGACTAATGCAAATACTCACATACTTTATCAGTTTAATTCTTAACAGAATATTCTCCCCAAACTGCTCATGATCCCATGAATGTTGTTAAGGGTCTTTGTTTTTTCTTAAATTTATTTCTCTCATTCTTCTTGCTATTTTTTTTTTCCTTATGCCATCTGCTTTATTTTATCACCCGATCCTTCAGAACTTACTCTATTTAACTTTTTCACACCAATGTGGTATGTTTTTTACTCTCCTGGAAAATGGCCTAATTTTTAGTATTAATTATTTGGTTCATTATAATGTTTCACTTATGTATTTCAACTTTAACGTCATTCCCAACCAGTGTGAGTAAAATTCAAGAAGCCATACAGAATGAAAAAGGTGTTCATCAAATAGTAAGAAAGAACTTGGGAGAAGTTATGACCTCCTGCACTCATTCTAAGTAGGGAAGATGGTATTTATCTTTAATGCCTCAGTTTTCACTAGGTGAAGATTACGTAGTCATTCAGTGTTGTACCTAAGGGGTAAAAAAGATAAAATACTAATTAAAATAAGAAGGAGTATTCAGGAGTCATTTTCTTTTCTTTTGGGTATATAGTTACTGGAAGAATTTAATAACTCTTGATTGACTGAGTAGGGGTGTTTCTATACCCCATTTGCAATAGGTCGACGTGTGAATAGATTTTGAAGAAGTGGTAGCAGTTAACTTTGCTTTGAAGTCAAATTGAGAAATGATGTGTTAAACAGTGAGAGGCAAGTTTTTTCACGTATTTTAAAGGCTGAGTAGGTGTCAAGGAAAGATGGAGATCTTGAAGAATATAGGAAAGAAAGGATAATCAATAAAGAATGTTTCACAAGCCTTCAGAATGAATAGGATTGAACATCTATGTGGAAAAATAACCTAGAACAAAAGTAGGTATTCTTCTCTCCCTGATTAAGAAAATAAACTATTA
>NW_012142900.1:0-1021 GCF_000956105.1 Propithecus coquereli | reverse complement strand
AAACTTTTTTCTTTTCTTCTTCTTTTCTTTCTTTTTTTTTTTATTTGAGACAAAGTCTTGCTCTGTCACCTCGGCTAGAGTACAGTGGTGTCATCGTAGCTCACTGCAGCCTCAAACCCCTGCCTCAGCCTCCCGAGTAGCTGGGACCACAGGCTCACGCCATAATACCTGGCTAATTTTTGTATTTTTTGTAGAGACAGGGTCTCCCTCTTGCTCAGGCTGGTCTCAAACAGGCCGACTTTCTATAAAGAGCCAATAGTAAACATTTGCAGGCCGTACGGTCTCTGCCATAGCACAAAAGCAGCTGTAGACCATCGGTAAATGAATGAGCATGGGAATGTTCCAGTAAAACTTTATTTATGGACATCGAAAGTTGGATTTCATATAATTTTCATGAGTCACAAAATGTTACCCTTCCTGCAGTTTTTTTTCCCCAACCATTTAAAGATGTAAAAACTATTCTTAGCTTGTGGGCTGTAGGTTTGCCTCTTCCTTTTGATGTATTTATTGTGTTTCATAATGTGGACACACCATGATGTATTTATTCAGTCCCCATTTCATGAATACTTACAGTAGCTTCCTTGTCACTGTTAACAAACAACACCCATACAGATATCCTTGCACCAAGCTTTGCACACACATGAAAGTTTCTGTAGGGTAGCTTTCTAGAAATAGCATTGCCAGATCCAGAGGGTAACGTCTAGAGGGTAAGCACTTTCCAAACATTTTATGGAAAGCACTAACCAGTGGCTACAAAATTTGTGCCAATGAAGGGCTTCCTCCTGTGTCTTTACCGACACCAGCTTGCTCTTTCCCAGGCTGAAAAGTGACACAG
Organism: Propithecus coquereli; assembly: GCF_000956105.1. Taxonomy (NCBI): domain Eukaryota; kingdom Metazoa; phylum Chordata; class Mammalia; order Primates; family Indriidae; genus Propithecus; species Propithecus coquereli. The sequence goes on along the minus strand of NW_012142900.1, from coordinate 186 downwards.
CCCCTGTGCTTTTCCCTAATTGTGTGTGAAGTTGAGCATCTTGCCGTGTACACCTAGGGCAATTGAAATGTCCTGGTAGCTGGGTGCTGTGGCCGTTTGGGAGGCTGAGGCAGGAAGATTGCTTGGGGCCGGGAGTTTGAGACCAGCCTGGGCAACATAGTGAGACCCTATCTCTTAAAAAAAAAA
>NW_012142899.1:0-1315 GCF_000956105.1 Propithecus coquereli | reverse complement strand
GCAATCACAGCATCAACCAAAATAAATAAATGGGACCTGACCAAATTAAAAAGCTTCTGCACATCCAAAGAAACTATCACTAGAGTGAATAGACAACCTACGAAATGGAAGAAAATATTTGCATGCTATATATCTGATAAAGGGCTAATAACTAGAATCTGTATAGAACTCAGGAAAATCAACAAGAAAAAATCAAACAAACCTATCAAAAAGTGGGCAAAGGACATGAACAGAAACTTTTCAAAAGAAGACAGAATAATGGCCAAGAAACATATGGAAAAATGCTCAACATCTCTAATCATCAGGGAAATGCAAATCAAAACCACAATGAGATACCACTTATCCTCAGTGAGAATGGCCTTTATCAAAATGTCCAAAAACAATAAATGTTGGCATGGATGTGGAGAGATAGGAACACTCCTACACTGAAGGTGGGACTGCAAACTAGTACAACCTCTGTGGAAAGCAATATGGAGATACCTCAAAGAACTAAAAGTAAAACTACTCTTTGATCCATCAATCCCAGTACTGGGTATTTACCAAAAGGAAAAAAAGATATTCTACAATAAAGACATGTGCACTCAAATGTATATAGCGGCACAAGTCACAATTGAAAAGATGTGGAAACAGCCCAAGTGCCCATTAATACATGAGCGGATTAACAAAATGTGGTATATGTATACACCATGGAGCACTACTCAGCCATAAAAAATAAGCTTCCTATTATATTATCCTGGGTGTAGCTGGAGGCCATTGTTCTAAGTGAAGTATCACAAGAACGGAAAAACAAACACCACATTTACTCACCATTAAATTGGTACTAATTGATCAACACTAATGTGCACATATAGGAAGTAACATTCATAGGTTGTCAAGCAGTTGGGAGGGGGAGGAGATGATTGGTAAATCCACACCTAATGGATGTGCTGCATGCTGTCTGGGGTATGGGCACACTTGTTGGGTGGTGCGAAGGCAATTTATGTAACCAAAGCATTTGTACCCCTGTAATACTCTGAAATAAAAAAAAGTAATTGGCCGTGGATACGCGGGTTTATTTCTGAACTCTCAATTCTATCCCTTTGGTCTATATGTCTATTCTTAGGCCATACCACACTGTTTTAATTACTGTAGCTTCATAGTAAGTTTTGAAATTAGCAAGTGTGAGTTCTCCAATTTGGCTTTCTCTTGCAAAATTTTTCTGGCTATTCTGGATTTCTTGCATTTCTAACAATGTTATTCTATATTTGATCTAGAAGCCACATTATTTAAATTTATTGTACTTAAGTAATACAAAGCAGATCAGAAAGTTCAAAAG
>NW_012142898.1:0-1250 GCF_000956105.1 Propithecus coquereli | reverse complement strand
TTGTGTGTGCTCACTTTTTACTGAATGTCATCTACATACTTGCCATGTTGACGTCTACACAGGGTTTTACTATACTAATGTACTAGTGTTTGCGTTGCATTTACTATTCATTGGTTATTTGGGTTGCCCCAATTTTTCACTATTGTGAATCGTGCTGTGATAAACATATTTGTTTGAATTGCCTTTTGTCTTTTAGTACTGCCAAGGATCTTGAACATGACACCAATGCACGGCAACAAAAGCAAAAATAGACAAATGGGACTACATCAAACTTAAATTCTTCTGCATAGGAAGGGAAATAATCAATAGCATAAAAAGGCAATTTACAGAATGAAAGAAAATATTTGCAACCACATATCTGATAAGGGGTTAATATCCAGAATATATGTACTTTTAAAAACTCCTACAACTCAACAGCAACAACAAAAAAAACAAAATCCAATTGAAAAATTGGCAAAGGACTTGAATAGACATTTCTCCAAAGAAGATATACGAATGGCCAATAAGCATATGAAAAGATGCTTAACATCACTAATCATTAGGGAAATGCAAATCAAAATCACAATAAGTTATGACCTTATACCCATTAGAATGGTCACTATCAGAAAAACAGAAAATAACAGATGTTGGCAAGCATGGGGAGAAATTGGAACACTTATGGACTGTTGGTGGGAATGTAAAATGGTGCAGCCACTGTGAAAAATTGTATGAAGTTTCCTCAAAAACTTAAAAATGGAATTACCGTATGATCCAGCAGCCCCACTTCTGGGTATATAACCAAAAGAATTGAAAACAGAATCTCAAAGAGACATTTGTACACTCATATTCATTGCAGCATTATGGACAAGAGCCAAGATGTGGAAGTAACCTAAATATTCATCAATCAATATATAGATAAAGAAAATATGGTATATACATACAATGGACTATTACTGTGTCGTTAAAAAGAGGAAATTCTGTCATATGCTACAACACAGATGAAACTCACCCGATGTTATGGTAAGAGAGATAAACCAAAAGACACACAAAAAGACAAATACTGCATGACTCCACTTACATGTGGTATCTAAAGTAGTCAAACTCTTAGAAACTGGAAGTACAATAGTGGTTGCCAGGGGCTGGGGGAAGGAGGGAAATAGGAGCTGTTCAGTGGGTATAGAGTTTTAGCTTTGTAAGATGAAAACATTCTAGAGATGTGTTGCACAAGGTGCATATAGGCAACACTACTGTCCTGTGTGCTTAAATGGTTA
>NW_012142897.1:0-1714 GCF_000956105.1 Propithecus coquereli | reverse complement strand
TAATTGCTTTTTTGGTAGGCACTGAATAGTTACTGAAATATTTGTTTGTGAAATAAGACTATAAAACTCTTTTGTTGTAAAAACTTTATTGAAATGTAATTCACAAACCATAAAATTCACTCATTTAAAGTACAGAATTCAATAGTTTTTAGTACATTCACAGAGTTGTGCAATCAATACCACAATCAATTTTAGAACATTTTATTACTCCCAAAAGAAACCCCATACCCTTTAGCAATTGCTGTCATTTCCCCTCGACCCCCCACCCCATGCCAGCCCTAGGCAACCACTAATCTACTTTCTGTGTCTATAGATTTGCCTGTTCTGGACATTTCCTATAAATGGAAACATACAATATGTGGTCTTTTGTGACTGGCTTTCTTTACTTAGCATAATGTTGTCAAGTTTTATCTATGTTCTAGCACATATCACTACTTTCTTCCTTTTCTTTTTATTACTGAATAATATTTTATTGTATAGATATACATCATCCATTCATCAGCTGATAGACATTTGGGTTGTTTCCATTTTTTGGCTATTATGAATAATGCTGCTATGAACAATCATGCATATCACTTGCTTTTAAATCCCCAATTTTCTGGTCATCTGCTGACCTCTTTCTCAGCACTGGTTCTTCTTCAGTCATACCAATCCCAAGTAAATCCGCTTCCATACCCCATGTTCTAGGAATACCTACTCCTCAGCAGAGCCCTGGAGACCCTAATTTAGGGATTTTCCGACTTGAATTACGCACTAGCTCTATATGTTTTTTGGCAGGGGATGATACCAGATGCTAATTTTGAAAATATCCCCTTTTTTCCCCAATGATAAAAATAAATTTGTACCTATCCTGTCAATTTGATTTCATAGATATAATAAGGGGATATCCTGAAGTAAAATACTAGTAATCTCAACTCTATAGTCAATTAACATCTCTTTCTTGTCAAATATCCAAAGTGTGAAATATCATGCTGCCTGGAACATCTGTATTTCCTATAGGCATCTCCAAAAAGCATGTCCAAGATGATACTCATCTCGCTCCTCACAAACCTACTCTTACTTCTGTAATCCCTACAAGGGAAGATGGTACCACCATATATACCGTCACCCAAGTCAGAAATCTAGTAAATGTCCTAGACTTCTCCAACAACCCATTCTGCATATAATCAATCACTCAGGCACATGAAGCTATCTGAAATAGCTCCTTAATGCATTCTCTTCTCTTTATCCTCATTGCCACTACATTAACTCAAGCTATCACAATATCCTCCTGTGCACCATGAGCTCTTGAAACATACACAGTGTTCCATGTTTCAGTATTTTCTTTGCCTATGGTAGCCTTCCCCGTCTCATGTGCCTGGTTAACGTTAAGGCAAATTTTAAGACTCAATTCAAATGTCACCTTCTCTGGAATGCCTTTGCTTCCCTTCTCATTCAAGTTGAATGAGTTTACCTTCTTCTCTGCTCTTTGGCACCCTGTTCTTACTTCTATTTAGTGCATACAACATTCTAGTGTAGTTATTGGTTTAACTGTCTATTACTCCTTTCATTTGATTCTGAAAACCTTCCTTCTTTTTATATCACAGTAGCTTGTACATTATTATTACTAAATAAATATTTGTTTAATAAATGAATAACTAAACTCTTGTATATAAAAAAGAAAAACTTGGATGAATGATCAGTTTTCCACTTATATATTTGAGGCCCTTCCCTC
>NW_012142896.1:0-1848 GCF_000956105.1 Propithecus coquereli | reverse complement strand
GTGTGCTTGTCTGTGTGAGTGTTCATGTGTGCACGGCCATCTGCATGTGTGTGCGTGTCTGTGTGTGCACGTGTGTTCATCTGCATGGGTGTGTGCCTGTGCATGTGTGTGCTTATCTGTGTGAGTGTTCATGTGTGCATGTCCATCTGTATGTGTGTGCATGTCTGTGTGTGCACATGTGTGTTCATCTGCATGGATGTGTGTCTGTGCAGGCGTGTGCTTGTCTGTGTGAGTGTGTGCGTGTGTGTGCATTTGTGACAAGGAAATCATCCCAAAGCTGTGGGTTTTCCTTGTGAACACACGTGTTATTTGCGTCTGTTTCTACACAACGTCTCTGCTGATAAAGTTGGAATCTGTCAAACAAAACGGTGTTTTCTGTTAGGAACAGAGCAGCGCTTCTGCTATGTAATTCGGTGGGAAAAGACCCAAATCCTACATGTTCGGCAGGTGCGTGATTGATCGGGCATTGATTTATGTTGTCCCCACTAATGCACGTTTTCCAGCTAGACTGGCTGACACTGCTCTGAAGGTTCACGGAACCCAAACCTGGTGCCTGGCCAGGCCCTGCAAGCCCTTCCCCGGGGCTCAGGCCAGGGGAGCAGGAAGGAAGGGGAGCAGGAGCAAGAAAGACCGGCATGGCTGAGGAGAGTGGGGAGGCAGAGGCCCCCGGGTCAGAGAACAGGGACGGGGCCTTCGGCCAGGGCTCTGGCCACAGAGGAGGACGGGCTCCCACCGCCTCTGGGTGCCCCTGGCCTGAGTCTGCAGGGTCAGGGAGGGGCTCTCCTGATGTGTGTCCCCCCTGTGAGGCAGGGGTGGGGGAGGGTGGGCGTCCACCTGGCCCATTTGTCCATCTCTTGGCAGCTGAACTGTGCCAGAGAGAGGCTGCCATCCCCCGACGGAGTTTTTGGTCTAGTGGGAGAAACAACCGTCAAAGTCCCCTAATTAAGAGATTAATTGGTTGGATGGAAACTGGCGGGAGCTGAAGCAGAGAGGACCAGGACAGTGACCTCGCCCAGGGAAGGCCTCTTGTGAGCACTGACGTGGAAAAGGAGGCTGCATAGAAGTGGCCAGGCAAGGCGTGGCAGGAACAGCATGCCAGGCAGAGGGAACAGCACAAGCAAAGCCAAGGAGGGAAGAGGTTAGTGCCGAGGACAACACCGTGGGAGCGCAGTGACCCAGGGAGCGTAGCCTGGACACCGGTGCCCCAGGGGCTGGCCCGGCCATCCACTGTCAGAAGTGAGATAGGGCAGCATCTGGAATCTCTGGGATAAAGAAAGCCTCAGTGACGGGCCCTCTAGGGCGGAGAGAGGACCCTGGGCTAATTCACACAGGGCGCCGGGAGTGCGGGCCTGGGCGACGCCCAGACAGAGCCGACGTCCTCATCTTACCCGCACGTGCCCAGGTGCTCCCCTGAGCTGAAAGTCATGCTGCACGTGCAAGACTCCCCAGAACCTCTCCGGGTCTCCTTTGCGCCGGGAGGTAAGGCTTCGGCGGGGCCACCGCACAGCCTCAGGCTGTCTCACGTCCGGGCGGAGACGCGGCGCGGCGAGGTACACAGAGCGCGTGCGAATGGCCACCTCCAGCTCCCGCCTTCGGGGAGCAGCTTCTCCAGGCTGCAGGGGCGCTGGGGGGGTGGGATTCCAGAGGGAGGGAACACAGTCCCCACCCTTGAGGCCTCCCGCAGAGAGGAGACCGAAGGACCTCACAATGGAGGACAGTCCGGGCCTCCTGGGGACGTGCAGTTGCAGGAACAAGGTCACCCTCCCCACAGCAGCAGGGACGAGGTCACCCTCCCCTCAGCAGCAGGAACAAGGTCACCCTCCCCAAAGCAGCAGGAACGAGGTCACC
>NW_012142895.1:0-1153 GCF_000956105.1 Propithecus coquereli | reverse complement strand
GTACAGATGTTTAGGTTACGTGTGTTGCCCTTGGTTCCCCTCCCCCAAGTCCGTGTTTCAAATATGTCCATCCTTCGGGTAGTGCGCATTGCACTTCTTGTGTTTATGGCAGCACAATTCACTATTGCAAGAATGTGGAAACAACCCAAGTGCCCGTCAATCCATGAGTGGATTATCAAAATTTGGTATATGTTTACAATGAAATATTACTCAATCATAAGAAATGACAGTGATCTATACAATAATGATGTTATACATAGAGTTCAAAAATATCATTGATGGGGGTGGTGGAAAAAAGGGAAATCAGGAAGAAAGCACAAAGGTATTTGCAATTCTTAATTTATTTTACATATAAATGTATGCCTAATTAAAAGAATGAAAATTTTAACATTGAAAAATTCTGGGTGATGGGTACTTGGGTAATCATAATCTTACTTCTGTTCTTTTCTCCATCATAAAAATTGTCAAAACAAAAATAAATGCATAAACAAAAGTTATACTTCGTTAATATTGTAAAAGTAAATCCTGAGGCCTCATGGCATCCTTAAGTGAACAGCAAGGTTGAGTGACTGATAGTACACAAATAACTAGATATAGTGGGGAGGTAGATTGGCAACCTTGGATAAGCTACTTAATATTTCAGAATCTCCAGTTTCTTATTAATAAAGTGAGCACTAATAGTACTTGTCATGTATAGTTGTTTTGAAAATTAAATGAGACCAAATATATAAAGTCCTTGAAATATAGAAGGCAATATACAAATGCTAATTCTTCTCCCATCAACAAATATCCACTTTCTTTTATAACCATTCTAGAGGACAGGAAGAGTTTCAGTTGTCTTCATCCTTACTCATCTGCTTAATTATTTATTTTAAAGACATTCTATGATATTTTGATATTCTGGGCAACTATTATTACACTTCAGAATTTTTGAAAAGTAAATTAATCAGAATTTATGAGTAATAACATTTAAAATATCTATTATATTGTATATGACTAACTTATAGGATTCAGTTATATTATATTTTTTTCATTTTGTTGGTGTTTGAATACTGTATGTCTATCTGCTCATACTCATTGTAGAAATTTTGGCTTTATTTACATTATATTTGAATTGTTCATATTTCTGTTTGTGCTATCAGTTGTACATCTT
>NW_012142894.1:0-2037 GCF_000956105.1 Propithecus coquereli | reverse complement strand
AGCTTTGTTTATTTGTGAATATATTAATATATCCCTTACTTTTAAAGGACAGTTTTTGTGGAGATAGGATTCTTAGTAGATAGTTTTTCTTTTTTCTTTTAGCATTTTGGATATATCAGTCTGCTGCATTCTGGCCTCCAAAGTTCTGATGGAAAAATCTGCTGATAATCTTATTAAAGATCTCTTTTATGTGACGAATCTTTCCTCTCTTGTTGCTTTCAAAATTTCTTTTTCATTTGCTACGGGTCTGTTTGTGTCTCAGTGTGGGTCTCTGAGTTCATCTTACTTGAAGTTAATTGAGCTTCTTAGCTGTTTATATTCATGTCTTTTATCACACTTAGGAAATTTGGGGCCATTATTTTTTCAAATATTCTTTCTGCCCCTTTCTTTTTCTTTTCATCTTCTAGGACTTCCTCAATGTATATGTTGATCACTAGATGGTGTACCACATGTTCCTTAAGCTCCATTCTCTTTCCTTTAGTCTTTAAGTTCCTTGGACTTAATAATTTACATTGTCCTATCTTCAAATTGACTGATTCTTTTGCCTGCTCAAATATGCATTTGAATTTCTCTGGTGAATTTTTCACTTCTTATTGTACTTTTCAGATCCAGAATTTCTGTTTTGGTGTCTTTTAATATTTTATATCTCTTTATTGATATTTCCTTTCTGTTTATGCACTATTTTCTTGACTTTCTCCACATCTTTCTTTAGTTCTTTGAGTATCTTTAGGACAGTTGTTTTAAAGTCTTTATCTAGTAGATCCACCATCAGGTCTTTTTCAGAGACAGTTTCTGTTTGTTTACCTTTCTCCTTTAATGATCCATACTTTTCTATTTCTTTGTATGCCTTATAATTTTTTGTTGAAAAGTGAATCTTCAAATCTAATAACATAACTCTGCAAATCAGATTCTCCTCCTTTCTTAAGGTTTGCTGTTTCGTTTTTTTTTTTTTCACTTTTGTTTTTTTTGATTGTTGTTATCTATCCCCATGCTGCAGATAAGTATGAGGTGTGAAGTTAATGTCTTTTCAGGTCTTTTCTGAGCTTGTGCCTTTCCCTGGGCATGTGCAGTGACTTTCTTATTCCCCCTGTATATGCAGTAGCTTTTGAATGTTCTGGATCCCAAAGAAGAAAAAGAGAAAAATGAAGGGGGGGGGGTGGAGAGTGCTGGCCCCTTAACTTTCCTGGAAGGGGACTTTAGAGGAGGAGTTTGCAACAAAAGGTGAGGATGCAACAGTGGTTGTCCACCTCTGTCTCTGCACCTACATGAGGAAAAGTATCACTCAGTAAGTAGTCAGAACTCAGAGTCACAATTTTTTTTTGGAGCAAGGGTCTAAGGGTCCTTATTTCCTGACCTGCCTCCAAGGAGCCAGGGTGATGCAAGGTGATCCAGGAATATGTGCGTGCTGCTTAACATTGAACTAAGGGTTGGGAATTGGTAGCAACTGCTGAGTTAAGCACTAAAATTGACTGAACTTAACTGCAATTTACCATCTAAGCCTTCTCCTGGGAATTTCAAGCTGCCAATAAATGCCAGATTTCCAGAATAGTTTCATCAGATTCTGCTAGTGCAATTATTGTCTATGTGGGGATTCAGATTTCAGGATCCTTCTCAAACCATACACTTTTATTTTGCTTGCTTATTTCACATAAAGTAATTTCACAATTGCCAGGGTTAGTTGATAATTGCTAACCCAGATCTCTGTGGAAAACAAATTTACTAAGCTGAATATAACATTTGAATATAATTATTTTTGTCTTTAGACTTGCTACATAGACTCAGCATACTGTTTTTTAAAGGTGCTTAGGTTGAGTATGGTTACGATTTTCATTTCCAATAGAGATAGACTCATTTGTTAATGTTTGTGTTTAATTTTGGGTCCCCTCACATTCTGCTTGATCTTCATTTTTATGTGTTATTTGAATGTGTAAAATCCTCATGTTTCTAAACATCAGAATTATACTGAGAGGAAAATTCAGGGAAGTGTCATTCCATTCTCATTTATTCTATTAATATGCAATTCCCATCCTTTTGTCC
>NW_012142893.1:0-957 GCF_000956105.1 Propithecus coquereli | reverse complement strand
TTCATGTATTGTTATACTCCCTTCTTTCATGAATGTACCCTACAAATGTTGAGGTTAAAACATAGGCTGTGATATACTGAGTCTTTCAAACCTAAAATTTAACTTGGTAATGGAACCACAGATGGATGGAATCAGGGCACTTCAGAAATGGGAAGGATCTCAGGCACACCTGTCATTTGGCCCCATGGTGAGAGTTGCTGTTAGTCTTCTATGTAAAAAAAGAAAGTACCACAAATCTATTGCCTTAAGATGGCACACCTTTATTGTTTCACAGACTCTCTCTAGGTCAGTATTCAAGGCAGAGGTTAACTGGGTCCTCTGCTTACAGTCTTACTAGGCTAAAATAAATGTGTTTGCTGTGCTACAATTTCACCTGATATTCTTCTGGGTAGACATGATTGTGGTAGATTTCAGGATCTCAACGTCAAAGGACAGAGGCCCTTTGCTCTTAGAGGCTGCATGGCATTACCTGCCACATGGCCCTCTCTACATCATTGCGTTTGGCTTATACAGGCCAACAGAATATCTCCTGCTGATTCCTGTCTTTCAGCTCAATGCCCTCTTTTAAAAGACTCATCTGACTAGGTCTAGCATACTTGGTTATCTACCTTATAATTAGCTCAAAGTCAACTCATTAGGGGCCTTAATTTCTTATTAAAAATCCCCTTATCTTATTTGTGCAGTGTAACCTAATCACGGGAGTGATATTCCATCTGTTCACATATCCTGTCCATATTCAAGGGGAGGAAATTTTATGGTACATGTACACCAAGGGACAGAAATTGTGCCTACCAGTAAGCCCATGGCCAATTTGTTGCAAAGCCTCCCAGAGAATACATGTCTCCTGATTCCTAGGCAGACTCTTACCCAGACTTTTTCTAAACATACATGTGTTTGCTTAAATCAGAAAATATCTTTGAGATGGGCTGACTCCTTTGTATTATATAAATGCGTAAG
>NW_012142892.1:0-1400 GCF_000956105.1 Propithecus coquereli | reverse complement strand
ACCACACCCAGCCAACATTCTCTCTTTATCCCTTTTGAAATGAATTCAGATACCAAAAAAATGAATAAAAATTGGAAAAGCAACCATGAGCATTTATTTAAATCTTGCCTATTTTTATTACATAAATTAAATGCTCCTCTTAAAAATGGCACCATAGAAAGGTATTTTATTATCCCTATGGAACTCAGTAAGTATATTGTATTAGTTTGTTGCCATAACGAAGCACCATAGATTGGGTGGCTTAAACATCAGAAATTTATTTTCTCCCAGTTGTGAATGCTGGAAGTCTAAGAACAAGGTGTCAGCAGGGCTGGTTTCTTCTGGGGCCTCTCTCCTTGGCTTGTGGATGGCCATCTCTTCCCTGTGCCCTCACATGGCCCTTCCTCAGTGTATGTCTCTGTGTCCTAATTTCCTCTTCTTATAAGGACTCCAGTCATATTGGATTAGGACCCACCCATGTGACCTCATTTTAACTTAATTACCTCTTTAAAGATCCCGTCTCGAAATATATCACATTCTGAAATACTGGAGGTTAGGACTTCAACATACAGATTTGGGTCAGGGGAAACACAATTCAGCCCCTGAGAGTATACTTAGGACAATTTCCACAAACCAGGTCAATATTATTAACATTTCCCTCAACAAATAGCCCCACTACATACTTTTGAATCACTTTGTTTTGCTGATTAAATAGAGCATGGTATAACCGTATAATAGAACGGTATAATTGCCATAAACATGAAATAACCATAAAATTATGCTGGAGAAAAACATTTATTTTTACCTATAGTTACCTTTACCAATGTTCTTAATTTCTTCGTGTGGATTTGAATTACTCTCTAGTGCCCTTTCATTTCAGCCTGAAGGACTCCCTTTATTATTTCTTATAGTGCAGGTCTGCTGGCCACAAAGTCTCTCCATTTTCGTTCATGGAATGTCTTCATATCTCTTTCATTTGTGGAGGATAATTTTGCTTCCATGGTTTCTGATGATAAATAAACTCCTATTATTTATTGAAGATTATTCAGGATCATTTGTATGTAATGAGTTCATCTTACTTGGAGTTTGTTAAGCTTTTTGGATGTATAATGTGTTTTCATTAAATTTAAGCAGTTTCTGCCATCGCGTCTTCAAGTACTCCTGCTCCTTTCTCTTTATACTCTCTGTCTGGGACTCACATTATGCACATGTTGGCATACTTGAGGGTGTCCCACTGATTTCTGAGGGCTATGTTCATTTTTCTCCAGTCTTTTTTCTTTCTGTTCCTCAATAACCTCAATTGAACTGTCTTTAAGCTCACTAATTTTTTCTTCTTACAGCTCAAATCTACTAAGTCATTATAGTGAATTTTTCTTTCATTTATTGTACTTTGCAGTTCAGAATTTATAATTGGTTTTTTG
>NW_012142891.1:17315-18152 GCF_000956105.1 Propithecus coquereli | reverse complement strand
CTTCACCTTCACTCACCACTCACTGACTCATTCAGAGCAACTTCCAGTCCCGCAAGATCCATTCATGGTAAGTGTATCATGATACACTGTATTTTTTTATATACTATCCTTTCCTATGCTATTATTTTATACTGTATTTTCACTGTACATTTTTGATGTTTAGATGCACAAATACTTATTATATAGTGTTGCAATTGCCTACGGCATTTGGTTCAGCAACATGCTATACACGTTTATAGCCTGAGAGCAATAAGCTGAACCACATAGCCTAGGTGTGTAGTAGGCTATGCCCTCTAGCCTTGTATAGGTACACTCCAGGATGTTCACACAATGATGAAATCACCTAACAAGGCATTTCTTGGAAGGTGTCCCCATCATGAAACGAAGCATGACTCCATTTTCAAGTGTGTTTGTGAATGAATGAATCTGCTGTCTGCTTTTTAAGCGTTTCTCTCACCCTCTTATTAAAACTTTCTGACGCAGCTCAGTTTTGTTTTCTGTTGAAGGCTTGTAGCATTTGGCTTCTGTTTTCTAATAACTCTCCATGTGGTTAAGATTGCTCCCTGTTTTTCCTCTTTGGCTTCAGGTCTTTGCTTCAGTAACTAAAGCAACACTCACTGGACCGTGACTACAGGTTCCTCACCTATGGCTCATTCTCAGCTCAGGTTGCCTATCAAGCAGCCCGGAGGTTCAAGTTCAACTTCTTTTACTTTAAGACTTTTAAGTTTGTTTTTTTTTCCCTTCTACATTTAATCCTTTTAACAAACAATCTAAATATCTAAAGCTCAAATGGTCCAATATTCAGAGAGATTTGTTTTTTCCTGAGAAGTATCTCTA
>NW_012142891.1:14767-15330 GCF_000956105.1 Propithecus coquereli | reverse complement strand
TTTTTTTTGTTTTATTTTAGACAGTGACTCATAGCATGCAGCAATTTCAGCATTCCTTAGCAATCAAAGGATAATCTAGGTCAAAATGCCCATTTAACAAGAATTCAATATGGAATGAAACATACGTTTTTGTAAAGATTTCCATTTTTCTAATGTACAATGAGTAATGCCACTCATTAAAAGTTAATTTAGTTTGTTAATTTAATGATCAAATATGTAATTGTATTTACAGGTCAATAGATCTGAATTGAGTTGGCTGAGGCACAGCTTGAGATAGTATGCACAGAAGACAAAACTAAATCCAGAAGTAAGGACCAGCTCATGCTACCTCTTGAGTTGTACTGGCCATGTGCTCCAATTTCTTATTATAGTGAGCTTTATCTGCCAAACATTCTGGTGATTGCCTGTGCTACAGATGGAATTCAAAACTATACAATTATGATTGCCAGCGCCCATCTCGAAATAATGGTTTTCCTTGTTAGTATTTTGCATCCAGTTGTGATGTTTGAAAGAAATTGAATATAGTTTCTAACTGGGTTGGCTGAATACACGCACATGTGACT
>NW_012142891.1:12023-13041 GCF_000956105.1 Propithecus coquereli | reverse complement strand
AACAAATTAAAATAAAAGAAGAAACATATGACCATGGAAGTTTTCTCTAGGAGAAAAAAATCTAAATAGTAATTCTTTTATACTTACAGAGATTGCTGGAAAGAGAAACATCACTTAACAATCTTACCATATTAAATGGTAAAATACAGTGTCAATGTTTCTGTTAATTCTTTGTGCTGTTAAAGGGCAAAGAAGTAGAATAGATGGCTTTTGTTTAATAGAGGTCTTTAATAAGGTTTTACACAAATATAGAGCAACCCAGAGCCTGCTTTGTGCTGGAGGCTATTGGCAATTTGGAGTGTTACGTATAATGAAGACTTAGAGATTTGTGTGTCATAGGCTGGTTTATCAGTTAGCTTTCGATGTATGATATGACACTCCAAAATCCAGAGGCTTAAAACAGTCATGTTTTTAGTTCACATTCTGCAGATTGGCTATTAGTGTTGAGTTCACACGGATGGTTTTTTTTTTTTCCTGACCTAGGCCGGGTTTGATTAATCTTGCCTGAATTTGCCCATGTGTCTTTGGCTATGTCAAATGGGACTAACTGGTTTATGATGGCTACAGCTAGGAAGGCTGTGATGACTGAGAGGCTATCCCCACCTATTTATGTGTACAGTTACTAAAATAGCAGAAAGGCAAGCCCCCATATGCAAACACTTAATCTCTGCTTGCTTCATATTGTTACTTTCCAAGGCATGTCACATGGAATAGCCTAGAGTAAGTGTGGGAGGGCAATAACAAAGGACATGGTTGCAAGAGGTTTGAGAAGTTGTTACTGTAATCAGTCCACTTCACCAGGCTACTATTCGGGATGAGAACAAGTGATTTGACATGACCAAGGCAATCTGAGCTCTAAGGAGGGACAGGCATACATATGTTTAACAAAACAAGTACAATAAATTTATACTTGGGATAATATGTCTAATATTTTTTATTTGGATTTCATCCTGGTACTTTGCAGTGCTATAGCCTAACTTTGGGATTATCTAAAATTTCACTTTGAAGTTTTTTTCCC
>NW_012142891.1:9692-10000 GCF_000956105.1 Propithecus coquereli | reverse complement strand
TGAACTCCACATAGATTCCTTCTATTTTGTCCCGTGCAACCTTAATGGCTTTGTTAGCCCTCTGTCCTCACATGGCTATCTTCGATATCCTCAATGGTGTCTTCCATTCTATGATGGAGCCTTCTTAAGTACTTACTGTCTAGTGTCGCCACAGAAAGGGAGGAGAAGGTGTACACAGGAAGTTTTAGACCCATGCCTCCAAGTGCTGTGTGCCCTACAAACATGTCATTTCCCAGGTCTCCATCACACAGCCTCAACCTCCTGCAAACACCAATGCTAAAATTTCTAGTTTTCCTTTGTGCCCAGGA
>NW_012142891.1:7130-8327 GCF_000956105.1 Propithecus coquereli | reverse complement strand
TTTGTGGACCCTTGAACAGACAAATGTTTTCTCTTGCTTGTCCCTCCAATGACTTGAAAAATTTGTTCTCTCCCCAAATAATCCAAAGTTTTCCAAGTGTTATTTGTGTAGTGAGGTGTTTTTAAATTGCCAATGGTATAACTTTATAAGCATTTTTTTCAATTTCACTGATCCATGTGTATCTTTTCTTAGTATATTGGAATCAGCGTTTGTATTCAAACACATTTGTTCAATCTTTTATTCTTATTGAATGGCTCTATTATCTGATAAATAAGATTTTATTTACTTTTTACCCTGTGTTCTAGATTCTGTTGAAATCCTTTTTCAATACTCAAACTGTCTTAAGTGTAGAAATGGCATCATATCCTTAAATTTTCTTTCACAACTGTTCTTGATGATACACAAATTTAGAACCTTGCTATTTTTCCATCCTGACTCCTGAAATTTTATAAAATGCCAAAAAATAATTTCATATATTCCGAACACCTAAGTACATACTCTGGGCCAAAGCTATAGTCACAATAACTGCTATAACGATACAAGGCCAAGAGGTAACTCAAGGGAAAGGATGCTATGTATGTATCTGTGTCTTCATGGAGGTTAAAGAAACCCATGTACTTCCTGTTTATCATTTAACATGATGATAATGACTTTTTCAAAAATCTGTTTTCTCCTGTGAAGTCTGTGAAGACAGGATTTTGGTCTATTTGCTCTCTACATACCCTGAGTCCCTTGTACATCGTCTGTCACATACAAATTATTTTTTGATAAATGGAGGAGAATACAAGTTTTTCAGGGGTAGAAGCAGTGGCCTTGCAGACAGAGCAAACAGCTCGTAGCTGGGCTCTACGTGCCACAAGATTTCCCCTCCGTGCAATGATTCTGGGCTAAAGATCTTTAATGTGACCTGTTCTTTTTTCAAGTTTAGGTATAATACAGTATTTTGTTTCTAGTCAATGAACACTTACGTTCCATTGTTTTTATTTCCATAGGTTACATACATACATTGTGCGTGTTTTCCTAGTGCTTCTTCCTACACTACATCTTCCCGAGGGCACTCAACTGCTCCCACCTCAAATGTTCCTATGCCGATGCCTCAAATCTGTCTCTAGCCCCCACTCTGTTCTTAGCTCCAAGAGCATAAATACAACCAAATCCTAACTATTATCATTTCTTTCCCCCACAGATCTTTAAAAT
>NW_012142891.1:4044-4465 GCF_000956105.1 Propithecus coquereli | reverse complement strand
TTTATTAATTAACTTCCATTAATTCATTTCCTTTGAATCTTATTTATCTTGAAATTGTATGATTTAATTGCATTTTTTTCCTCTCTCTCCCCGCCACCCCATTTGAATTTACTTCTATTTTTAATGGGCCCTTTACCTTCTTTCCTTTCGGTATTTCTCTGCATTTGTTCCTTTAGATGTTTTACCTCACATCTCTCTCTTGCCCCATTGAGAATTCAGGAAAATGCATTTCTTTGGAGGCACATACCAACTGTCTCCTTCCTTGCTCAAGCTCCTTCCTTTTGCTTTCTTCGTGTTTATTCCTTGCCAGCCTGTTTCCCAACCATCTTTTGAAATCCCCCTGCTACTTGACCTTTCCTAGTTTGACCCTCCAATTCCATTTCACTCCTTTTCTTTTTGTGACAGTGGGGCAGTGTTACAT
>NW_012142891.1:2849-3994 GCF_000956105.1 Propithecus coquereli | reverse complement strand
TAATGCCTAGTCTCCCTGAATGTTTCAACTTTGAGGTCATTTCTTTCTGGGAGACTTCCCCAGCTTTCCAAGTCTAACTTAGATACCCCAGATATAAACTTCCATGGAACCTTATACTACTTCTAACTTATGTATTCACAAATTATAACATTATTATTTATTCTATGTCTGACTACAGTGTAATCTTTGTGAATGAAGCATGTCTACTTTACTCAACTTCGTATTCTTAGCACCTAACACAGAATATGGAACATAGAAGTTGCTCAAATATTTACTATTGGATGATGAATAAAAGATATCTTTTAGGATGTGGAAGCCCTGAATTTTAATTCTAAGAAATTATTTTACATTTTTTTTGAGCCAACCGAAATGTTGAGGGTAAAATAGTAAAGCAGACAGATAAAAATTGTTAGTTTTTGAAAGGGAGAGTATTAAATGTCAGGAAGTCTACAGTAAACATTCAAAGTCTAATGGGACATAGAACACATTGTGTGTTCCCTGTTGTAGTTCTCCATAGGCAGAGTGTCAGAGCCCGTGTGGCATTGAACATCTAAAGCAAAGAAACTGGATCAACATTTTTAAAATGTGATATATAATTAATAACAATATGCAAAGACTTCTTAAGTACCATATTGACTTAAGACATATTTTCAGTCCATGCAAGTGTTTTTTATGCCTACATAAATATATGGTAAACTGCACAAAGTTGGGAGGTCCTGTGTAGATCATGAAAGCCCTCACAGACATCAGGCACAAGAATTAGTAATTATAGGCCAAACAGAAATCAATTCAGGGGGATAATGCCTGGCCTTATAAAACTGTACAGAAGCACGAGCCTTTTTGTGTAGGTATATATGATTACTTTATAATCTTAAGCTGACCATTTTAATGACACACGAAAATAGATATCTTCATTGCTTACTGGATTTGTTATACCTCTCTAAGGAGTTGGTTCTAGCTAGAAAATGCAAGATTTTCCCCTGTCATTTAAACATAACACATAAGCCTCTGATTGTCTGGAATTCATAGTAAAATTCCAAAGCTTTTCACAACAACTACTGAAATTTTGTTTTTGGATAATCATAGAGTATGAGTAGAGACAAGTGCTTGGATGCTGGGTGTGTGTGTGGGGAGATGTTTTGGTT
>NW_012142891.1:0-594 GCF_000956105.1 Propithecus coquereli | reverse complement strand
CATATTTTTGTTTATGTGCTATTAAGCAAAGCTGTTATTTTTCTTTATGTATGTTCACTTGATAATGATGTTTATGCTAAAGTTCCCTAAGTTTTCTTAGTTACTGCAATTCTTGATGTACATATAATCATTTTTCTCCCTTTCTTTCTCCATCTGTTTTGGTAGGAACTGAAAAGAGCAGATACTGAGCCACAGTTAGGATCTGTATCATAGTAACAGACTGGGTTTCAGACAGCTCCTCTTCCCCCATTGCTCCTGGGTTTCTGGATTTATATTACAGAAGCTAATGCTGAGATTGCACTTAATGTGTAAGAGATCATGAGGTCATCATAAGAGCGACAGAAGTTGGAAACCAAAATATTTCTTCTGGGATAGAAGCCAATCATTACTATACAGAAACAAACAAACAAAAAGTCCAGATCTAACGATTTCATCAGTTTTCTCTTTTTAATAATCTTGTCACATGCACTTAAGTGTGAATATTTTTTGTTAAAAATGTTCCACGGTCCTAACACTAAAAACTTCACTGACATAATTTTTTAAAAAGAAATTCAATGATGCTAATTCCAGGTGGTTCTTTCTACATTCTGCTCC
>NW_012142890.1:0-1293 GCF_000956105.1 Propithecus coquereli | reverse complement strand
TGGCTTGTTCAGTTTTCTCGGTTTTCAGAGTCATGTCTTAAAGAGTATTTATTTATTATTCTATGTGTTCTGTGTTCAAATGTAATTTAAGGAAGAAAAATAAAAAGAAAAAAGACGCGATGGGATTTGATTTGGTGCATGACTAATGTACTCTTTCCTGACGCTAATGTAACGGGTGGTTGGGGGGTGTGGGGGCGGGACCAGCGGGCGGTGGTCCCGCGATTCCATGTGTCGCATCCTTGTGTCCCATGCCCAAGGTGGTGCTGTTACGTGGTGCTTTGCGTTGCTGTCTGTTGCTTTCCCGCTTTCTGAGCTGGTGACCAGCGGGCGGGGCCCCAGGTAGACAGAAAGGTGGGAGCAGGCGGCCAGCAGGATGGGGCCCCAGGGTGTCCTCCACCTCCCAGCCCCCCAGATGCCACCCACCTGCCTGCGGTGGCTGGCTAGGCAGGGACCACTTACGGCCCCCAGCCCCCATTCTTGGGTACCCTCGGTGTCATCGCCATCCTAGGACACCCCCGACTCCGCCACCTGGTTTGCTTTGATTTAGCATGAATCCCCAAGTGTCTTGTTCAGAGGAGGGAGACAATCGGATCATCTGAGGCTTGTTGTCTGGGGGTGGGGAGTGGGGTGTGCCCCAACTTCCTGAGATCCCAGGGGCCCTCCTGAGGCCCCTCCACCCCCTACCCAGACACCCTCAGCCCCCTGGGCCCAGGGCTGGGCACGTGTCCGCCTTTCTGTCCAGCCTGGGAGGGTGGGGGTGCGCACCTGTACAGACTCTCCCTCCCGGCCCACTTTTGGACCCTAGAGGACAGAGGGCCACCACCACCCTCATCAGGAAAGTGGCCTCTGGGACAATGTCTCTCTGCCTGTGACTCTGCTTTTGCCAGGAGGCCAAGTCTCCAAGCCACCCCCAGACAGTCCCCAGAGGTGGAACAGGAGGCGGATAGGCTGGCTTGGGGTTCCTTGTGTGTCCTTCCCAGGAGGCCAAAGGCTACAGGGATCAGACTGCAGAGAGGCAGGAGGGTCCCGAGGAGCAGGTCGGGGTAGTCAAAGGGGGTGCTTTGCACCCTGTGAGACAAGAGGCCCCAGTCTGCCTGGGGCTGGGGGCTCAAGAGACCTGAAATGATGGCAGGGCAGGGGTGTGCCCAGGCGCCTGCACCCAGCCCTGCACCAGCTGGAACTTGGGCCATCTCACATCCTCTGCCCAAAAAGGCTTAACCAAACCCATGCCCTCAGGCTCTGGGGCACCTCCTTGTGGTCCTATCACATGCTCTCCTCCATAAGGGCTGTTTT
>NW_012142889.1:0-2082 GCF_000956105.1 Propithecus coquereli | reverse complement strand
CATGTACATGTGGAATGTGGTCATCATTGTTCTCTTCGCTCCTTTCTTCCCGAGGAATCCCAGCGTGCTGTAGCAATTTAACGAGCTGATATGCTCACTAGGTACAGGGATGACTTCATCCCCAAACGAGCGCTGCCAACCGGCGGGGAAGCGCAGTCGCTGGGTGACGCGCGCGGAACCGTGTTGCCGCAGAGTGGAAGAAGAGAGACGCGGCCCGTGGAAGCACTTTCTAGCGTCACTGGCAGGAAGGGAATCCCGGGCGGGGGGCGGGGAGTGATATGAACGAATGATACGTTTTAAATTTTCCGTCATTCTGATGGTCTTGAAATCGCCTCCTTTAAAAAAGTAGACATAAAATACAGGCGAGGCAAACTCATTTCAAGTCAAGGGGAGGAGGGCATTTAGGAAGCCAAATGCATAGTTATGGGAGTTTTTCGGCATCCAAAAACAAGTCCAATATGCAAATAAAATTTTAAACGGGACAAATCACAGCCCTCTTTTAGGCCCGAAGAAGGGGGTGTATTTTCTATATAAAAGATAACTAGAAAGGAAAAGGTTTGTTGCTACAGGGTTCCCATTACTGGAGGACCTAATCCAAAATGGAGGATCTACCATGACTCCAAGAATCCATTTAAAAGTTCTGGTGTTTTCTTTTAAGATGCAGGTAGAATTCAAATGATAATTATGAAGGCTGGGATAATGTACACTTCCACATGAAAAGGGAACAAGTTATAGTCACTCTTGGTCAATGCCTGATTTGTCTGTAGTGGAACTGTGTAGCCCACTTTTAACTACAAAAACCTTCCTGGTTTCAGAGCTCAATACCGAGTTATTTTCTTTTTGGAACCTGCAGCCTCAGACCACAGCCTTGTAGAAGCAGTGACCTGGAGCTATGGCACAGGACCAGGGTGGCCTCAGGTAGCGAAAAGCACAATGCTGCTACCCTAAACATGGTGTACTTGAAGAACACTAATTTCCACCCACATATCTAATTACAGCTTACCATCACAGAGCATTTTATTCAAAGATCTCCAAGCACTGGAAAGAAAACACCCTTGCCAGTCAAATGTCCTCGTTGCCATATTACAAATAGAGACAGGGAAATACAGAGCTCAGGTAACTGGATCAGTTAGTGCAATAGGCATAATTAAAAATCGTGGCTACTAATAATGTCTTTTGCAGCAACTTGGATGGAACTGGAGGCCATAATGAAGTAATACAGGAATGGAAAACCAAATGCTGCATGTTCTCACGTATAAGTGGGAGCTAAGCTACAGGTACTCAGGGGCATGCAGAGTGGTACAGTGGACATCAGAGACTCAGAGGAGGAGGGCAGGAGAAGGGTAAGGGAAGAAAAACTACCTACCCAATGCGATGTGCACTATTCGGTGACGGGTGTGTTAAAGCCCATACATCACCTCCATACGGTTCATCTATGTAACCAAAAACCATTGTAACCCTAAATCTATCAAAATAATAAATAAATGTAACAAATATTGTGGCTATGATTACGTTCACTGTCTTACATAAGTTACTCACTATAGTTTAAAACACATGCACCTCAAGTATTATTTGCCAAATTAACCAAAGAACATTTGCTGTGGAGGCTTTTTTCTTGGAAAAAGTATGAAGACATATTGAACCATCTTGGAAAAGTATTAAGAAGACATATTCACCCACAAAAAAAGTCACACCAATTTCCTTAGTCCATTCATACCAATACAGTAAATCCAACAGAGCTTATGTTTCAGGGAAACTTTTTACAAAGGGCCAAAAGGGGTGGAGATAGTGCTGTAATGACTCAAGCTACCTCCTGCCAGACACAAGAAACAAGGATAAAAATTCCTTACAGATGACTCCATAACCTACTTCTCACATGTGAAAGTTAATCCATCCTGCGCTAAATAAGTGATATATCACATCATCTTTATTCTAACGGCAAATGTTCCAATGGTACGGGCACCAAATTAAGCAATCCAAATGGGAAATGCTGTTCTTATTTTCTATGTTTATTAAAAACGTACCAGCCAAGAATTTTGGCTGCCTACAACCATTTCCATCCTTTTGGATGGCAGCCTGCCC
>NW_012142888.1:0-1273 GCF_000956105.1 Propithecus coquereli | reverse complement strand
CAAGATATCAATATAACAATACTTGTAGATAATTTACGACATAGTAGACTCTAAACTTTCACTGACAATTTGGTTATCACGGAGTTAGAGAAAAATTCAGAACATGAAGTGGAGGAAGCCATCTTTACTATTTATGGGACTTTTGGAAACTATCTGAGGTTCTTCATCTGTACAATGATGATAATAATAGTATTTAATACATAATATTTTTCTGATGATTAAGTGTGTGTGTGTGTATATCTTTTTAAAAGTGCTCGGCAGATAGTGCGCAAAATGTCGATGTGTAAGATTTTATTCATTTGCTTATTTATTGTTGCTAGTGCAGCATTTCCCAAACTTTGTTCCAGTACACTTTTCTGAAAAAGTGTCTACACTTTTGACCAATGTTGCATATGCTTATCTTTTGTTGGATATTTGTAAAACACGTTGCTGTACAAATAGTTTTGAGACTTCTTGAAGTAAGAGAACTTGTTCAATTTTATTTAAGTCTTCATTTCTCAAATGCATTTGACCCCAAAAGCCAGTTTTTACATTTAAAAAATATTAATTAATTTAAAATAGCTGTAATAAATCCATTACATGCTAACATAAATAACATATTTTTATGAAAACTGTTTAAACAAACAAAAAAATTCAGTAAGAAGAGTGGAAATTTTTTACACTTTTACAAATCTCTTCGATGTCTGGCTTAATGTAGACAGCTGGATTCTCATATTTGCTACTGCAGTCTGTTAGGAAATGTTGTTTTGGTTGAAGTAGTTGAAGGAAATCTGGCCTAACACAGATCTGCAGTTGGAAAAAGTAGGAGTTTTTAATAGCATTTTTAGGAAATTGTGATTTTTCTGCAATACTGTACCAAAATTTGGCCTCTGGTAGTTTCTTAAAAGTTAGTTGCAATATAGAATCTAAAATAATATCAATAAACTTTTCATACTCTGTTACAATAAAATCCATTGATCCATCCTTCATTTTGAATGGATATTTTACTCATTTTTTTAAAGGAGCGTATAGGAATATATCTCAAAACACAGCTTGGGAAGATTGCCTTTCTAATTATGTATGTCTTGTCCTAATGTTGTTCTATTGCCTGTAGGTCATAAATATTAAAGTTCAAGTTGGTTCATAGAAATGCTCCATGTCCAAAGAAAACATATGCGTTTTTTTTTGAGACAGAGTCTCACTGTGCTGCCCGGGCTAGAGTGCCGTGGCGTCAGCCTAGCTCACAAAAACCTCAAACTCCTGGGCTCAAGCGATCCTCCTGCCTCAGCCTCCC
>NW_012142887.1:0-1578 GCF_000956105.1 Propithecus coquereli | reverse complement strand
AAAAAAAAAAAAAAAAAAAAAAAAAGACTAAATGTAAACTGACAAAGGGCAGATCAAATTCTTTACTTCTCAAATGATTTTGTTTGGCATATTGTGGACAGAGGATGCTTTAAAGACATGAATAAAGAAAATCTCTCTATTCAAAAATGTACCTGTCAGAGAAGTCCCTCTGGGAGGGAGACCTCATGGATATTATTAAAATATAGCCACACACCCCTTATGTGTTTTTTCCAATATATAAAATGATTCTTTTCTTTTCTTTCCTGAAATTTTACACCATATTAAATATTTTTAACTCTGATTGATTTTTACATATTAAAATTCGAGTATCCTCAAACATAAAGATTATCTTTAACGTTACCTTGGCTGAGCTTGTAGAAATATATTCACCTAAAATTGCCACCCAAACTAAATTCTAATGTAATAAAAATGAACAATGAGCTTGAACCAATTAGTTGAGTATCTACCTTTTGTAAATTTATTTTTTAAGAAACGTGGTTAGTTTAGAACATCTGTTTAGTCCACATCATTTGTGAAGCAACCCTTTATTTTATTTTATTTTATTTTATTTTATTTTTTTATTCCAGGGTTTTGTGAGGGTACAAACATTGTAGTTACACTTTATGTCTTTGCCTCACCTAGCTATGAAGGAAAAAAGGGGCAAATATAAGGAATCTATTCAGGACATGAGGTTCTATTTTTTGTCTCTTCATGCTCCTTCACCTTTGTGTAATTTTAGTCTTCCAGACAGTGAGGAGTTGATAGCAATTATACTTATCTTCCTGTGTCCTTTACTTGTCATTTTTCTATATATATATATATATCAATTTTAGGTGCTGAAATCACGCCATCTTCATTGAGTGATTTTTCCAGGACAAACTTACGTTGTTTCTGGAAAACTGCAATATGTACAATATACGTGACTGATGTTGTATCCATATAATAACTTTTACACACAACATTTTCAGCTGTTTACACGTGTTACTCTGTCGAAGCAGCAAAAGATGGTACTGATAATGAAAGAAATACAGGCATTAAGAGCTCTTAACATTTCCTTGAATCTTAGAAAATTCACCATCACAAGATTTGCTGATGGAGTACCATCAATGAGCCTCCAAAGGCTCTGATTTTCTAAGCACTGTGAGAAGAGAAAATGCACAACCTAAAATCTTCAAACAAGAAAAACTATTTAGCTATTTAGAGAACTAACTTCTGAATAGAGGAGGCAAATGTCCTGCAGGGTGGTGTTTATATATTCTGTATACAGTGCTGTCTGCAAACCAGAAAATGGGTCCTCACCACACACCAAATCTGCCAGCACCTCGATCTTGTATTACTTAGCCCTTAGCACTGTGAGAAATAAATATTTGTTGTGTAAGCCACAAAAATCTATAGTATTTTGAGCATTTTTTCGTATGTTTTTTGACCATTATTCTGTCTTCTTTTGAAAAGTTTCTGTTCCTGTCCTTTGCCCACTTTTTGATAGGGTCGTTTGATTTTTTTCTTGTTGATTTTCCCGAGTTCTATGATCAACACATAAATGCACATATAAGAATAATATCTATTGGATGTTGGGCA
>NW_012142886.1:0-1214 GCF_000956105.1 Propithecus coquereli | reverse complement strand
TGGAAGCATTCCATTTTCTCTACATCCTTTCCCACACTTGCTATCTTTAATTTTTTTATAGTGGCCATTCTATCATTGTAATTTTAATTTGCATTTCTCTGTTGATTAGTGGTTTTGAGCATTTTTTCATATACCTGCTGGTCATTTGTATGTCTTATTTTGAAAAATGTCTATTCAAATCCTTTCCCCACTTTTTAATCAGGTTAGTTGTTTTCTTATTGAATTGAATTTCTTATACATTTTGGATACTAACCTCTTATCATATGGATAATTAGCAAATACTTTCTCCCATTCTGTAGGCTGTCTCTTTACAGTAACTATAACTCTTAAAAATAGGTCTCTGACCCAAGAAAGTGTCATCTGTCAGGGAAGGTCATCATCTTGCACAACTGTGGATGGGTTACCAAATGTAGAGTGGAAAGCGAGGAAAAGATTGTGATCTAGCAAAATTAGGTGTGTCAAATCAACTCTGGCACCAATGGGATGAACAATCACCTTCATTACTTAGACACATATCGAATTAACTTTTGGGTGTCTCCAAAGCAATCATTTACAAACTAACCCCTGATTGGTATTAAGTCTTCCTCCTCTTATATTTTCTACCTCAGTCAATGGAAAAACTATCAGCTAAACCATTGTAGAATACCATAAGAGACATTTTGTGGCTGTGAGATTAGTGATTGCCATAAGGCCCACTCAAACATCTTACAAGGCCTATCTATACTATCTGTTGCTTAGCGGTATGATGCAATGTGGCCTGGGAATTTCCAACCCTGGCCCAGGATGACTAAGTCTTTATGAAAATGGGACCTAAAAGCCCTGGGTGCCCTAGAGACAAAGGCCACTTCAGCACTGATGCAACTTTCATGAACCTTAAAATAAAGCTTGCCCTACAAGAATAGCTTACACTTCCTTTATAAAAGAAACACCTGGTAACTGACCCAGACTCAATACAGGCATAAAAAAGAGGGGAGAATTCCACAAACTCTGAGAATGGTCTCCAGACAGAAACTTTCCTGATTGGCAATCATCTGGTCCATGCCACTGGCCTGCTCCTGATGCCCACCTTGTAAGAGTGGTGCCAGAACAAGCTGCCTCAATAGCATTTGGTGTAGAAGACTCATCAGTGACATGAATCGGACCTGCGGGGAAAATTCACCCCTGGGGAAGCTATTAATAGTTAACTAGAACCACTCAAGAGCCCCAAAAGCAAC
>NW_012142885.1:0-1069 GCF_000956105.1 Propithecus coquereli | reverse complement strand
CTCAAGCGATCCTCCTGCCTCGGCCTCCCAGAGTGAGGATTACAGGCATGAGCCACTGCACCCCACCTGCAGTGGTTTTCTAACTATTCTCCCTATACCTTCTCCTCCATCTTTACTCTCATCTATTGATACTCACAGTCAGAGCAGTAATTTAAAGAAAACAAATTTGATAGTGCCATTCCCCTGCTAAAGCCCAAGATCTTCAACATAGCCTACACAGCTCCATGTGACCTGGCCCTGTTAGGTGATCTTTCTCTCTCAGGTCACTCTCAACCTCACTTGTCACTCCAGGCACACGGCCATCCTCTGTACCCTCCAATGTGCCATGCTACCTCAGGCTTACACACAATGTTCCCTCTACTCTTTCCCTAATTATCCCTCAAATCTCTACACAACTGTCACTTCTTTGGGGAAATCCTCCTTGATACCCTAAAGTTAGATGCTATTCTCTTGTTATCCTGCCATGGTACTGTGCTTTTCCTTAGCTCTTATACTGTGTAAATATTTGTGTGAATAAAGCTTATTAACTATCTCCTCCAACAGACTTACAGTGCCTAGCACATAGAATAATCAATATATACTAACAAAATTATTAATAATAATAGAATCTAATAATGAATGTTCTCTATATGCCAGGCAGTATGCTAAGTGCTTTCTACACACTAGCTCCCTTGATCTTCACAAAACCCTATTAGGTAAATAATATTATTTTCTCCATTTTTATATTGAAAGGAGATTAGTAATTTATCCAAGGTCACAGAGCTATTAAGTGGAAGATCTAGGACAGGAACCTAAATCTGTCAGGCACAAAACCCACGCCTTTTACCCTTAATTGAATTTGCTCCCTTAAATCATTGCTTGGAGAACTAAATAAATATGTGCTGATTGCTCAAAATGTCTACTCATACTAAGCAGATAGATATTAAGATACTTTTACAGCTCTCTGGGAGGCCGAGGCGGGCGGATTATTTGAGCTCAGGAGTTCAAAACCAGCCTGAGCAAGAGCGAGACCCCGTCTCTATTAAAAATAGAAAGAAATTAATTGGACAACTAAAAATATATAGAAAAA
>NW_012142884.1:0-1124 GCF_000956105.1 Propithecus coquereli | reverse complement strand
AATATTTAAAGAGGAACTACTTTCTACGAATGTATTTTAATGAATATTTATATACATACACACACAGAAACACCTGTATATATACACATACTTAGAGAGCAGTGACGGAGCCAGCTGTTGCTCTTACTCTTTTCAGTTCCATCACACTTCCTGGGAGATTCTATTCCACTTACAAGTTAAGCAGAGTCTAAGGCCAAATAAGAACATAGAGTGGGTTTCCTAAAGCATTAGTTTATGCATCAATCCAAAGGTGTTAGGTTTTAGGCATTGATGAGGCACATGCTAGCTGGCTTTGGACTCCAAATGGAGTCCAAATGTTAAGTGTTCTTTTAAATTAATATGGAACGCTTCCATTCAGATGGCCCCAGCGAGTACATCCTTGCCTCCAGCTTCTTCTTCAGAACATAAATATAAGGCACCCTGCAGTGAATTTCCTTCTCGGGTTGGTGCCCCTGAACTCTCCTGGATTAGTCTTTCTGAAGGTTCTGGAGAATTCTCCCTCCATCTTGGACTTGAGTGTGGCTGGGGGACTTCCCACATTGAAGGACACGGAGAAGGGAAACCCAGAGTGGATTGTGAGAGGGGATCCTCTTGAAGGCCCACTTCTTGGATACACCTGTTAGAGAGCACTTCCTTTTCTTTGGAATTTCGCCATTTCATCCTTCTGTTCTGAAACCAAATTTTCACCTATTGACAAAATAATTGGACAAAATGATCACTTATTCCAAGTTATTTCACTTCAGCATTTTAAACAGTAATTGTTTCTACTATCCCTTCTACGAAATACTTCATTATGACAGCCAACCTGGCAAAGTCCTTGTGGCTTTTCACTTAGACTCTTTAAAAAATATATAAAAAATTACTTCGATATAACAGCCCCATACACACTTCTGAAACAAAATGACTGAGGTAAACTGGTTATATCCTAGAGGTCTAATATCTTTCAAAATTGATTTAACTCTTAGATCTACTTTAAAACATCATTTAGTGTGTGCTAAATTACTTATTCAAAGGAAATGTATCAAATTGTAATGCATCTGAGTGTTTATTTTGTGCCAGGCATCAGGCTGTGCATTCTAGGTGCATTTTATAATCTGATTCTCACGATGGCTGTAAGAAGTCCT
>NW_012142883.1:0-1859 GCF_000956105.1 Propithecus coquereli | reverse complement strand
AGCTTAGAAGCCAATAATTTCTCCCATGAACAAATTAGAAAAAGAATTTCCAAATTTCCAAATGTTAGCAAGAGAGGAAAAAGTTAGAGAAAGAGCTATGTCTTACCCCACAGTTCCTCCTGAGCCTTGAAATGATGGTTCTGAGAAGAGTAGCCAATGTCACCAAGAAGACCACATGGAGTAAGAATTTAGGGTCCTTCTCAGATGGCCACAGCCGAGAAGACAGACGATTTGGAAGACACAAGAGTGTCCAGGGATTTGCTCTCCTGGCTCACCCAGTTCTTCCTCACTCTTTCTTAGTCCCTCAGCACTAACTAAAGTGGGTGTGTCATCTAGGACATTTGCTTTTGAAGTGCCTCCCCCGGACGACTCTCATTAGCATCCCAGTCTCCTCCAATGGCCAAGCGATGTGCCAGGACCAGCTTGTTATCCCATTGGAGAATTTGCCTCTTATTAAGTAGCCAGACAACCCATCTCAGGGGCCCCTGCCACAACCCTTGGAAGATAATTCTTCCTGTGGCCACTCTGGTTCTGCTTGGCTTCCCCTCTGCCACATGGTTTCCTCCTTTTTTTTTTCTTTATACATTACTGAGAGGTTAAATTTTTACGAATCTTGTATTGATAAGACATTTTTGTCTTTGAGCTGATGGAAGATAAGGAGGGCTCACACACCTGGCCCTCCTGGGGTGGAAAACTCCATTTGAGAAACTAATTGGTTGTCTTGATTGTTGGTACATGAGCATACTTTATCATGAAATTCAGATGGGAGAGGCAGGTTCAAAGAAAAGTTCAAGAAAAATCCTGCGCATAGGATCTGATCCCTTGCTCTCTGAGAGAAGATCAGACTGGAGTCAAATTACACCACTGTGGTTATTTCCAAACTGAAGCAACTCAAAACTAGGAGCCTAGAACCCCAATCTTCATCACCTTCATTTCATTCTCCTCCTCTTCATTCTGTTATCACGAAAAGAGACAAAAATAACATTTTATTCCCCAATGTTGTATTTTATAACATTGAGTAGAATGACTTGCACATATTTGCCTTGAGCATAGAGTAAAAACTGAGGCTATCTTGTATTCAGTGTTTCCTTTGAACATCACGTAATTGGTCCCCAGATTTCCCTGAAATCTTAGATTTTATTCTGAAAACCTTACATTAGCTATAACTTTATCCTAAGGATCAACTCCCTTTAAGCCTCAATATCTATTCCTTGCCTTTGGAAAGGGAACTCTTTTTCCAAAGGCTCAGCATGCTGTCTTTTGGGCTTTTGCTATATCTATAGCAACCACTCTGCTGGGGAACCTTACAAATAAAACTAGGCTGTGGAGTCTGGGCACACACAAAAAGATACATTGCAACAATAAACATTTAAGATTCTTTGTTTAAACCAGCAACTATAGCTTATTAATAGTTGCTGATGTGTTGCTCTTGGTTATGATTAAAGAAAGGGGATTTTTTTTCTTAAAATTTAGTATACCTCCAAGTTAATTTGCTCTTGCATTTAAGAAATTGCCCTTTGATAATTCAATATTAGACCCATGCTTAGAAGAAATGTGTGGTTCCAACTGGCAATTAAGGGTGAAGTCCTCTGTTACCTGTGCCGAATTTCCTAATTTTCTCCAGGAGTTACAGGTCTTCATTTTCAAAGCCTCCCCTTTAAAGCAATTTAACGGCTTTATGAGGCCATTTACCCTATTCTCAGCATTCCTGTGAAACTGACTGGAGAAAAAGTACCAAATATTTTACAAATAGCAACGAATAAAGAAAATAATGCCTAGTCATGTTGAATTCAATGCCACATTTTCTTTTAGTCAATAATCAACTTACTAAAAGAAACAAGGGCTCCTAGGAGAAATGG
>NW_012142882.1:0-1038 GCF_000956105.1 Propithecus coquereli | reverse complement strand
TAACTATGATACTATCCATCTCCAGAACTCTTTTGTCTTTTCAAACTGAAACTCTGTACCCACTACACAATCATGCCCCATTCCCTCTTCTCCCACGGCCGTGTAAACCACCGTTCTACTTTGTTTCTATGCATTTGATAGTCTAGGTATCTAGGTACCTCACATAGGTGAGGTCATTCAGTATTTGTCCTTTTGTGGCTGGCTTGTTTCACTTAGCACGATGCCTTCAAGGTTCACCCACGTTGCAGCACGTGTCAGAATTTCCTTCTTTTTAAAGGCTGAATAATATTCCATTGTGCGCATGTACCGCATTTTGCTTATCCGTCCATCCGTCGATAGACACTTCGCTCACTCCCACCTTTTGGCTATTGTGAATAATACTGCAATGGACGTGGATGTACAAATGTTTGTTCAAATCTCTGATTTCAGTTCTCTTGGGTATGTACCCAGACGTGGACTCCTTCACCTATTATCATTCTGCGTTTAATTTTTGTGGAAGCACCATACTGTTTGCCACGGTGGCTGCACCACTTTATATTCTCAACAGCAGCAAACAGTTTCCAATTTCTCTATTTCCTCACCAACACTTGTTATTTTCTGGGTTTTTTTTTCCCTCTGATTTGCTTTTTGACGTGGAACGTTCATAGACACAGTTGCAAACCCATCGTGGCGTTCCTGCAGGGCCCCCGCTTCACTCCTTCCAGGGATAAAGACATTAGTGAAATAACAAATTCAAGTAATAATGTTAAGTGTCTTCAAGTTTGGAGGCTCATTGCTGGATTTTACAACGGCTCTTGTACTCACGGATGATGCATTTCTTTTTCATTGAGCATTTTAAAGAATAATTTAACTCATTTCAGCCAGTATTTTCTGAGGGCCGCTATGTACCAGAGTCTGATACAGGTGAAGGGCCCATTCGTGAACAAAACCTTAAAAAAATTACAAGCCATTTGGAAATCCACTATTGCAGTGACTTCTTTAGTGATGACGTTGTTTCTCCAGATGTTACCTGGGAAATAAGCTTCCTTCAAACCTCAC
>NW_012142881.1:0-2175 GCF_000956105.1 Propithecus coquereli | reverse complement strand
TTTTTCTGTTTTTTGTAGAGACGGGGTCTCCCTGTTGCTCAGTCTAGTCTCGAACTTCTGAGCTCAAGCGATCCTCCTGCCTTGGCCTCCCAGAGTGCTAGGATTACAGGCGTGAGGTACCGTACCCAGCCTCATATAGAATTCTTGATGTGATAGGATTGTGATTCTGGAGAGCACATCAGTGCTTGCCAGGGTTTAGGATTAGGGGAAGGGTATGAATACTAAGGGATAACACAAGGAAGTTTTTTATGTGATGATGGAACAGTTTTGTATCCTGCATGTGGCAATGGTTACGTGATCCTACATACATGATAAAATTTCATAGAACTTATACCCCAAACAAAAACTGATGAAATCCAAATTAGCTCTGTACCTGAGTTCATACCAATATCAGTTTCCTGGTTTTGACAGTGTACTGTAGTTGTGTAAGTTATTGTAAGTTACTATTGGAGGAAGCTGGATGAAAGATACATGGGAATTCTCTAAACTACTGTTGCAAATTCTTGTGAACTTTAAACTATATTGAAAAGACTATAATAAAAGGAAAAAGATAGTACCATGATTTGTCAAGATCTGGAACAACTGGAACTATCACACACTGCTAGTGGAATGTAATTTGGAGTAACTACTTTGGAGAAATAAATATTTGTTCAGTTTAATGGTGCCATATACATACCCTATGGCTCAGTAATTCCACTCTTGAATATGTACCTAACAGAAGCGCTTTTACCAAAAGACATGTACAAGAAGGTTTATAGGAGCACTATGCAAATAATGGTTCATATTTTAATTGTGTTTGTTTTGAGTATATACTTTAATACTGATGCTTAGTATTAAGAAAATCTGAAAATATCCTGGTTAGTTTATCTCAATGTGGACTTACATATTCCAGACTGAATAATACTACAAGTTAATTAGTTAAAATCAGTTCTTTTTTTGTATGTGTCGAAAATGCACTTTTTTATTATTTTAATAGGTTTAGGGAGTATATGTGGTTTTTTTTTGTTACATGGATGATTTGTATAGTGGTAAAGTCAGGGTTTTAGTGTACCCATCACCCAAACAGTGTACATTGTACCTGATAGGTAATTTTGGATCCCTCACCCTTCTCCCATTCCTCCCACCTCTGAGTCTCCAGTGTCCATTATACCACTCCATATACAGTGTGGTCCGTACACCCATCATTTATCTCCCACTTGTAAGTGGGTACATGCAGTATTTGTTTTTCTGTTGCTGAGTTACTGCACTTAGGATAATGGCCTCCAGTTTTATCCAAGTTGCTGTAAAAGACATTATTTCATTCTTTTTTATGGCTGAGTAGTATTCCATGGTTTATATATACACCACATTTTCTTTATGCGCTCATCAGTTGATGGGAACTTAGGTTGATTCCAAATCTTTGCAGCCGTGAATTGTGCTGTGATAAACATTTGAGTGCAGGTGTATTTTTTATATAATGACTTCTCTTCCCTTAGCTAGATACCCAGTGGTGGGATTGCTGGATCAAATGGCAGGTCTACTTTTAGTTCTTTGAGGAATTTTCATACTGTTTTCCATAGAGAATGTACTAATTTGCATTCCTACCAGTGGTGTGTAAGCATTCCCTTTTCATCACATCCATGCCAACATTTATTGGTTTTTGACTTTTTAATAATAACCATTCTGACGGGTAAGGTGGTATCTCATTGTGGTTTTAATTTGCATTTCCCTGATGTAAAATCAAGTCTTAGTACCTATTCAGTCATTAACTCTTTATTTTTCTTTTAGGAGGAGTTAAACACCTTTGCTTCCCACTTGTATGCTTTTCAAAGTCAAAATATGTTGTTGAGCACATCTATACCTAGTAAATAACTCTATTATTGCAAATTATATTGCTTTATAATTGTTGGTATGTTTGTTGTCTTGTAGGTGGTGGTCTCCTTTACTGCCATGACCAAATATTTTTTTCATCTTTTGTATTCTCAGCCTAGCTCAGTGTTTGAGAAGCATTAGCAATTTGATATACATGCCTATTAAACATATTCAACTCTTCATTAGTGAATGAGTTTTGAAGTTCTCTGTAAGGGGTGTGTGTGCATACGTGTGTGTGTGTGTGTGTGTGTATGTATGTATATGTTTTAACCTACATAATTTATACCATTCTACATGCTTGATCCTTTTGTATGGCTCTATGTC
>NW_012142880.1:23461-23840 GCF_000956105.1 Propithecus coquereli | reverse complement strand
TACAAAAACAGATGATACCTATGCATGCTGGAGACCAAACCGTGTAAGTATTTTCTACTATAACAGAATAAAAAAATGTATACGCTTCTCTGTGTTGTTTATTAGACTCAGCACCATTGGTCAGAATTAGGTCTATGTTTTCTATAAGTTTGCTCTAATATAAAACATTTTGAGTAGAACCTTGATATCATAGGCTTTTCAATAGTTTTAAAGAAAAAAGGGAACATTAAATTTAGGATCAGCTGGCCAAGATGCTAAAATGATGATACAATATTTGTACTGTATTGAGAAGTGCCCTCTATAATGGAATTCACCTTTTGACCATTTGTCCATACATTAACATTGCTGGGTGACACTGAAGCCCTTTTTATACTACATA
>NW_012142880.1:11693-12011 GCF_000956105.1 Propithecus coquereli | reverse complement strand
TATGGGGACTGTCTCAATTAAATCTCTTTATAAGATCAAAATCTGAATATAGTAGCAATATTCCAGTGCATTTGTTGTTTCACCTTTTACTATTTGTAGACATCTAATTATTTTGAGAAGCCTGAAACCAGGAAAAAGGCACATGGATTTCAATTTCCAACTTCCTTCTGCAGGTCTGAGACATAAATAACAGTATAGGAAAATATGAATTTAAAAGTAATTTTGGGGACTGTCTCAATTAAATCTCTTTATAAGATCAAAATCTGAATATAGTAGCAATATTCCAGTGCATTTGTTGTTTCACCTTTTACTATTTAT
>NW_012142880.1:10056-10409 GCF_000956105.1 Propithecus coquereli | reverse complement strand
ATATTGACCCTTGTAATCTTCACAATCACCATATGAGGTTGAAATTCTTATTATCTCTGTTTTATAGAGGATACTGGGGCAAAAAGAGAGACATTCGTCTTGTAAGCAGTGGAACCAAATTCAAGTTAAGGCAGTGCAGCTCTGGGAATTGTGCTTTAATGACCCAGCATCTGCCTCTGAGGTAGCTGATGAGGTGAGCCTGCTTCCTCTTTTCTCCATTCATATATGTCTGAGATGCGCCATGGTGTAGAACAGTAGCTCTCAAATTCCTGTTCCTGCAACAGTGTTTTTAGTATTACCTGGGAAATTGTTGGAAATGCAAATTCTTCAGCCCCAGCTAGTACCTCCTGAAT
>NW_012142880.1:9213-9597 GCF_000956105.1 Propithecus coquereli | reverse complement strand
TATGAAACTATTTGTTATAAAAATGCAATGGCTATATATATAGTGAAGAAAACACCATTTAGCATAAAATTAAGGGACAGGGCTCCTTTTAAAATGGAGAAAATGCCTTAAATATCTATTTTCAAAGCTGCATAATCTACATCTCACACTGTGAACATAAATATGTGTTTATACATTTTAGCATGAGACTAAAGACTATTTTTGAGAATAATAACAGAGCCATGGCCTAGAGTACAAAACATTATTGCCCAGTAGGACTTGTCAGCTAGGGGATAAACTGGTATATATTTATGGGGACTGTCTCAATTAAATCTCTTTATAAGATCAAAATCTGAATATAGTAGCAATATTCCAGTGCATTTGTTGTTTCACCTTTTACTATTT
>NW_012142880.1:8576-9105 GCF_000956105.1 Propithecus coquereli | reverse complement strand
ATATGTGATATATAATATTTACAAGCATTCTCTGACCTATTTTCATTTTATCAAGGTAGAGTATCATAATCATCACGATCATAGATAATGTAAACTTAGCAATAGACATGTTCATGCACACCTCTTATATATTATTTTCAGTCCTGGTAAAATGTAGACAATTATATATAGGAACATTTGTATTTTTTGTAGCACCTTTTAATATTGAATGAAAAAGTTAAAAAGCATTAAATCTGTAATACATTTTATCCATATATAGACCTTAATCGAAACTGGTTATTTGTCCTATCCTATCCCAGGAGGTACTATCAAAGTAAAATTTCAGACATGAATAGATGAATTGGCAAATTTTATACCTCTTGCTATTGGTATAACTTAGAACGTATTGGTAGTGACTAAAAGTTATCATCATCCAATGTCAGCTTGCTACCCAGGGAGAAGTGAATTGTTTGATCTCCATCCAATTCCCAAAGCTTTAGTCTCTATCTCAGAATACCACCATCACAATAATCACAAATTGGTACTTGAG
>NW_012142880.1:5086-5556 GCF_000956105.1 Propithecus coquereli | reverse complement strand
CAAAGGTGACAGCAACAAAGGGTGCATGGAGGTGACCTCTATATTTGCACCTTCAGCTGGCAGCTGCAAGTAAGTGAGCTCTGTTCACGTCAGTTTCACTTAAAATGTGTAGAAAGTCTATATCAGAAGGCAGCGAGATAGCAGTCAGATAATTTATGATTTAATTTTATGCGAGCCTTGCTTTCAGTAATTTGCTGTAAACTCAGGGGAGGCTGGCGCTAACCAGTTCTGTAGCTCAGGGGGATGGTGGCACTCACTGAAGGGTAGTTTGCTTGCTAATACAAGGATGGTTGTTTTTATATTTTATTTTATTTTATGTGAACTTGACAAGCTCAGAACACTGAAATGAAATCATGCTCAGTATTCTAATCAAAATATGAAACTATTTGTTATAAAAATGCAATGGCTATATATATAGTGAAGAAAACACCATTTAGCATAAAATTAAGGGACAGGGCTCCTTTTAAAAT
>NW_012142880.1:2608-2961 GCF_000956105.1 Propithecus coquereli | reverse complement strand
TATTATATTTTGTATATATTTGTGGTGGAAAACACATGTACCATACCATTAGTTCTGAGCTACCTTGCAATGAAGGTCAAAATAATTCTCAAGATTGTCACCTGACACTAGTTACTTAAAAAAAAGAGACCACAAGAATTAATAAATGCATCAGTGGTATGGGGCATACATATCTAAAATCATGATGGCTGACATAATATTTATAGTTTTTAAAAATCAAAAGTGTTTTTGAATCCCCAAAAGGCAGAACCTCTCTGAATAATTGATCTGGAATGATGGAAATAGATGGTGTTAGGAGCTGGTAGAGCTTAAATTGGGTGTGTAGAAATAGATGAGATTTTATATGGAGAGGA
>NW_012142880.1:0-261 GCF_000956105.1 Propithecus coquereli | reverse complement strand
TACATCAAACAAGTTGTGCAAGTAGTAAGCATCAAAAATCACATATTTGATTCATATTTGACATACTATTGGGAAGCTTACTTATAAAAATTTTGTGGCAAATGTTTTTCTGAAAAACCAAATATTATGATATACTCAAAATAATTACATGCATTTTAATCTTCTTTATTATATTTTGTATATATTTGTGGTGGAAAACACATGTACCATACCATTAGTTCTGAGCTACCTTGCAATGAAGGTCAAAATAATTCTCAAGAT
>NW_012142879.1:0-988 GCF_000956105.1 Propithecus coquereli | reverse complement strand
TCTGTAATATAATTCTTATACTTTTCCCTTTATATTAATAAATAAAATGGGTTTTTGCCTCTGGCTTCTTCAAGATTTGTTCTCTGTCTTTGGTTTTATGCAGTTGAATATGATATGCATAACTGTGGCTTTCTTTGGTCTTTGTTGTCTGAGACTACAGGATCTGTGGTCTAATGACTGTCATTAACTTTCAGAAGTTCTTGGCTCTTGTAGTTCAAGTGTTTCCTCTGCTTCATTCTATTCTTCTTGTTTTCAAATTACGTGTTACATCTTTGGAAATTGTTTCACAGTTCTTTTATGTCACTTTTTGTTTTTATTTTTATTTTTTATTCCTGTTCATATTTACATTTCACTTTGGGAAATTTACATCAACGTATGTTCAAGCCCACCAATTATTTTTTCAGCTGAATCTAGACTACCGATAAGCCCATTGAAGACATTCTTTATTTCTCTTCGGTGTTTTTGACTTTTAGTATTTCCTTTTAATTACTTTTTAGAGTTTAGAGATCTCTGCCCATATTACTCAGCTAGTCTTGTATGTTACCTACTTTTTCTATTAGAGCCTTTAATATATTAATCATAGTTATTCTAAATTCCCTGTCTAATAAATTCAACTTCTGTGTCACATCTAAATCTGGTTTTTGTAATTGCTTGTCTCTTTATACTGTGTTTTATCTTCCCTTTTGGCATGCCTTGTAACTTTTTGTTGAAATATTAGCATGTACCAGGTGCTAGGAACTAAGGTAAATAGGCTTTTAGTGTGAGGATTTATTTAAATATGTCAAGGAGCTGGGCTGTGTTTAATGCTTACTGTAGCTGTCAGATCTTGAGGTTTCAAATTCTCCCAGTGTACTTTTTGTCTTCTCTTCTGTTGTCTGGAGTTCCCTAAGTACTCCTCCTTAGAGATAGTCTGCATCTTGCAGCTTTTTCATCTGTAATCCTCTGTTATTATATGGAAGTTTTGTTGGCACATGGCAAAGTGTAGATT
>NW_012142878.1:0-1458 GCF_000956105.1 Propithecus coquereli | reverse complement strand
CATGCCTGTAGTCCCAGCTACTCGGGAGGCTGAGGCAGGAGGATCCCTTGAACCCAGGAGTTTGAGGTTGCTGTGAGCTAGGCTGATGCCACGGCACTCTAGCCCAGGCAACAGAGTGAGACTTTGTCTCAAAAAAAAAAGGAAGGACACACAGGGTGCCCCCAGCTGCTACCAACCCTCACCAATGTGTGTTCTGCTCAGTAAGATGCTTTAATGTTGTGGTTCTTGGCCCTGGCTGAACATTGGAATCACCTAAGGAGCATTAAAAACTGTTGATGGCTGCGTCTTACTCCCAGCACAGTGGTTCTAAAACTTTGCTGCATATTAGAATCACCAGCCGGAAAGCTTTTAAAACTCCCAATGGCCAGGCTGTACCCCAGACCAATTACATTATTTTCTCCAGAGGTGACACTCAGGTATCAGTAGTTCTTAAAACTTCTCAGGTGGTTCCAATGTGCAGCCAAGTTTGAGAACCGGTGTACTAAAGATTCTGATATGAATGGTCTGGGGGATTTTTGAAGATCCCTAAGAGATTCTCACGCACAGAGTCCTGCGCTGTTGGCAGCCCTGAGCAACGGGACAAAACAAAGATGAAGGAGATAGCACAGATCACCAAAGACTTACCCACATGAAGGAAAACTGTAGAAAGGAGAGAATTGTCTGGGTGACCTGACTGACTTGCGAGGGACACAGTCTCGGCATTCACTGCTAGTTGCATGCACGACACCCATGTTCCCCTTCGTTCTTCACCGACACAACACCAATTTTGTTCTGGTAGCAATGGGCCTGCCTTTAAAACACTACATTTCCCAGCCTGCCTTGCAACAGTGGGTACACATGTGATATGTCTTTAGCCAGTGGAAGGCACAGGGCAAGGATTCTGAAAAGCTCTTAAAAAGAAGCCAATTCAACTAGAAGTGATTTTGGCCTTTGTCCTTCTTCTCCCTGCCTGAAACACAAACGTGAGGCTGGAGAAAGACAGTCATCATACTACCAAGAGGACACAACCACAGCACGCTATGAATGTTAGCACAGAAAGCTAGGAAGAACATAGGATTCCGAAACCATCAGGGAGCCACCATGCCAGCCTATCTACAGACTGTATGTGAGAGAATTGTCCCCTAATTTGTTTAAATTTTTTTTTCTTATTTCTTTACTGTATGCTACACCATCAAAAAAAGAAAGAGACAAGAAAAAACTAATAGGAGAAGGAAAGTATCCACAAAAAAAGTAACAAAGAATCAAAACAGAAAGCGTGACAAAAACACTGTGGTAGAGAACAATTATATTTTAAGGATAACCTACCTCGATAATGTTATCTTCTTTTTTTTCTTCCTCTTAGTTTGTCATCTGGTAGTTCCATGACCCCTTTTGTAGTTTTCTTGAATCTGGCTACTTTTCAATCTTTATGACTCTAGAATTATGGGCTATGCCATCTATTTCAAACATATGTATATA
>NW_012142877.1:0-1424 GCF_000956105.1 Propithecus coquereli | reverse complement strand
ATCCTGTTATCCCTTTCCTGCTGTCTCAGAGTCGTTCTTAATAGCACCAGTTATCTTTCTTTGAGGAGCTATGGCCCTGGGCAACAGAGTGAGATTCTATCTCAAAAAAAATCTCAAAAAAAAAAAAAAAAAATAGAAAACCAAAAAAACTCAGTGATGAGAAAATAAACAACCCAATTAAAAAATGGGCCAAAGACCTTAGCAGACACCTCAGCAAAGAAGATACACAGCTGGCAAATAAGCATATGAAAAGATGCTCCACATCATATGACCTCAGGAAAATGTGAATGAAAACAACATTGAGATAGCTGTACACACGTATTAGAATGGCCAAAATTCAGAACACGGACAACACCAAATGCCAGTGAGGATGTGGAGCATCACAAATGCATTACTTGGGGAAATGCAAAAGGTACAGCCACTTTGGAAGACAGTTTGGCGGTTTCTTACAAGACCACACCTACTCTCACTGTGACATTCAGCATTTATGCTCCTTGGTATTTACCCAGAAGAACCGAAAACTTAAGTCCACACAAAACCTGCACATGGATGTTTGTATCAGCTTTATTCATAATTGCCAAAACTTGGAAGCAACCAAGATGCCCTTCAGTAGGTGAACTGTGGTACATCCAAACAATGGAGTGTTATTCAGTGCTAAAAACAAATGAGCTACCAAGCCGGTCTGAAAAGGCTGCATGCTATGTGATTCTAACTATGTGACATTCTGGAAAAGGCAAAACAATGGAGACAGTGGAAAGATCAGTGGTTGCTGAGTTATGGGGGGAGAGAGGGATGAATAGGTGGAGCGCAGAGGATATTTAGGGCAGTGAAACTACTCTGTCTGATACTGTAATAGCGGATACATGTCCGGACTAATAGGATGTGCAGCATCAGGCGTGCATTCTGACGTACATGATAGACTCTGGGTGATGGTGACGTGTCAGTGTAGGTCCAGCAGTTGTAACAAATGTCTGACTCTCGTGGGGGATGTTGATAATGGGGTGGCCGTGCATGTGTGGGGGCCGAGGGTATATGGAAAATCTCTACCTTCTGCTCAGTTTTGTTGTGAACCTAAAATGGCTCTAAAAAATAAAGTCTGTTAATAAAAAAATACTATTCATGATATTTGTCCCCCTGTAGATTATTGAAGTATTTGGGAGGAGCCATGATATAATCTCTTGGAAAATTACCTTCTCTTTAGAGGAGGAGCTGTGTCATAGACCATCTGTAAACTCGCCCTTACCCTCAGTAAGGGCCGTAGATCCGGCAGCTGGCTCATTCCCATTTTTAGTTCACAGCCCATATGGCAGCTCTGTGTTGGTAAGTGAAAACAGAGTAGCTAACAAACTTTGCCTAAGTTCTTTGAAATAGCTTTCCAGTGAAAAGGCAAGCCTCAGGGAAACATAAATAGTAATTCTCAAATT
>NW_012142876.1:0-1202 GCF_000956105.1 Propithecus coquereli | reverse complement strand
GGATCATCTCCACTAGTGACACATGCCGCGGGACCAGGCCGTTCTCCACTGACCCTAAGTGCTGGTGGGCGTGGGAGGGTGCGCTCGCAGGTGACATGGAACCGGGCACGTGGGGAATGAGGATTTGGGTGTGAAGACACCGGAAGGTTGGGGAGGGCTGCATGAGGGACCTGTAGGGGAGGGGCACTTCAGACAAACCCATTTCCTTCAGCATTTTGTCAGAAAAGCTGCACAGGAGGGACCTCCGCAAGGAACAGCTTGAACACACAGGTACGAGTTTGGATAGTTACATGAAAGGCCCAGAGAGGAAAACAGGAGGCCTGAATGTCCCTGTGGCCACACCGGCTGCCTCTGAACTTCACCATCACCCCAGGTTTCCTCACGTGGAGCAAGAAGTCTCATTTCTCGGGACGAAATGAAAAGCAGATTGTGAGGGGCCAACCTGGGCATTCTCCTCAGACTGTAAATAAAGAAATGGAAAATCCTGAACCCCGGGATAGCTTTTAGCTACCCTTAAAGTCATGTGGGAGGTAGCAAATGAAGGGATCAGAAATACAGCTCATACAACAAAATACTTAATACTCACGGAGCTTACGTAGTACTCTCGATGTTTGGAAAATTTTGTTTTTTCCTGGTCGCACCAAACGTTAACACATCATCTCATGTCTGAGGCTATGGCCTGCGGGTACCAAAAAGGCACAGAGCTGGTTCCAGTGCCGAGAAAGGTGCCCTCGAACACCAACAGCACGAGCTTCTGCTTATCTGACGTTCTGGGCAGACTAACAGCTCTCTGAGGATGTGTCTTGAGACCACTTGTTGTATACATACAGAATGCATGTGCATGTATACATGCACATATACATGTATGTATATATGCATTTATATATTAGATATATATGTGTGTCTGTATGTGTGTAGCTTATCTACTGCCTGGTATACAGAAGGTGCTCCAAAATTATCATTTCATATTCTGGAGATGAAAGCTAGGATTAGGCATCTAAAGCGTGTCCTTGGTGGGGAAGCACAAAGTCTGGTTTCTATTGTTTCACCTCTTTGTAAACCGCCGTATCATTTTACTGTGCTGTGTATGAAAGCTTATATGCTGATGCTGACTTGGCCCTCAGCTGTCAGTGGAGGCCACATCGAGCAGCACTTTCAGTGTCGCTGAGAATTTCGTTCTAGGATCTGCCTCTTTACGTCTT
>NW_012142875.1:0-1740 GCF_000956105.1 Propithecus coquereli | reverse complement strand
TAGTAGTTGCCAAGTAAAAATGAATTGTAGGGTATAGTGACAGGCCTTCTAACTACAACTCAAAATGCAAACATAATAAGAGAAAAGATGCATAAATTTGACTACATAAAAATTAAAATATTTTTTGCACAGTAAAAAACAATGTAAGCAAAATCAAAAGACGAGTGGCAAGCTGGGAGAAACTATTTGCAGCCTATCTCATAGCTAAGAAGCTAACATATCCACCATGCAAGAATTTTTTGCAGTTGAGTTTAAAAAGACCAAATATGCAGTAGAAAAATGTGCAAAAGACATGTTTAGACAATTCACAAAAAAGGATGAAAAAATGGCTCTTAAACTTACAAGAAGTGAGACACCACTCTTAGCCACCAGAGTGGCAACAATTCGAGAGCTTGACAATATGTTCTGTTGGTAAACCTTGGAGAAATGAGCACTCTCATTGCTAGAAGAAATACAAAACCATACAACATCTATGTAGAGAACTCTGGCAAAATCTAACAAAGCTGATGCAGGGGGTGTGGGGGGATGTTCCCAATGAAGGGAGGAAAACCCCCTGAGCTTGCCAAGTGGGTTCTTGGCTTCATGCAGGAAAGAATTCACAGGCAAGCCAACTAGCAACAGCAGAGTTTATTAAGACAGAGACAGACAACAGATCCTACCCCACAGACAGAGTAGGGGTCCTCTCCGGAGCAGGAGGGAGACCCCTTATGGGGCAATGGTAATGTTTTTAAATGTTCAAAATCCCTGCTAGGAAACAGCTGTACCAGACCAGCATTGTCTCGTGGTAGGCCATAAAGGTTAACCATAAACTGCTGTCACAGAAAGGTGAGCACAAACAGTTTATAAAGCATCTGGTTTAGTAATTCATCCATCTTTGGGGGTCATGGGCTGGTGATTTGCTGTTGACTTCCTTGTTCAGGGTGGTTAGGGTCTGATATCGGTCAAAATGGCTGCACTCAATCTCTCTCGACTTCCTTTTCTGCCTTATACCTACATAAAAATCATATATCCATTTACCCTTTTGTTGCTCCATGAATTAATATAAATATATTGGAGACAGGAAATGTCTCAGGAGTTTTGCAGAGCTTTGCCCTGAAGGAATATGCGAACGTGTTAGTTTGCATATCGAAAGCTGTTTCACCTCAGGAGGGCATCTCTGAAAGACAGTAGTGGCTGAATCCCACAAGGTGCCGCAATTCTCAGACCTAAAGGTTTGGACTTGCTTTGTAAAGCAAAGCGAGTCTGCTAAAAACAACAGGATGAGAGCTGATCAAAGAGTGCCCGCCCGAACAGACAGCCACCTGTGGCTATAAGCAATTAGCCCAAGGGACAGTTCCTGCTTAAAACTCCAGACTACATGTCTCCATTCACAATAACCTGATAAAGAAAATATGGAACCAATATATCTCTGTTTAACCCCTCTGTTAAGTGATAAATTTACCTTAGAACTTAAAAGTTAGTCTTTGAAAGATTTTGTAACCATTCGTTCACGTAGATAGAATTAGTTGAGGGATCTGTAGAAGCCTTTTGAAAAACTGTTAACCTAAGAGTAACTACCTGCTGTTATATAAATCTGTTACCCCTGGCAACTGATCACTGTACCTATAAATGACCATGTAAAACTTCACTCGTGCCCTCTGAGATTGACGGAGAAATCCAGGCCCCCTGAGCACCCGCTTTGCCTATAATCTTTATAAATCTATAAAACTATACCTTCGTCTCTGTGTATTCTTTTATTTC
>NW_012142874.1:0-1226 GCF_000956105.1 Propithecus coquereli | reverse complement strand
TAAGTGAGACTTACAGGGTTCTTCTGAATATGAAATGAGATAATGGATACAAAAGAAATTTGACGATTGAAAAGCACTATACAAATGTGAGTTACCGTTTGTAATATTATCCTCTTTCCGTAAACTTGCATAAACAACCAACCACAACTACCTACTGTCCTGTACTAAGCACTTATGTGCTATGTGCTGAGCTAAAGACATAAACACTTTATCCATCATTCCATTTAGTCTTTATAAGATCTCTGCTAAAAGGGTGATATTATTCCACAGCTGTCAAAATAAGGGACAAAACCCTTATCCCTTAGGATTCTTCTCTCTCATAATTCTTACTTGGTGTCATGCTACTTCATGCCTCCACGTCGACACCTAGACAGATGCCTCTGCTTGGCTGAACACCTGCGAGCCATAGCTGCTGTCTTTGTCCACGTGATTCATACCTTTTCAGACTTAGTTAAAGCATTTCATCCCCTGAGAAGTTTTCCCTGTTATCACAACATTTTTTTTTGAGACAGAGTCTGGCTCCATTGCCCGGGCTAGAGTGCCATGGTGTCAGCCTAGCTCACAGCAACCTCAAACTCCTGGGTTCAAGTGATCCTCCTGCCTCAGCCTCCCGAGTAGCTGGGACTACAGGCATGTGCCATCATGCCCAGCTAATTTTTTTCCTCTCTCTCTCTCTGTATATATATATATTTTTAGCTGTCCAGATCATTTCTTTCTATTTTTTTAGTAGAGATGGGGTTTTGCTCTTGTTCAGGCTGGTCTCGAACTCCTGATCTTGAGCGATCCACCCATCTCGGCCTCCCAGAGTGCTAGGATTACAGGCATGAGCCACCGTGCCCGGCCAACACTTTTTAACATTGAACTAAGAGCCTTGATTTATTAAGCAAATTGAGAATAAGCAGCACATCTTATTTGACTTTATATCACAAGCAAAGTACATGGCACATTGCAAGTGCTAAATAAATATCTATTGAATGACGTGTGATGTGACTTTGGTATAGATGTCTCATCGGGAAATGTTGGTTACATTATTAATGAAATACACATGGTCAAAAAAAAGGACAAATTTTCTGAAAAGAGTGGATTTAGCATGTGAAATATGCTCAGTTTTGATTCTATTTTTTAGAAGCCGAACGGTAAGTTGGAATGTATACAGAGATATAAGGATGGTAAGAATGTCTGGAAACAACATCACAAGTAAGGTGGTTAAAGAAATGTGTCTCAAA
>NW_012142873.1:0-1538 GCF_000956105.1 Propithecus coquereli | reverse complement strand
AAGGTTGTTTAATTTCCATGACTTTGTGTAGAGATGAGAGTTTCTGTTTGGGTTGATTTCTATTTTTATTGCACTGTGATCTGAGAAGATGCATGGTATGATTTCTATTTTTTTAAATTTTTTGAGACATGCTTTGTGTCCTAGAGTATGGTCAATCTTATAGAATGTCCATGAGCTGATGAGAAGAACGTATATTCAGTCATTTTTGGGTAGAATGTCCTGTCAATGTCAGTCAGGCCCATTTGTTCTAGAGTTCTGTTTAAGTCCGTTATTTCTTTGTTAATTTTCTGTGTGGAGGATCTGTCTTGTGCTGTCAGTGGAGTAGTGAGGTCTCCAACTATTATGGTGTTGCTTTTTATCCATTTGTTTAGATCAAGTAGAGTTTGCTTTATGAATCTGGGTGCACCTAAGTTGGGTACATACATATTTAGAATTGTTATGTCTTCTTGTTGAACTGTATCCTTTACCATTATATAGTGACCCTCTTTGTCTTTCATTACTTTTGTTGATTTAAAAACTAAGTTATCTGAGATCAAAACTGCCACCCCAGCCTTCTTTTGGCTTCCATTTGCTTGAAATATTGATTTCCACCCCTTTACCTTGGGTCTAAATGCATCCTTGCAGGTTAGATGCATTTCCTGAAGACAGCAGATCCTTGGCTTGTATTTTTTCATCCATTTGGCCAGCCTATGTCTCTTTAGTGGGGAGTTCAAGCCATTCACATTTATTGAGAGAACTGATAAGTGGGGCAAATTACTGTTCATTTTGTTGAGTTGCATTTTGTTCCTTTGTTTTCTCTCTTGAGCCGTTGTGGAATCTAGCCTTTGATCTTTAGCTTTTGAGTGGTTTTACATTCGAGAGTATTTATTGTGCTGATCCTTGTGTAGTTCTGTTTTGAGTACTTCCTGGAGGGCTGGTCTTGTCTTGGTGAA
Source organism: Propithecus coquereli (assembly GCF_000956105.1). Taxonomy (NCBI): domain Eukaryota; kingdom Metazoa; phylum Chordata; class Mammalia; order Primates; family Indriidae; genus Propithecus; species Propithecus coquereli. Next base: position 606 of record NW_012142873.1, on the reverse strand, counting down.
TTCCCTCCATCTTTGCTTATCTGAGAATGTCTTTATTTCTCCTTCATATATGAAGCTTAGTTTTGCAGGGTACAAGATTCTAGGCTGGGCATTATTCTGTTTCAAAAGAGTGAGAATGGGGCCCCAGTCTCTTCTCACTTGTAAGGTTTCAGTTGAGAAGTTTGGAGTTATTCTAATGGGCTTTCCTTTGTATGTTACTTGTTTCTTTCACCTTACAGTTCATAGAAGGGCCTCTTTAGTGGATATTTTGGTCAGTCTGATGACTACATGTCGTAGTGTCTTCCTATTTGCATTGAATCTCCCAGGGGTCCTTTGAGCTTTTTGTTCCTGGATATCTAGATTTTTAGCAAGGCCTGGGAAATTCTCCTCTATTACATCTTCAAATAGCTTATCCAGCCCTTGCATGTTTTCTTCTTCACCTTTGGGAATCCTCATCACCCTCAGGTTCAATTTTTTCACATAATCCCACATTTCTTATATGCTTGTTTTTTTTCTCTTAATTTTCTACTTGATCTCTGTGACCGACTTATTTAGTTGCAAGGAGTTGTCTTCAATCTCTGAGATTCTTTCTTCTGTTTGATCTACCCTGTTCTTGAGGCTTTCCAC
>NW_012142872.1:0-1801 GCF_000956105.1 Propithecus coquereli | reverse complement strand
GCCATGCCCTGTTTTTTAGTACTCAGGATTTGTTCTGGTTTTCTAAACTCATGCAAAGAGTACCTCTCAGTCATTGCCTTTACTTTCTCTCTGCCCTGTCGCCATTTAAACCGCTCTGCACTGAGACCGTTTGCTCAGACACCAGCCCCGAGTCCTTCCTCACCAACCCGGCGCCACAGTCATGTGTTTTGACTCTTCTGTGGTCCTGGCCCCGGGGTCTCCACCTTTGGAATGTGCCCTCCAGCTTCACCCCTCACGACGCTGTGCTGGCTCAGAAGCACGTCTCCCAATGGGGACCTTTGTCACCACCACCCAATATTATGTGCGGAGGGGAGACATCATTACTGATTAGCTTTGCCGTTCTGATTGTAACCCCAGGAAAATAGAAAGGGGTTAACACAGTAAGTAGGGGAGCAGAGCGTTGATCTTAAGTCATCAAGCTTGCCTCTGGGAAGCCACAAAACGGGGACTCCAGTGCTCCATTCCTGACATTGTCAGCCTGGCTGCCCAGCATCCTGGGCAAATAGTCCTCCCGTCCCAGAATTAGGGGACTTGCTGACAATTTAAGAAAACTTGGCAGGTCTAAATGCATCTTCACAAGGACTGGTCATAAATCACGGACCTGCTTTATAAAATGTGGTTTTGCTTAGTGACAGGGCTTACTCATGAGGGGAAGTCAAGATTCCTTAGAGATTACAGGGTGTCAAGTCTCTTGTTGACTGGCTATAAGCACTGGGGGAGTTTTGTTTTGTTCTGTTTGCACTGCCAGATCCCCACCGAGTGAGGATTAAATAAGTTCCAAGTTCCGAGAATCTTCTCCTTATGACTCCTCTGCCATCCTTACTCCCTTTATGGAAGTTACAGCATGAAGAGATTGGAAAGCAAAGGTGCTCAGCATTGAGGACAATGCCACTGTCTGGTCCATGAGTGCCGTATTCTCAGGGGCTTGTACTTCCGAAGAAGAATAGTGTAATAATTGTGAGCCAGATAGTATTCTGTACTAACAAAAATACAACAGTGATAGGTCTCCAAAATAGCATGGACGTGAAACACTCCATAGAAGGGAATTGCTGAGAGCACTTCAAGAATAGACTCCTCATTTGTACATGGAATAGACAGGTTGAGTATCCTTTATTCGAATTACATGGGACCAGAAGTGCTTCGGAATTTGGATGTTTTCAGATTTTAGAATATTTGCACATATATAATGAGACATTTAGGGGAGGGGACCCAAGCCTAAATAAGAAATTCATTTGTGTTTCATATACACCTTATACACATAGACTGAAGGTAATTTTATACAACATTTTTAATAATTTCATGCCTGAAACAAGATTTGTATACAGCAAACTATCAGAAAGCAAAGGTGTCAGATGTAGAATATTCCACTGTGGCGTTATGTTCATGCTCAAAATGTTTCAAATTTTCGAGCATTTTGGATTTTGGATTTTCAGATCAGGGATGATCAACTTGTACTAGGCTCTTATTAATGGTTTATTGAGTTAATTAATTCATGGAACCTGAGTGGTGTTAATTAATGGCTATTGGGAATATTGTACACATAGCCTAACTTCCCATTCCAGTATCTTTTCTACTATACTTTGAAAATACATCCTCCCCTTAAACAGTTCTATAAAATAGGAATAAATGCATTGCAAAATTATACAAGAGGCCTCAATATGCCACTAAGTATACACATGTAAATACCATTTCCTCTTCTGAGCAAATATTTGGATTATTGAAGTTATGCTAAATGAGTCACTTGCTGAAATGAAAGTTTTATGTAGTTTGTTTTTTTCTT
>NW_012142871.1:0-1114 GCF_000956105.1 Propithecus coquereli | reverse complement strand
AAAGTTTTGTCTTTTCTATTTTCAGTCTGAGAGACTTTCAGTACTTAAGACCTCCACCAAAAATGCAGAAGAACTGAAGAGCCTGAAATCACTCCTGCCCCCAACTCATCTGCTTTACTCCACAAAAAAAGGGAAAAATCAGATGAAGTTGATTGACTGGAAGCTGGGTGCTTGCAGAGGGGTGTGTGGCAAAGAAAAGGAAGGGATATCAAAAAAAGGGGTGGTGTTCTTGTCATCCTAGGAGGAGAAATATTCATGCCGATCAACTCTAGTTGTTGATTTCCTTTATAAGTATATTTGTTAAAAACTCAAGACTAACCATTGATAATTAGGACATACTACTTCCAAAGCATCTGGAAGACAAAAGGAGCAAAGATAACTTAGTCATATAAAAAGAAGTAAAGAAAAAGAAATAGCAAGAAAGCATACAAAAGAGAAACAATAAAATATGATTCTAAAAACACATCCAAGTATATCAGTAAATGTGATAAATTTTCCTGGGTTAAATTCATATATTAAAAGAAGAGTCAGATAATCATCAAACTGTCACTTTGTTATTGGTACAAAGACTGGAGAACACGGCACAGAGTCAAGAGAGTCTATTCCACATCCAGTACTGAACTTACCCCCAATCACTGGAAAGACAGCTGAACAACCGGGCAACTCTCATCACTCTCCTGGTCCACCCCACTTTCCCATCTCACTCCGCCCCAGAAAGGACGATGGTGTGCTTCTATGTTGGTCCTTTTCCCAAATGAGGGGAGGAGTAGGATCAGCTATATGATTTGCAAGGTCCAGGGCAAAATGAAAATGTAGGGCCATTTGGTCAAAACCAGGAAAAAGAGCTGTTAAAGATAATAATATATAAATGCTTTTCCTTTCTTCTCAGACCTTACTCTTAACTTGTCATGAAAGTTTTATTTGCTACTTAATGTCATTTCAAGTAAAAAAAAAATTAGAATTTTAAGGTATTAGCAATGCCAAATATCTTACAGGGATCATTATCAAAAATTATTTTGATCTACCAGATGACAACCCGATTAAGACCTCCCAAAGTTTTGTTGAATGCAAAGAATTGGAAACCCCTGATTGCAAAATTTATTACCTATGCATT
>NW_012142870.1:0-978 GCF_000956105.1 Propithecus coquereli | reverse complement strand
TTTTTTTTTTTTTTTTTTAGAAACAGAGTCTCACTGCATTGCCCTGGGTGGAGAGTGCAGTGTTGTCATCGTAGCTCACTGCAGCCTCAAACTCCTGGGCACAAGGGATCCTCCTGCCCCAGACTCCCAAGTAGCTGGGACTACAGACACGTGTTATGATGCCTGGCTAATTTTTCTATTTTTAGTAGAGATGGGTTCTCGCTCTTGCTCAGGCTGATCTCACACACCTGAGCTCAAGTGATCCTCCCACCTCAGCCTCCCAGAGTGTTAGGCTTACAGGCATGAGCCACCGCACCCAGCTGCACTCAAGCTCTCTTCACCTTTCTTTTCTGCCTTATCTCCACATTAAAATCATCAAATGCTACATATTAGAGTTTTTAAAAGCCACTCATTCATTCATTCATTCATTTTTCAGAGCCTGTTTACTGGACTACCATTGACTGGGTGACATATTTCTTTGCCTTCCTAAGCCCTAGTTTTCTCATCCATAAAACAGGATTAATAATAATTAGGTCTGCTACTTGCAGGACCCTGGAGCAAGAAAGCAAATGGAGTCTAGTGTATGTAAATATTTTAAAATTATAAATCAATCTATTAAATAGTTAAATAAAATATGTTGTATCATCTAATCTTTACTACTATTGCTCCATAATCAACTATATCAAAAATGCATAAAGCTATAGTTTTTATATCACTGAAAGTTGCCAAAATATCAAAGGCAACTAAAAATATTACACAAGTCTGGATGTTCTGTTGACTGACTGGCAATGGTTGGATGAGTAACAAAACAAAGATATACCTAATTTGTAAAGCATTATGTATTTATTCAAAGAGATTTATTTTTTCATCTTATTTCAGAAAAATCTTTAATTGTGCTGTTATAATCAAGTCTTTTATATAACTTATATTCACTGAAAATAGTGATATAAAGGATTAACAAAGTAATAGCAATCAAAATGTGCAAAATTTTAGTACGTT
>NW_012142869.1:37531-38270 GCF_000956105.1 Propithecus coquereli | reverse complement strand
ACATTTGAAGAATTAAATTTGCAGAATGTAGTCAATAACTCAAAAGTCACTAAAGCACTGTTTTCCCATAACCCAAATTTGCAAACTTTTATTGCAGTGAACGATAAAATGAAGACCAACTAATAACAATGTGAATAATATCAAACACTTAAACAGTGCTTATTATTTATTAAGGACTGTTTTAAGTGCTTTACAAGCATTACCTCATTTAATCATTACTACAGCTCCTAGCACTTTGGGAGGCCAAGGTGAGAAGACCGCTTTAGGCCAGGAGTCGGCAACAAAGTGAGACCCTGTCTCTACAAAAAATAAAAAAATTAGCTGGACATGGTGGGCCACACCTATAGTCCCAGCTACTGGGGAAGGTGAGGCAGGAGGATCCCTTGAGCCCAAGAGTTTGAGGTTGCAGTGAGCTATGATGATGCCACTGCACTCTAGCCCAGGCAACAGAGCAAGTAAATAAAAATTTCAAGACCTTAAAATTATTATTCAGTGATAAAATCTAGATTTGAACAAGGCACACTGACTCTTGAACCCAAACTGTTAACCACTAATCTCTTCGTTTGCCATTTGCCAGACACTATTATAATTGCTTTCATTTTAAAATTTAATGCTCAGAACAATTTTATGATAGGTGAGTACTATAATATTAGTATCTTAGTCTTTAGATTAATAAACTGTGCCAGAGAATAATTAACTTGTCCAAGGTCACAAATCTATGAAGTGGTAGAACCTGGAT
>NW_012142869.1:31942-32304 GCF_000956105.1 Propithecus coquereli | reverse complement strand
ACTATGCAGTCATAAAGTATTGAATCCCAGTTACATGCAACAAAACAAATCTTGAAAACATGAGGTTAAGCAAAAGAAACAAGGCAGAGAGTATATACTGCAAGATTCCAAAATTTAAAATAGGCAAAACTGATCTTTCAGGGATGCATATTTAGGTCACAAAACCAAAAGAAAAAAAAATGATGTGATGTTCATAAAAGCAAGCAGAGAAACAATGGTCTTCAGGAAAAGTACATGGGAGCTTCTGGAGAAATGGCAGCATTCTGCTTCTTTACCTGGGTTGTAGTTAACAGCTGCTTGCTTTAAAATACTACTCTTTGTGCCTATTTTGTTTCAAAATTTAAAAAGAACTTAAAAAAATT
>NW_012142869.1:27360-29197 GCF_000956105.1 Propithecus coquereli | reverse complement strand
AAAGTCCTGCAATAAACATGGTGGTGCAGGTATCCCTTTGATATACTCATTTCCTTTCCTTTGAATAAATATCAAGTAGTGGGATTGCTGGATTGCATGGTAGTTCTATTTTTAGTTTGTTGAGAAATCTCCATAGTGTTTTCCATAGTGGCTATACTAATTTACATTCTCACCAATAGTGTATAAGCTTAGTTTCCTTTTCTCCATATCCTCACCAGCATCTCTTATTTTTTCTCTTTTTGATAAAAACTTTTCTAACTGGGGTAAGATGATATCTCATTGTGGTTTTGATTTTCATTTCCCTGATGATTAGTGATGTTGGGCATTTTTTCATATATCTGTTAATCATTTGTTTGTCTTCTTTTGAGAAAGGTCTATTCAAGTTCTTTACCCACTTTTTATTGGGATTATTTGTTTTTTTACAGTCGGGTTGTTTGAGTTCCTTTTATATTCTGGATATTAGTCCTCTGTTGAATGAATAGTTTGCAAATATTCCCCCCCCTTCATTAAGTTTTCCCTTCACTTTGTTGACCGTTTCCTTTGCTGTGCAAAAACTTTTAAGTTTACAATATAGTTCCACTTGTCTATTTTTCTTTTTGTTGCCTGTGCTTCTGAGGTCTTAGCAAAACAAAAAGAAAGACCCTTTGCCTAAACCAACGTCCTAAAGTGTTTCCCCATGATTTCTTCTAGTAGTTTTATAGTTTCAGATCTTACATTTCAGTTTTTAATCCATGTTGAGTTGATTTTTGCATATGGTCCAGCTTCATTCATCTGCACATGGATATCCAGTTTTCCCAGTGCCATTTATTGAAGAGGGTGTCCTTTCCCAGATATGTGTTCTTGGAGCTTTTGTTGAAAATCAGTAGGCTGTAAATATGTGGACTTCCTTCTGTGATCTCTATTCTGTTCCACTGGTCAATGTGGAAGTTTTGTGCCAATACCATGATGTTTTGGTTACTATAGCCTTGTAATATATTTTGAAGTCAGGTAGGTTGATGCCTGTAGCTGTGTTCTTCTTGCTGAGGATTGCTTTAGCTATCCAGATTCTTTTCTGGTTAAGTATGAATTTAAAGTTTTTTTTTTATTTCTATGAAAAATGGCATTAGTATTTTGACAGTAATCACACTGAACCTGCAGATTGCTTTGGGTAGTATGATTATTTTAACAACACTAATTCCTCTGATCCATGAGTACGGGATGTCTTTCCATTTGTTTCTGTCTTCTTCAATTTCTTTCATCAGTGTTTTGTACTTCTCCTTATGCAGGTCTTTCACCTAGATGGTTAAATTTATTCTTAGGTATTTTGGGTATTCTTGTAGCTACAGTAAATGGGATTGCCTTTTTAATTCATTTTTCAGCTACTTCATTATTGGTGTGTAGAAACACTACTGAGTTTTCGTATGCTGATTTTGTATCCTGCAACTTTACAGAATTTATTTATCAGATAGATCTAAGAGATTTGTGGTAGATTCTTTAGGTTTTCTTGGATTTAAGATCATGTCATCTGCAAAGAAGAACAACCTAACTTCCTCTTTTCAAATTTGGATGCTTTTATTAATATGTTCGTCTATGTTCTTCTCATCAGCACATGGAACATTCTTCAAGAATGATCACATCTTAGGCCACAAAACATGTTTCAGCAAATTCAAAAAAAAAAAACAAACAGAAATCTTACCATGTATCTTCTCAGACCACAGTGAAATAAAACTAGAAATCAATTCCAAGAGAAATACTCAATTCTACAAAAAGTCATGGGTCAATAATGAAACTAAGATGGAGTCTAAAGATTCCTTGAACTGAATGGCAAAAGGGACACACACAAACTAGCAAAATCTAC